>NC_072736.1:138651797-138984258 GCF_026930045.1 Uloborus diversus
AGCTCTAAGGTTAAAACCAATTATCATTTTTTTTCTTTTAAAAACAAAACTTACTTTGTTCTACAACTTTAATTTCATTTAAATTGAACACAACTACTTTTATTAAATCAACAAAACGAATCAAGGACTCCCAAACTGTTAATTGTTTCAAATCAATGAATGGTAATAAAAATTAATTTTATATACAGATGACATTAAAAGTTTTAAATCGCTAAATAATACTACAGCATAAAGAAGTTTACACAGCAAAAAACAGAAGGCCAAAAGTTACGCGTGAATCGAGAGTCGTACATAGGATTTATGTAAATACGGAATTTTTTTCAAAGATGTATACTAATCCGAATGTTTCATTCATGAAGCTTCGATCATTTGATAAATAATCAAGATCATTACATTTTTATTATATATTTTATAGATTTTTGTAAAAAAAATATTTAAATATATTTATGGCCAAAGAACTCTAATTTATTAAAGTAATATATGTTCCTTATATTTAAGTTTATCGATTTTAATTAATTTTGAAATGTTATTCTTCACTTGGATTCAGTTTTTCCTAGTCAACTTATATTTTGTTGTGATTTAGTTATGTTTACAGTTTTTATTGTCATTTTCTTTCATTTCTTTTAGTTTCGGTTTGTTTTATTTGATTTGGTTTTGCATGGTTATAAGTTTTTACGTTTTTGTCTTAATTTTTCTGATATGTAGCATTTTTTGAGACCAATTAAAGTTATCTTATTTTGAGTTTTGCGTGCATTATTTTTTGTTCATTTAGACATTTTATTTATTGTTTCTTCCATACTTAAAATGCATGAATTTTTTCGGTTGACTGTCTAAAAAGCATGCTTGCTTTATTATTTATTGTTTTTTCCCTTTTTTGAGGTAAGGAAAAATTAGAATTTGTTCACAAAAATTCATTTATTCTATATTTACATAAATCATGAAAAATATAAATAAAAGGCGATTAATTATGGTAATAAAAAGTTTTACTTTGTGTTTACTGCTATTTAGGATGTTTTTAAAAAATAATGATGGTGAGATAAAATATAGTGGCTGGGTTCATGGCAATAGAGAATAAAATTGCTTAAAAAATATTTTAAATTTTTACTTAAATATTTTGTTTTACAACAAGCTACAAATTTATAATTTATTAAAATCTTTGACAATTTTTATTGCCACTGAAATCGTTTTTTTTAATTAAGAAAATCGATGGATTTGTTTGGATTTTTTTTCGTTATTATTTTTTTTTAATTTTAAATCTAAGGGAAAAATAATTTTACCTGAATTGTAATGACATTGGAAACCACATTTTAAGTTCAAGTCAGCAAATACAGATTTCAAGGAATTGAAATAGAATGTATTTATCAATGGATCCATCGATTTCTTTAATTTTTTCCATTACTCACAAACATAAAAAACGAATTAAAAGAAATGTTAAACGATTATGAAAATTATAAAATGTTTAAATGTGAGATTATTATGGTGTAATATTGATATAATTATGAGGTTAAATACAGATAACGTTGGAGGTTGAAAAATGCTTTTACGAGTATTTCTTAAGCGTTAACATACTTTTAAAAATTAGGTAAAAATATTGAAAGAAAATTAATTATCATTTGATATAAAACTATCATAAAAATACTGCTACATAGTTGGAAATTTTAAGTTTGATATTGCAAGTTTTAATCAAAAATGTCGTACTTAATCATTTTTCGCAAGGATTTTGGAGTGTTTAAATGAATTATAAAACTTAACATAGAAAAAAGCAAATAACAGTACGATAACTCGACGCAGCGGATCGCTTCTAACGTTAGCTCTCATAACTGGTCAGACATACACTGAATCGACTGTCAATTTTGGTAAGTGGAAAGTAATGACGCGTTATATCGCCATTTTTAGCTGGGAAGTAAATGCTTGATTTTTCTGAAACGGCTGGTGGTACATGGTCTCGTATGAAAAAAACACATCAATTCATCGTGCTCAATTTGTCGTCCTGCGCTGAATCGTCAGTTGCCGGAAGCAATTATGCCATTAATCAATTTATTGTGATTCAAATTATCGTGACTCAAACTTGCTTGTCTTAAATCGTCGTAAGAGTTGATAATCAGTTGAACATTATTACGAAATGTTTTAACTAAACTAAACCATGTTCAGTTATTTCAATTTCAAAACACGCAAACGTTTGAAATATGGATCGTAAAATTTGCTAAATAGTACATAATAATTAATACTTTTTTATTATAAAATTTCATTGCATCGCGATGAACTTATTTAATAGTATGATTTTGATGAACTACACGATGATGATCACTACTCACATATGAATTTGCCTCATGGTGAAGTGATACCACGATGAATAACACTTCGCCATGGTATCTGTTAATTGACTCGGCAATGAATAAGTTTTATTGACATTGCGATAAATTTGAATTAAAGTTAAAGAATTTTGTAAAGTATTTATTCCACAATGAATGTGTCGCACAGTGAATGATGATAGTACGATTAATTTGTCTCACGATGAAGTGATAAAACGATGAATATTTCTTCCTGTTAAATGATAATTCAATACATATGTCTCGCTGTCAATTGACTCAGCAATGAATTTCTGTCATAGTCAAATGACTCTGCCATGAATCTCACGATGAAGTGATACTGCGATGAATGACTTATGGTGAAGTGATACCACGATGAATATTTCTTCCTGTTAAATGATAATTCAATACATATGTCTCGCTGTCAATTGACTCAGCAATGAATTTGTCTCATGGTCAAATGACTCTGCGATGAATTTTTAGTGCAGTCAATGAAATCTTTGAATCATTTATGCGCGAGAATTAGCTACGATGAGCTGATGTGTTAGAACATAAAACAAGTCAGCACTACTCATATTTGACAAAGTTAGCCAAAGATATACTTTTGATACTTAACGTAGATCATTTAAAATTAAAAATAAATTTTATATTTCGTTAAATTTTAATAGAATTTAACAATTTAATAGAAAGGTTCAGGATATTTTACAGTTAAACAGTACGAGACCATGCTACTAACACTTTTTAAGGGACATGTATACTTATATATATACCAGTAAACTGTGTACATATGAATGATGTACAATTTTAAGATTTTTTGATACAAGAATACTGTTATGTGTCATACCTACTGTATGTTAAGAATTTTTAAAATAGTTGTAGTTTTGAAACAGTTGTTCAAAATGAGAATTTACCTTGAGATTACAACATTTTCACAACATTCTAATTCAAAGGATTTAGATTAGTTTTATTAACAGGCAATACAGTTGAAGAAATATTGTTTTCTGAAGCTGCACTGCAAGGCAGCATCAAATTATTAATGATCATTAACACGTAATATAATTCATGCAAGCAAATTCAGCATTTCAATAAATTTTCAGATTTTATTAAAAATAAGTTTTTAAAAATCTCAAAATTCTATTTTATATTTTAATGCAGTTTCCTTGTTCCATGGTTCTGCAATTCGAGCAATTTGCTAATTTTCAACTTTTTTTTTTTCTAAAATTTAAAACAGGGAAAATACCAAGCTAAAAAAATATGTTTAATAAAAATTTAAAAACAGTTACAACACTTCTAAAATATGATTGCAAAGTACTAAAGGAGGTTTTATTCTGATAGCTTCGACAAGTTAATTACCCGATTTTTGAAACATTTCTCAGTAAAATTCTTTGTAAAAATTCCAAATTACTGCATTGTGTTGGGACACTCGTTCATCGATTTTTATCCAGAGTCATAAAACCATATTATTCTTGCAAAGAAAAAAGAAGTTTTTCTTATCAGAAAGACTAAAATATCCACCTATGTGTCTTTCATCATAAAGAAGCCAGATAAACGTCATACGCATCTGAAGTTTTGAATTGGATTCATTTCCGATTCATTAAATGAATCTATCGATTATTATTAGAAAACAGTTCGTTGCACAAATAACATCAGTATACGATTACGCTACTGATCTTAAAGTTAATAGGAAGTCTATAGTAATCAGGTCCAACGGTTTGCTTTGCAACAGAAATCTGTGCGTTAATCTCCCATAGTTTCATGTTTGTTTTATTTAGAAATTCGAAATTGCATTGTTTGTTAGTTTATTTTCGGAAATTTGCTTTTGATGCTTGCTATTAATATTTACACACTTGTTTTACCTTATTAGACGTTATAGATATTTACATTCAAATCAAAATAGTTTGATGGTTTACTCTTACACAATGGTTAGATTTTGCTTTGCATAAAAAAATATGCTCTTAATTTTTCAAATACCAACAATTTCACTGCCACAATTTGGGCAATAAACCCAACAGAACCTGTCAACAATCTTACAACTTCCAAGCTATAGACATGTGCCCTTGACGACAAGGCTGTTTATCTGGCTTCAGAAGTGTAAATTGTAACGATTATCATTGTAAGTAATTTTATTTTGTGGTTGATAGGGTAAAAGTAGCATATTGTGGATTTTGAAATATAATTCAAGTTTTTCATGCTGTTTCAACATTGTTGAGTATTTTAAACATTGGTAACGGAATATATTACTATTTTTCTTCGAAGGTATCTTCCGTGAAAGGTATACCATTGAAGGAGGTATATCATGGTATCTTGGAAGGTATATCACCTTCAAAGAAAAGTATATCCCGTTTATGGAAGGTATCTTTCATGAACACTAATTGTAAAATCTTAGAACACTAGTTTGATGGAGACACAAACGTCTCCGTAGACTTGATTGCCTGCTTAATAAAAACTAATCTGAATCAATTCAAGCAACGCCCTCTCAGAAGTAGACTTCCCAAAATGTGTTTTTCTGTGAATTTTCTTCTTATAGTTTTGCTACAAAGAAACATTTTGGACATCCTTGCTGGTGCTCGATCTGTCATATTCGCAGGTGCTCCATAGGCGTATATGCAATTTCTGCTAAACGTTTATGAGACTTTTTTCAGTACATAATTGAATAACTAAAAAAGTCAATTTTTATATGAATGAATCTCTCTATATATATATTTAGAAATATATATATATCTATATATTATATATTCTTGTTCGTATACATCGCAGTAACCAATGATGGTCGTTTCTCAAGAGGATGTTGTAATAATAATGCCTTTTACTTTATAACGCTGAATGTTTTGAGGACTATCCCAGATGGAAGACAGTTGCGACGAAAGAGATTTTGCGTACAAGTTGCTCAACAGAAGTGTGCAAGATTTTTTAAATGAATGAGATTTTTAAGATGATGTTTCACTTAATTGCGTTGCAGAAAATAATGGCTGCAGTCCTTCAGGAAGTTCAGTAAAAAAAAAAAATCATCTTGTGAAATAACTATTGAAGAAATATATTTGCGAAATCAGTTAGTACTGAATTACCAATGTTGGATAAAAGTTCGCGTGGTTACTTCAAATGATATTTGCGTAACCAAGGATGGTTATTTATGTTCAGTAACTTCAGACTCTTTCAAAAAAATTCTGGTTTTTTATTTTTTTTTAAATTATCAAAATATTTGCAAAATTAGTTTGTCCGTTACATAAATTCAGTGACTTGAATTCTTTTTGAAATGTCTCAGTAATTGACAAAAACTTGGATGAAAACTAAGCAACAGCAATCAACAGTTAAAAGTAGAGAAATACTTGGGTACAAGTTTTGAAACACTAATCACACTGTTAAAAGTTGATAAAATCGTTGAATATAAATTATGGAACACCAACCGCACTGTCAAAAGTTAATAAATCTTTGGATACAAATTATGAAGCACGTATCGTACTGTCAAAAGTTGACAACTCTTAGGATGCAAACTATAAAACACCAACAATTCTGTCAAAAATTGATAAATCTTCAGATGCAAGTTATAAAACACCAAGCATTCTGTCGAAAGTTGATAAATCTTCGGTTAAAAATTATGAAACACCAATCACACTGTCTTTCAACTGGGATGAGAAAAAGGAATGAACTTTTGATTATACACTTTTTATGATCGGTATCCATACAATGTTGTGATGTGACTGATCCCAAGTATGTAGTTTCGATGCTTCGTTTCGAACATGCTTTTTAAAGAAAATTAATCGCCAATTTTCACAGGCAATAATATATGTTGAGAAAGTTTAGAATATAATGGGGCGACGGAGCATTTTTGAACTCATCTGTTAAAAAACATGAGATGAGTGTTGACAAGTTCAGCAGTTAGTTTTTTGTGCCTCAAAAGTGGATGGAAATATTTTTTAAAAGTAAAGTTATATACGGAAAAGCGAAAATTAACTATTTAAACTACTATATGTCTTCCAGTCACTTATTTTATTTTTCAAAAATAGCGACGTGTTAATGTATAGTGCCTAGCATTTAGACGTTGTAGAAAACAATTTCGGAGCTACTCCTTACATATTGTCAGCTAGCACTTTCAAATTTGGCTTAGGTCATTTTACTTACATTACATGATTAAAGGTAAAGATTAATCACAGATGTTAATTTTGACAAGAGGAAAATTAAAGAAAGACAGTTAAAACAGCGTTGAAGTTTTTTTTATTGAAATTACCTAACAACAGATTGCTTGAAGTAGTTTTTATTTTCATTATAAAAATAACTATTAATTTGAGCTAAAAGTTATTTTTAAACGTACCCTGAAGAATGATTGTCAGTTTAGTTATAACTTTTGATTGAATTGACAAAAAATAAAAATGATTTGTTAAATGTTATTATTTCAAAGAAAAAAAAAAGTTATATATTTAAACTAAAAAGTAATTCTTATTTCATATTAAGAGTTGCTTTTTGAGATATACTTCAAACGTTTAAAAAAACATGCATAGCAAAAAAGGTTAGAGAAAGAGCTTACTTTTTTTATTATCAAACCTTATTAACTTAAAAAGAAATACCAGAAGTGATATTTCTTTAGAAGCAATTTTTCAACGTGGATGTTTACTTAACTTAACCAAACGGTATGGTTTTAAAAGGAAACAATTTGAAATAATTTAAGTAATAAAGGTAAATAATTGAACTTGGCTGCCTGAACATTATTTCTTAAAAAAGTAATGCAAAAAGATGAAAAAAATGCAGAATTTTAAAGTTTTATAAATTAATGATTTTAGTATTTATATCCGGTCTGATTGACAACTGCTCAAAACTTTTTAACATAAAATAACATTTCAAAATGTTGCGGAATAATTTTTGTGGCACAAAAAACTACTTTTTTTTACTAATTTAGGAAAAGAAAATGTTGTTGACTTCGAGAAGAAGAAAGTGAAAGAAGGCGGAAGGAAAATAAAAATATTGTTATTGTTGTTCACACAAAAATGTGTATCGCACAGTGAATTAGACTAGAAGCGGAATGTTGACTAGTTATGTTTGGGCAAAAGAAAAACCGAAGAAAACTAACAAAACAGAAGACATGGTTTAATGCACAAATCACTTTTTTATGTGTACATTGATGCGATTACCCTTGTAAAAACCTTTGGTTTTTATACCCCTGCACTGCTTGTTTGGAAAATCGCAGTTTCTGATAACACGTTTGAGCAAATTATCGCTATTCTAAAACTAATACTGGAATAAAAAGATCTGAGTGGCTTCAAATGCTAAGTGCTCATTTGGGCTAAACCTGCATAACCAAATTCATCGATTGTTGTATTATGTATCGTTCGTATCGATGACTGGCGATTTCTATGATTCTGAATTCATTTCTGAGTGAAAATACGTTGTGGAACTATGTTTTTACTTTTTGATTATTTTCAGTTTTACATGGTATCAAGAAGACACGCCTCATGCAGAAGTTATTAAAAATGATTTTAAATTCTTTGAATAATTTGTTAAGAATTTGTAAAATAATTTCGTAAAACTTTTATACTTTACCATGAAGAAAGAACTGGAACATTAACATCTAATGAAGATTCTTTTCTTGAAAATTATTTTTCTATTTTATTCTATTTACTTGGAAAATGTATTTCTTAAACTGAAGTGAAGTGAAGTTGAATGATCGCCATTACTTTGAAAGCTCAGTATTATATTCACCAGGAATGTTTTTCAGAAAAAAAATTAAGAGATGAAGTTGAAACAATTGAGCAATAAACATCTTTTATAACTGTGAGGAAATCAAACACGATTTCTCCCTAATGTGAAATACACTATATTCTTAAATGTATTCAAACTGAACGTCCCAACTGAGCTATGAATATCTAAAGTCATATGGTGATAGTTGATGTGCGAGTGGCTTAAAATTTCTCGCCATTTTGTCCAAGCTCTATCAGTGTTCTGTTAAAAATATTCGCGAAAGCTACGTTGCTGTTTGACTGCAGATTTCAAAGATTCATTTGGACACGAGATCATCTAAATGCTGTCTTCTAAAGACGGTTAATTTTATCATGTTGAGGATTGGTTAGCTGTAAATACCACTTAACAATGACATTAGAATTTCTCAAGATTTATTTAGTCTATGATATGTTCTGTCTTAGGCTATCCCTACTTAGTCTTTTACTTCTCGTACAATTACTATATGCTTTCTTTCTTTAAACTATTTTCTAAATGTGAGATTATGATAACTTTAGTGGGTAACATTTTTCTCCTTAGCTTTATAAGAGCACTTTGTGAATGATAATTATGAACATTCCATTTATACATATACATGATATATTTATATCCTCTAGTCATTAATTATTATACATTATTTATTGGAGATTGCGGAAATATGCTGAAAACGGAATATGTTTTACTATGTATTTTTATAAATATCTTTGAACAATTATTTGTTATGTCGTGACAACTCTCCTCAGGGCCTGATTACAGAATAGGCCGTGACCTAGGGCCCCCACTAATTAGGGGCCCTCAAATGGCAAAAATTGTTTTAGTCTATAGTCTACGGCTAGAATTGTTTTGTCCAATGGCAAAAAATTGTAGAGTTTGACTACAGGGGGGCCAAAGAAATATTTGGTCTTGGGCCCTCTGATATTTAATTGGGCCCTGACTCTTCTTAGTTATTTGCTTTGACTACAGCAGTTCATTCAAAATTATATTTTTTTATGTTTTAAAACTTATAAGTACTGAAGAAGTTTTTGTGATCAAACATTTGCGGTATTTTTCAAACCAAATGAAGCGTAAAGGTACTATTATGAGGAGTAAAATTCAGGTTCTGAAATTGCCATTTACCGAAAGTAAATTTTTGGGAAGTTTTTCTGAAATTCTGGGAAAGAATTTTCTCAAAAATATGACGTTACGAATGATTGTTATTTTACACGATAGTTTCACTAAGAAATAAAACTATTCGTTGGGTATCAATAGATTTCTTTTGGAAACATTTTGGCTAAACATATATGACCACAATTCTTGAATTGGAAAAAAAAAAGGTTTTTGAAATTAAGATTTCTAAAACTCCTGAAACTGAAATCTAGATCGCTATTTCCCATTATCAGAACAATGAATCTCAAATAAATTCTGCTCAACTTCGCTTCGGGAGTAATTAAGCGAACAATTATTCCGTTTTTGGAATTTTTCTGCTCTTTCTCTATTAGCGTATTGTATTTATTGTTATTTATTCCACATATTCCATGTTAACATATTTATTTTTTTATTTCACCTTTTCTAAAACACTCGAGACTTTCAGAAACTAAGAAAGAGTGGTATCAAGGAAATACAAAACGTAGTATCTAAACATTAATGTATTCTTCGATTACTTTGCTTGCTTTGAAACTGTACATTTTGTAGCAATTTTTATTCACTTTTTTCCTAATGCTAAGTATGTAATTTGTAAATGTTGTCTTGTTTCTATTCAATATGTGCTGTTTTACAATTATTTGTATAAGTGTAGGTCTGATGAGTACTAAGATTGTTCCATTTATTGTTATTTATTCAACTTGCTTAGAACTAGTGTCAATTTTACTATAAGTATTTATTTTACCACCATTCCTTGTGATTGCGTAATTCGGAATATGTTTATTATGGTTCTGATTCTAAAGCATCAATTTCTGAGACAAATTAATTGCAACGTTGATTAAAAAATTAGGTTTACCAAAAATTAGGCTTAAGATACCAATTGTAGGGAATCGTAGAATCATGACATTTTTTCACATTTCTTATAGCCTAGGAAGTTTTTCAGTACTATTTGACTGTTCAATGTTTATGACTTAGTGCAATCGCTAAAAATTTAATTATTATATTTTTTTTTGGGGTTAAACGCATGGCAACGCTTTGACGTTATTTGTTGAAATCAGAAATTGATGCTTGAATCAATATTATGTATTCGTTTGGACTTTGCAACTTTTAATGTTAGCCACTCCAAGCAGTTTTAATACCTATTCGCTTGTCATACATTATGAGTAGCTTCTTCAGAAAAAAAAAGAAAAGAAATTGGTAAAAATATTTCTAAAAATCAACCAGAGCTGATATTTAAATGCGCTGAAATAACATACTAAAAATGAATTAATTCCCATTAAATGGTTATAACGATAATATACGTTAAATGTATCCAAACTCTGGAAACTCTGTCAGCAATAGATTGAAAGTCTAGCGCAAAATACAAATCCTCTCTTTCTTTGAAAAACCAGCTTGCATTTTTCCCTTTGAAAATCTGTTAAGTTGGCTTTTTCCACCCTTCACAAAAAGATTTCTTTTTAGATTTAAATATCAAAGACAGAAGCGAATGGATTGCTGGGAATTGACCCTGCAAGTGCTGGAAAATGTCAGTTTGCTGATGCTGAAGATAAAAAAAATATCTAAACAAAAACTATGAAAACAAACTGCGTAGGGTGATTGTCTTGCAGATATTTGTACTTTTGCATGTTAAAAATTCAATAAATTTCCGCCTATTGGAAAAAAAAACCCTGTCAAATTTTGTTTTTAAGTGGCCTTTTATTGTGCTTAGCCCGGGAAAACTAGCGCGATAAAACGGCACTCAAACGGTTGAACGGAGTGTCTATATCACGCAATCAGTGATTGTTCAAACAGGGTATACTCCATATACGCCGTATACCCTCAAACATTTTTTAGACATATATCGTATACCCTCAAGCTTCATAAATTTTCATATTATGACATGCTATGTATATGATCACATACACAAATTGTGCGTAACGGATTACTGGGAGTATACCCTCAGAAAAATTGATGAGAACATCACTAGATGCAATTATGTATGCATGACCCTATTAATGTTTGCTTAGTGCAATTTAAGGATAAAAATTTTAACAAAAGTTAATTGTCACTTTTTAAAATAGATATTTTTGCTTATAGCCGGGGAGCTAAACGACAAAAATCAATGGAAAACAGCAAATTATGATAAGAAGATGCCACTTGGTAGGAATGTTGTATATGACTATAAAATGAAGTTAAGACCCAGAGGCACTTTCAAAAACCGTTTAAAACCAAGATGGCGGCGTTTTTCAAAATGGCTACCCATATTAGAATTTTTTAAATATATGTCGTACAAAAGAGGTTTTTGTATTGAATTATAGGTTTTTCAGGTCACAGATTTCATTTTGTATGTTGAAAATAAGCTAAATGTTCATTTTGGTGCCTTTTTTTTAAATATAATTTTATTACTCACAAAAGAGATTACGTGCTTTTCAAAGTACCAATATAAAAATAGGAAAAATATTAAATGCAAATATGTACAAAAGTATTAGTACTACGTTGTTAGTCAAACAGTGCTTCATTCTTCGCATTAATTTTTGCATAATAGTGTGCAAGACAGACGAACACTTCTGCAGCTACACTTGTTCTTGCCGATTTTGCAGGTGCACTTTTTGAGCTCAGTGCATGAATCAGAAATATCCAGTAACTCAGACCATTTCAGCTGCCATCCATCCGTATTCACTTGGAGATGGTGCACATATGATATGTTTGTGAGCTTGTTCCAAATGTGTCCAGCCTTGAAAGCGCTACGCAATACTTGTTGCTGGCAAACTTTCCAGTGGCCTGTTTTTTTTTTTTTGTCATAAACCATTTTTTCCTTGCATCATTTACAGTGTCGCTATTACTAGTGGAAAAGTACAGTAGTACTACAATTTACCTTTCAAAAATGTCAAAAATTTCGCTCGGTATAGAACTTTGAGGTTGTGAAATAAATAAAATATGCCACAGTTTCTTCTTTAAATATCACCCTTGCCTCCCATGTGGATTTTATGGACTTCCCAGTGAATCTAGGAATGCTGTAACAAAACCTATGAAGGCATGAAATCCTGGTAAAGCCTTTCTTTTCCTTTTCTTTTCCAATAGCTTCATATATGGCAAGCACTGTAATGGATTTGCTGTTGATTACTGTTCCAAAAGCAATCCAAAGTTTATCTAGACTTAATGTTGACAAGGAAAAAAAGTAAGGTATTGCTAAGACTAAGACATCTGTATCAACAATGCACATGACAATCTTCCTGTAACCGTTTTCTACCATGTTTTGAAGATGCAGTATCATTCTTGAGCCTGTTTCTTCTGGGCCAGGGCAAGTAACATCAATGAGGGAAGTTTTTGCAGTACGATTTCCTGTAATGTCGTCACCTATAGTCGTTAGAACCTGCACATTTTTTTATGGTACTTACAGCTAAACGTACCTAACAGAAGCAAATAACCCTTCTTTGTTATTTGAATTTCTTAAAAACCCTGGCCAATTTTTAGGTAAAGTACCGTGTGAAAGCTCTTGTTTTCTTATTCCTGCTCCCCACTTCTCTCTAGTTTGACCTTTAATCGTTGGTGTAACATATATGCCCCAAATAAAATCAATTCTCTGGCATTGGAAAGTCTCAATATCTTTACAAACGTAAAGTTTAAATATGTTTTCATAGTAATAAACAAATGTTTTAGAGGTTTGTGGCTTTAAATTACGCACGTCCGTTTTCAATCCATCTAAAAAGATCTTTATGATGCAGAGATTGAACTACCATCAGAGCTACATCGATCATTTATTTCGGGAGTTTAAGATAAGAAAATCCAATAGATTATTCTCAGCAATCAGTACTGACCAAGCACACCAACAAAATAATGCAATAGTAAAAGGAGATGGCGGTGCAATAGGATTGACACAAAATCCATCAGCACTTAGGCGTTGGATGGTTCCTAGACCACAAAAAAGCAGATTAATAATAGAAGAGTTAAAGTGTGATATTAAGCTAAAACATGAAGAAAATAGTCGACTCCATCTTGAGCAGTACCACTCATTTCAAATTAAATATTTTACTAAGGTTCGAGCTCTTTATAGCACTTTGAAAAAACTTGGAAATCCATTTTTGGAAAATGACCAGAACCTTATCGTAATCGATAGCAGGAATATTGTGCACAGTGATGTCAATTCATTTTTATGAACATTTTTTTTTTCATCTTTTGCTGCCGCTGAAAATCCCATGGCTTTTAGTGTTTCTTTTTCGCCCCCCCCCCCCCTACTCCACTTATAAGCCTCAACCGTCACCACTGCTGTTAGGTACGTTATCTGTAAGTACCATAAAAAATGTACAGGTTCTAACGACTTTCGATGAAGACATTAAAGGAAATAGTACTGCAAAAACTTCCCTCATTGATGTTACTTGCCCTGACCCAGAAGAAACTAGCTCAAGAATGATACTGCATCTTCAAGACATGGTAGAAAACCGTTTCAGGAATATTGTCGTGTGCATTGTTGATGCAGATGTGTTTGTTTTTGCAATATCTTACTTTTTTTCCTTATCAACATTAAGTCTGGATAAACATTGGATTACTTTTGTAACAGGAAACAGCAGCAAATGCATTACAGTTCATGCCATATATAAAGCTATTGGAAAAGAAAAGCTTTACCCGGATTTCATGACTTCATAGATTTTGTGACAGCATTTCTAGCTTTACTGGAAAGTTCAAAAAATCAACTTGGAAGGCAAGGATGATATTCAAAGAAGCATCTGTGGCATTTTTATTTATTTTGCAACCTGAAAGGTACGCAGTAGTACTACTGTAATGTTCCATTAGTAATAGTGTAATTGTAAATGAAGCAAGGAAAGAGTTGAATATGACAAAAAATCGGCCACTTGAAAGTTTGCCACCAACAAAGTACTGCGTAGTGCTTTCCAGGCTGAACACATTTTGGGACAAGCTCACAAACATTTTATACGTGCACCATCTTTAAGTGAATACGGTTGGATGGCAGCTGAAATGGTCAGAGTTATTGGAAATTTCTGATTCGTGCACTGAGTTCATTAAGTGCACCTGCAAAATCTGCAAAAACAAGTGTAGCTGCAGAAGTGCTGGTCTGTCCTGCACACTACTATGCAAAAATTAATGCGAAGAATAAAGCACTGTTTGACTAACGACATAGTACTAATATTTTGGTACATATTTGCATTTAATATTTTTCCTATTTTTATATTGGTACTTTGAAAAGCACTCTAATATGGGTAGCCATTTTGAAAAACGCCGCCATCTTGGATTTAAACGGTTTTTGAAAATGCCTCTGGGTTTTAATTTCATTTTATAGTCATAAACAACATTCCTACCAAGTGGTATCTTCTTATCATAATTTGCAGTTTTCCATTGGTTAGCTCCCCAGCTATTATAAAAAACAATTTAGGTGACTTTAAATTGATTATTGCAACAAGTTTTCAAAAACTACTTAATGTATTTAACAAAAAAAAAAAAAAAAAAAGAAAAAGGAAGGAACAAATTAAGAAAAAATACTGAAAAGACACATAATACATTCTCATATTAAATTTCATTCCTTTGTCACAGACATAATTGGAATGAAACTTTAAATTGAAGGGCTCGGGGCAGGAATGTGATATGTCACGTGGTGGGAAATTTTAGTAGACCAATTTCCAACGAATAAAAAATATTTGTAGACTTTTCAAAGGTATTATGCATTCTATATTCCGCAATACTAAAACCAGATACGTTTTTCTCCAAATGACATAATCCATTGTCATGTTTATTTCAATTTTAGTTATGAGAAGCAAAAATTGTGATCGAAAAGTCACTCCTTGTGGCTTGTCACATTTCTGCCCCGAGCCTGATGATTTCTGCCCGATGACATGCAGAAAGCAGGTTAAGAAATATGGAAATGTATTTGTATATTCAACTTTAAAGTTAAATATACCAATACATTTCCACATTTCTTAACCTGGTTTTCGCATATTATTTCATTTTTCATGAGTGGCGGACAGACCTGTAGCATGCGCAAAAGAATTTGAAGTTGGCTCATTCAAGTAAGTTTGATTCATGTCAGTCAGGTTTTTACACGAAATAAAAAAATAGGATTTGATACTATTTTTTATAGCCCTTGTAGTAATATAAGAGAAAACAATTTGGTTGGCTTGGTTTGATATTTTTCATTTTTTGACATAAAAGCCGTAGTGGGCTATACTGCACCAAAAGATTGTTTTAATTCGAAAAAGGAGCCAAAGAAGAGAAATTGTTTAAGGAGTAAAAGATATAAAACATATAGAATTTGGAAAAAGTTTGCTCAAATGAGCACACAAACGAAGTTTTAAATTTTAAATAAGAAGCCAAAAGAGTAAATAGAAAAATAATTTAAAGCAACATAAAAACATTTCTAACAGAACTGGGCAGAGATAAAAACAAAGACAAAAGGGAAAACACAAAAATTGGAGGGGGGGGGGGGGAAACTATTTTCTCTGAAGGAAGGAGAACAATTTAGGATGAGGGTAAAGGTAAAGTAATTTGGTATTCAGCTACTAATGAAAAGACAACAAAATTTTGTTAAAAGTAAAAATTTAAGGGGGGAGGGACGCACTTTTAACGATTTAAATCTCAAAAAAAAAAAAAGGTGAAAAAACATTTTTTTAAAAGAGAAGAAATAGATTAAATTGAAAAATAAAGTAATTAGGTATTTCTCTTCTATAAAAAGTAAGTAACCAGAAACATATTACATGTCTGTGCAAAAACAGAAAAGTTTAGAACTCACTAGAAGACACTGGTTACAAAAATATAAACTTTTTTTAACAACACAAAATGAATAAACAAAATTAACAAACTATATTCAATCAAGTATACATCGAAATCAAGGAGATTAAAGACACTAGGGTGCAAAAAACATCTTCTAATGTTTTAAAACTGCTCAAAAAATAAACTAATTATTTTTAAAATATTGAAGTGATGGAATGAATGATCGAGTAGCAAAAACAATTGAAAGAAACTATACGGCAATCCTCCGTATGAAAAATAAACTGTTGGAAACAAAGATACTTGTTGCAAAATTATAATATAAAATTCAAATAAAAACCGTTTAACAATAAATTAATAAAATTTTTAAGTGTAAAATAATAAGACAAAATATTTACACAGGGGGGGGGGGTAGCCCCATCAAAATAGGAGAAAAAAAAACCCTCATATATTTGTGTAATATTTTTTTTTTTTTTAAAGATTTGTTTTGTCTTGCAAAAACGAGAATATCCTTTCAAAAGCATCCATTTATCATTTGAAAATACTAACACTTTCAGATCCTGTTATGTTGTCATAAACTACAATACAAAAAGCAAAGCGAATATTGCATTTGTTTTAGTTCAATACTCAACCGCTTACATGATTTTCGCATTAACAGGAGCAGATGTTTGAATTTAAAAAAAGGAAGAAAAATCAAAATGCAGACCTAAAATGAATTTGTTCTTAAATATGGGACATAAAATTTGCAATAAAATAATTGTACTAAATAAATAACGAAAAACGTTAACTGAAGGATTTATTTCTTTTTTTTTCTTGCATTCAACATAAACTTATGTTTCTGACTCGTCATTCATGGGGGTCAATTTCTCCCCTCCCTGGCTTGGAAAATTAATGCTTTACTTTTCAGGTTTGTGTGGTTTCTGTTATTTTCAGATAAAATTTACACTGAGTATACATCCTTTGCCCCCCCCCACCCGGGAGGGAATTTAAATGACGAGCCGGTTTTTTATTGTTTTGATGTTTTTTCCCTTCCCCCTTCTTGTTCCCACTCCCTTCATCAAACCGAAAACTTCTAGATATCATTCAGGGGGGGGGGTGAGTTGAGGAGTTACGTCCCTCCTTCATCCAAAATTTTAATCACGAAAAAAAGGAAACATCCCTGCATGGCAAACATAACTTTTTAAACAAAGATAAGTTACTAATGTTTCCCAATGCATATAATCTTGTAAGGAAGACTTCTCTCAATCTGCACCATACAACAAAATTATTAATTCTGAAACTGTTCATGAAATTCAAGTGAGGGGCGAGCACCTGGCATCTAATGCTGGTATATATCTCCCTCTCCCCCCCCTTGATCAGGCGTCATGAGTAGTCTTTATGATAGAAACGTCGCATCGGCATAGTTGCCGCACCCCGCAAAAGGTCTGTCAAAAAATTTTTAAATGCTCAGAAACACTGTATTGCCATAAACGCAGTATATAAAAACAATGATCAACTCATGAACATCGATGGTATATCAAAGTAGAAAATACTTATTCAAAAAAAAAGTGTTTATTTTCGTGTGGCTCTATCCCCAACTTTTAAAGAAAAAGTGAAGGAAAAAAAAGGAATCCTGTATTTAAATAGATTTTTCTCTGAAAAAAAGGGGAACGTTTTGCCGCTTTTTTTCTTTTGCAAATGCACTCTTTGCAAAGAAGGAAAATAAATTTATATGTGAAAAAAGTAGTTAGTTTCCACGATTTTTTAAAAGTCATTTGTTTTTGCAAATTTCTGTCATCTGTCGCTTTTATTCTGTGCTAACATGAGTGAAATATGCACAGATTTTTCATATTTTGCTTCCTTATGTTCCTTTTAAGGTTTTGCAATGCTTTGTTTAAAACAAGCTCCATTTTACTTCTAATGGCTTTTCCCGCACTTTTCGAACAGTCAACTGTTTGCTGAATATTAAAGATTCTAATTAACGGGTAGATAATGTACATTTTCTTTTCAAAATTGAAAAACATGCAGAAAATTCTCGGTAGGCATAGTAAAAATAAGAACCAATACACAATTAGAAGTGCTATGCTAAAAAAAGTGAAAAAGTAGGGGGGGGGAGGAAAAAGTAGGGAAAAAAAAAAAGCTCCAAAAAGTAGGAACTCTTCGGGGTCTGAATGCTTCAAGTTCTAGCAGTGATATATTTCAAGAGACATTTTTGAGTTTCTGCTCTGTTTCAGCATCAGTAAATGTATTTGGATTTATTTTTTCCTTAAAGGGGTCAAAATGTCACCTTCCCATGCTTTTCGGTATAACCCTAAGGTCCGGGTTTAAAGAAAAATACATTTTTTTAAAAACCTTTATATTATTACACAGCACGATGATTTAGGTAAGTCAGAGAAGGATTAAGCTTTTTATAAAAATACCAAGAAGCAATTAGCAAAACAAGTGCTCGGGGGGTCAAAATGAGCCCTTCCGTAGTTCTAGTGTTAAAATCTTCCAAATATTTCAATTGATTTGATGACTTATTTTCTGAAATGTTCATACGTCGAAACAAAGCTAAAGGCTTTGTTTTTTCATGCAAAAAGGGTACTGTGAAGAGCGAAAACACTAAACAACTTTCAAGCATTTAGATTTAAGTGAAAATTTGGTTATCAGAGGTGTCTGAAACTTTGAAATAGACTTTCAAACGTTTTTTTCTTCGTCCATCGTTGGCAAAAGGATCCTGGTATCCACCAAGACCACAAATCCCCTCGCAATGTCTGCACATCAGAAACGTTTTCATGCAATCGGCTGCACAGATCACACATCCAGGGGTGTAAATGAACCCTGTAGTGTTTCTTCCACTCAAGATAACTATTATACAGTGTAGAGTTACTTGCGATATGTTCCAAATAACTCGCCAAATCCTTAGGATCCGGAAATTCTGTAGCATCGATGAAAGAATGAGGTGGTGCAATTTGAGTGTAGTTGGCTCCTCCGAAAACGACTGGCACTATATCATACTGCAAAATGTTAAAAAATTTCTCCGTCACATAGTCCTTACATATTGAATTTTCAAAAGAAAGATAAAACTTGTACTTATGAAGAAGCCTGTAGCACGTTTCAGACTGTGGTGGGTAGCACTTCCGACGGCGACTGCATTTCCCGTATACGTCAACAGGAAAGTATTTTTTCAGTTCTCTGACGTAAGACTCTCTCCTACTCTCTGTCCTGCAGTTGCTTACCATCCAAATAGCTCGTTCTTGCTTCCTGATGGCATTGACATTCGAAATATGGGTTGTGCAAGAATCGTTATAGGGCAAAACCTCTCCGTATTTCACTTGTATGTCAGAATCAGAACGGTACGTCATAGTCCAATTGAACAAAGATCGAATTATGTTCCACCTTAAAAGAACATATCTTGGTGGTTCCATGCAGTAAAGAATCCAGATTTGGTCTTTCCTACCACGATGAGGTATGTTCGTGAAATTAATGTCTCTTGCATGGAACAGAACAGCATCAGCTTGGGGGAGGACTGATTTGTCGGACGTCACGTAGCAATCTTTAATCTGGCAGTCGAAATTGTGGAATGTCTTCTTCCCTTTCTGGAAAAAGTAATAATCAGCGGAAAATTCCTCACTGAAATACGTAGTCCACAATAAAACAGTTTTAACTCGTCGTTTTTTCGTTACTTGTTCTTTGTCGACTTTTACTCGTACGGTTCGGATCTGTCCCGGAACATTTAAGTACCTCCATCTTTGACGTGCAGAATCGATACATATTTTGTGAGAAGAATGAATTACGTCTGTAAAAATATCTGATGTTAATGTAAGCAGGCAAAGAGTTGAAAGAAGAGCTAACCCTAACTTTATGACTCTGTTTCCAAGAACTAAAATGAAAATTCGCTTATTTTGGCGACACAAGGAAATCCCACAAAATAATTTCTTATGTGACATGTTCTGAATTACAGGTGCTTTTCTTTCCTAAAAAAATGAAAAAGAGAAGTTTCTATTACATCTTAGAAAACAAAAATAATTGCACTATAGAAAGCTCAGTTAATTACAAAAAAAAAAAAAAAAATGCGTTGTAAAGACACGCTAGAAGTGAAACTTTTATCTTTTCCATTTTTAACATTCTGAACTGTCACTTCACTCGCATGTTTTCCCTCACAACACGGTTTTATTCTTTCTGCGCCTGACTTAGGCTTATTTACAACAAAATTGTATATTTTAATGAAGGCAATTGACTATAAACAACGACAAAACTAACCAATACTCGAAATCCACTTTTTAATTGTTGCCAAAAGCAATGAAAATCTTTCGTAATTGAAAAGCTAATTTTGTTGATAATAGTTAAACTAATTTCAAGGTTGAACTTGAGCAACGTGAATTACGCTTTCAAACTGATGACTTGGATTGAATCAAAGATATCTTATAAGACCTGCATTATTTGAAAAGTTTAAAATGCTAAAAATCCACAAAAATATTCCTGCCAAAGTTCAGCCTTCAAATTAATTTGTTAAATTTAATAGCAACACTACTTCATAATTACTATTATTTTTCATTGTTTTGGGCAACAATTAAAAAAACAACTTCGTCACTTCTATCACATAAAAAGGTTGTGCATCAGAATTTCAAAGTCCTCACATAAAAATTTTCTCTTCAAAAATACTTTTAAAGCCGCTTATTTTCTATAGAATGAATTTCTAAAAGCTGTATACTTGTAACACACAAACAGGGTGACCATAATTGAGCTGTATGAAATAAAAATTAAAAGTTTCGAAAATTGGAGTTCAAAAATTTTATATAAATATTAAAAGTTTAGTTTTTGCTTTGTTCGATATCTTGCTGTCAATAGCTGTGATATGATGCGAAAAATTGCGCCAGCCGGCATTTCACGGAATGACCAATGACTACAGAAAAATCTCATAAGCGTTCATGCATCTTTTAAATATTTGAACTAAATTGGGACTACTTCATACATGGACACCGAATTAAATGTGGGAATGAAAGCTTACACTTTTTCAGAAAATGACCAATGGCTACAGAAAAGTCTCATAAGCGTTCATGCATCTTTTAAATATTTGAACTAAATTGGGACTACTTCATACATGGACACCGAATTAAATGTGGGAATGAAAGCTTACACTTTTTCAGAAAATGACCAATGGCTACAGAAAAGTCTCATAAGCGTTCATGCATCTTTTAAATATTTGAACTAAATTGGGACTACTTCATACATGGACACCGAATTAAATGTGGGAATGAAAGCTTACACTTTTTCAGAGAATGACCAATGGCTACAGAAAAGTCTCATAAGCGTTCATGCATCTTTCAAATATTTGAACTAAATTGGGACTATTTCATACATGGACACCGAATTAAATGTGGAAATGAAAGCTTACACTTTTTCAGAAAATGACCAATGGCTACAGAAAAGTCTCATAAGCGTTCATGCATCTTTTAAATATTTGAACTAAATTGGGACTACTTCATACATAGACACCGAATTAAATGTGGGAATGAAAGCTTACACTTTTTCAGAGAATGACCAATGGCTACAGAAAAGTCTCATAAGCGTTCATGCATCTTTCAAATATTTGAACTAAATTGGGACTATTTCATACATGGACACCGAATTAAATGTGGAAATGAAAGCTTACACTTTTTCAGAGAATGACCAATGGCTACAGAAAAGTCTCATAAGCGTTCATGCATCTTTTAAATATTTGAACTAAATTGGGACTACTTCATACATGGACACCGGATTAAATGTGGGAATGAAAGCTTACACTTTTTCAGAGAATGACCAATGGCTACAGAAAAGTCTCATAAGCGTTCATACATCTTTTATAAATATTTGAACTAAATTGGGTCTACTTCATACATGGATACCGAATTAAATGTGGGAATGAAAGCTTACACTTTTTCAGAGAATGACCAATGGCTACAGAAAAGTCTCATAAGCGTTCATGCATCTTTTAAATATTTGAACTAAATTGGGACTACTTCATACATGGACACCGAATTAAATGTGGGAATGAAAGCTTACACTTTTTCAGAGAATGACCAATGGCTACAGAAAAGTCTCATAAGCGTTCATGCATCTTTCAAATATTTGAACTAATTTGGGACTATTTCATACATGGACACCGAATTAAATGTGGAAATGAAAGCTTACACTTTTTCAGAGAATGACCAATGGCTACAGAAAAGTCTCATAAGCGTTCATGCATCTTTTAAATATTTGAATTGAATTGGGACTACTTCATACATGGATACCGAATTTAATATAGAAATGAAAGCTGGTACACTGTTTCAGAGAATGACCAATGACCACAGAAAAGTCTCATAAGAGTTGCATTGCAAACTACAAAGACTTATTTCATTGAAATATTCCATTATGTGTCACATTCCAATCGCGTATATCTCAAAAACGGGAAAGTTACAAAAAATTGGACTCCAGCCATCGGATTCAGCGCTTTTGATTAATATATAATAAGTTTAAAGTTTCTTTTTCTAGCAAAAGCAAGTTCATACCGTCCACTCGTCCGCGATGGTTTTGGAAGTGATTTTCAATTAACGTATTTCTTTAATATGCCTCACAAAAGCTAGCCGAATAATTTGAGATTAGGAGAATACGGCACGCAAGCGATTCCCATTCCAGTGGTCTCTGGGTGCTTCCAGAGTCGCCGAAAGTCAAACCAGAACGTTTGCTATTTGGTCGCCGGAATCCCCTCCCGAATGAAATTTGTCCAACTTATATTACTCAGACTCCCAGCCGCACCCCCTTAAGTAACGCGCCTTAAGTGTTACCCCATAGCGATCATGGACACTCCAAAGTGTTGTTTTAGATTTTAAAAATTTCTGTCGATCTTATGGGTTTGTGACCTCCCCTGCATGAACCACACCTTTTTGAATTTAGGGTCACTTTGGATGATAGAGATGGGATTCTTTTTTTCCCCCCTCAATTCTAGCAAACTTTTTATTGTGTAGTGTTTCTTGAGTCAGTTGTCTTCATCTTGTCTTCGGACAAAATATTTTCTATGACTCACAATCAGTGGCGTAGCTAGGGAGAGGCGGAGGGGGCGGTCCGTCTCGGGCGGCACTTTTGGAGGGCGGCAATTTCACACTTTGATGCGAAAAAAATTAACGTGTTTTCCCAATAAGGAAATCATGCTTTTGATCTATTACTGGAGGGGAAAAAAAAAGTCTTTGAATTGTAAGGTACGACTATGATAATGAAATTTCTCTCATACAAAACATGTGTTTTTCTTGTTTACATCTCAACACTATTGTTTGTTTTTTCTCTTCCTTCGCCTGAAGCTACAGACTGAGGGAGGTGGTAGTGAAAAGTCAAGGGACCATGTTTTTTTTTTTTTTTTTTGCTGTTAAGGTTAACTGCTATTACGGAAGAAATAATAAATTTCATAACTTTTCGTTATATGATGAAACTACCACTTGGTTTCATGATTTTAAATAAGTTCCAAGGAAACTATAGTGCCTAGAAAGAGTAGTGTGCCGATCGACGGGGAAAAAGTGAGGTCAGATCTGAGGAAAAACCAGATGGCGCTGCGCTCGAGTAGTACGTTATGCTCCTCAATCAGACTCGTTTTAAATCAGCGATTGCAAGCTCATTTCGCAGTTTAAAAGCCCCGTTTTTCGGATTGAACTTATTTCTGCGCAAAAGACAAATTCTGTAATAAGTGCTATTTGTTACATGGGTGTTCATTTATTTTTTGAAGAATATAAAATTACCTTATGCTAATTTATCTTCAATGAAAATAGTAGACTATAAGGGGCCATTCATTAAATATGTAAGGGTCCCGTGGGGGAGGCGGATTGGAAAAGCCTCTACGTACCTTTGGGGGGGGGGGGGGTCAAACTCATTCTTACGTAATATTTTCCAAGTCGATATTTCACATTAGAAATAGCGCGGTCAACAAGTGATTTGGCAGAGATTATGTTCCATTTGCGTATGGAAGGTAAGAAACGTGTTAGGCTAAGACGTTTTTTTATTTGTTTTACAAAGAATGAATAGTGTAAAATATAATAAAAGAGTCGCATTATGTATGGCATGTTTTATTTTTAATTAATATTACATCAAAAAAAAAATGTCGAAAAAACATTCAGTTTAGATTCTAACTTTTCAGTAACTATTTCTTTACGCAAAAAGTTAAATTTAATAATGTGAATTTAATAACGATTCCAGTGATGTAACGATTCCAAGATTTATTATTTTATCATTTTGAAAAACGAAATGGAATCTTACGTAAGAATAGGGGGGGGGGGGGGGGTGAAAAATCTTACGTACCCTTACATGGGGGAGGGGGATCAAAAATTGCTAAAATCATCCTTACGTAATTAATGAATGGCCCCTAAGTATTCAATAACTGCGCGTCTCTTATTTCTCTTTCCTAATCTTGGGGTTTTTCGAAAAATCCCATACGGCAGCCCGAAGGAAATTGTAAACAAAGGCGAAAAAGCGGATAACTCGCAGTTTTTAGAGAATGGTACAATGGTACAACCTCGTTTATCTGTCCCCTGTTTATCCGGATCTCCGGATCAAACATCAAGAGTTGAAAAAAAAAATCATATTTATTTAAATAAATAATTAAAAATTATGATTGCAAGAATGGAACTGCAAAAACGCCAAATATTCGGATTTCGTTTCGAATGAAACGTACAACTAGAACGTACAATAAAGTACACTTACTAGTTTATCTATGGTACTATGGTGCACTTCGAGCGTCATTCCAACAGCACTGCAGTTGAACCTTTTATCATCAAGTACTATTTGTGAGAAACCGTACTACAGTGAAACCCGTGTCTTACAATACTGTAACGGATTCGGTGCGACTTCCACTTTCTTGAAATGAAGACACAGTTCTTGATAAAAACACAGGAAATTTATTTACACTATGTACAGGAAAGATCTTCAACAACTGCTAAATTATTCATCAGCAATTAAGCAATTATCACACAACACCGTAAACTCAACGTTTACACACGTATTTACTTCCAAATACGAAAACAACACAGCGAAATGCCTCGCTATAAACAGATCAAAAATCTTCTCAGTTCGAAATATCAATCGAAACTCACTCTTTATCCAGCGTAACCGTTTATATAAACACCGAAAAGAAATCTCTCAAATATTCCACACGCTTCTAGAAAAAAAAGTAGACCGTTATCAAATTTTATCAATGAACAAAAAGGAAATAAGGGGGTCATATACTTTAGCCATATGAAAAGGGGGTTGTATATTCATTACGGGAAACTATTTACAGGTTACGTTACTACAATAATTACTATTTACAGGATTTGTAACATTGCCCCCTTCCTAAGGACTGCACGTCCCGGGCAGTACAATCCCCAGAAAGGGTGCCAAACTTCTATCACATGTTCACAAATACACACATTAAATAATAACCAATAATGCATAGGAAACACAATAATAACAAGAAATATTACTAAACATTAAAAGCAAAAATTATCTACAACTTTTATGTTATCAACCATGGTTGTTTACGTAATACTCATGAACTATGGCCATAGTATGGGGCTAACCGATCATAATGTACAACCCTAGGTTTTGCATTAGGTGATTTTTGGATCCTCACTACGACGTCATTTAGTCGGTTAAGGACTTTGTAGGGTCCATCCCAATGCGACTGCAATTTGGGTGACAGACCTTTCCGTCGGATGGGATTCCATAACCAAACCTTGTCGCCTTCGTTGAATTCATGTCCAGTAGACCTTGTGTCGTATCGGGTCTTCATCTTCTCCGCCGCGATGTTGATTCGCTCTCGTGCGAAGTTATGAACGTCTTCCAACCGGGCCTGGAGATCCTGGATGTACTCCTCAGGCGATGCAGGCGCATCCGGAGGACGACCGAAGACGAGATCACAAGGTAGCCGAAGCTCTCGTCCGAAGAGCATCTGAGATGGGGCATATCCGGTAGTCTCGTGGACAGCACTGCGGTAGGCCAGCAGGAACAAAGGCAGCTTCTTGTCCCAATCCTGTTGATTTCTGGAGACCATAAGCGAGAGATTATTTAGGATTGTGCGGTTAAATCTCTCCACCATGCCGTCCGATTGTGGGTGTAGTGGTGTTGTCCTAGTTTTCTCAATTCCGAGAATTTGACATAGGCCCTTAAAAACAGCAGAGATGAAATTCCTCCCTTGGTCGGAATGAATCTGCAAAGGTGTTCCATATCTCGAGATCCAATGTTGAACTAGAGTCTCTGCTACGGTGGTAGCCTCTTGATCTGGAATGGGATATGCTTCCGGCCATTTGGTGAAATAGTCGATGGAAACAAGAATGTATTTGTTCCCATCAGCAGTTCTTGGTAGAGGACCCAGGATGTCGATCCCAATGCGTTCGAAAGGAGCTCCAACGTTGTACAGATGTAGCTTCCCTCTGCTTCTCTTCTTCGGTCCTTTACGAGCAGCTCAGGCGTCACAAGAATGGCACCACTTCTCCACGTCATCCTTCGCCTTGCTCCAGAAGAAGCGCTCCCGAACTTTATTGAGGGTTTTCAAGACACCAAAATGTCCTCCAGTCGCAGTACTATGTATTTCTTTCAGAACATCTGAAATCCTTGATCGGAGAAGTAGTAACTGCCACCTAGATGTTTTGCCGTCGTCAGATTCCCATTTTCGGTGTAGCACGCCGTTCCGTAAATGGAGCGAGTTCCATAAAGCCCAGTATCTTTTTGTTGCAGGACTGAAGATGGAAACGTCCTGCCAGCTAGGTCGCCGACTGTCACTTTCCATGAACTCCAAAATTGGTTTTATGTCGGGGTCTTCAAGTTGATCTTTTCGAACTTGGTCGTCACTCCATGGATCAGGTTCTGATGATATTGGAGTCACCTAATAGGCGGTAGGGCTAGTCGTTCCATACTGTTTCTCGATTCGGGAACAATAGTGGCAGTTCTCAGGACAGGGTCTCCTTGATAAAGCGTCAGCATTACCGTGAGATAACCCTTTTCGATGCTTGATCTCCATGTCATATTCCTGGAGCCGCTGTATCCATCTGGCTATCTGGCCTTCCGGATTTTTGAAGTTCAAAAGCCAAGTTAATGAGGCATGATCTGTCCGAAGCAGAAATTTTCGGCCGTAGAGGTAATGATGGAAGTGTTCTACAGCTTTCACTATGGCCAGTAACTCCTTTCTGGTGACGCAGTAATTTCGCTCCGACTTTGATAAGCATTTGCTCCAGTAAGCGATGACATGTTCATTTCCGTCAATTTCTTGGGATAAAACAGCTCCGATGCCCTCGTTGCTCGCATCAGTGTCCAGGATGAAGGATTTTTCAGGCTGAGGATAGGCGAGGATAGGCGTTGATGTTAAAGCCTCCTTCAGTCGTAGAAATGCATCTTCGCATTCTTTGGACCATTCAAACGTTTGCTTGCTCTCCGTCAGCTTATGCAAAGGGCGTGCAATGTTGGAAAAACCCTTTACAAACTTCCTGTAGTACGTGCAGAGCCCCAGGAAACTTCGCAGCTGATGGATGTTTTCGGGACGACTCCAACTCTTGACCGCAGATACCTTTTCTGGATCGGTTTGTACACCTTCAGAAGAGATGATGTGACCAAGGTAGTTCACTTCCCGGCGGAACAAATTACATTTGGACGGGCTTAACTTCAGATTGGCTTCCTTAAGCTTTTGCAGCACCTTCCTAAGATTTGCCAGATGTTCTTCGAAACTGCGTCCCACGATGATGATATCGTCTAAGTAGACCAGACAGGATTCGTAAGAGAGTCCTCTTAACACTGTCTCCATAAGACGCTCGAACGTAGCTGGTGCATTGCAGAGGCCGAAGGGCATCACTTTAAACTGCCATAAGCCTTGTCCAGTTGTAAACGCTGTTTTTTCTCGGTCATCAGGGTGTATCTCAACCTGCCAGTAGCCGCTCTTCAAGTCCAGGGTCGAAAACCACTTGTGTCCGGAAAGAGTGTCCAAGGTGTCGTCTATCCGTGGAAGAGGGTAACTGTCTTTCTTGGTGATTTCATTCAGCCGTCGGTAATCGACACAAAATCTGGTGGAGCCATCTTTCTTTCGGACCAAGACGATGGGAGAGGCCCAAGGACTGGATGACGGTTCGATTACATCATTCTCCTTCATCTCTTTCAGGAGGGTTTCAACCTCTTCCTTCTTAGCGAACGGTAGTCGTCTTGGATGCTGTTTAATAGGGGGGTGTTCTCCAGTGTAGATCCTATGCTGCGTTAAATTCGTCCGGCCCACATCCTCCGATGTAGATGAAAACAGATGCTTGAAGTCATCCACCAATTGTTCCGCAGCAGTTCTTTGATCCTTCGATAAGGGTGCACTCCCAATTAACTTCGATGTCAAGGACTCGGAAGACACAGTCTCGGGGGAATTGATTCTTCTAATGATGCAGTTTACTGGAGTACAAGTTGCCAACACTTCACCTTTTCGGATATTCCTTGGCCTTTCACTCACGTTGGCGACTCTCACAGGAATTACATCCTTAGAAAGGTCCACAAGCGTAGATGCTACCAGCACTCCTTTTAGGTTATTGCTTAGGTTAGGGTATTCAATGAGTCCAAATCGAAAACTATTGCTTTCTTCAAGGGAGCCAGGTATTAATGATTCTGACCTTGAGGGAATCGATAAATCTGTTTGGGCTACTATTTGATGAGCGGATTTTACATCACTTTCTGCAGGGAAAACGGCTATGTCTTCTCTCATCGAGTGCAGCTCATTAGTCTTGAAGTCGAGAGTGAAGTCATATTTCTTCAAAAAGTCCAATCCGAGAATGAAGGGGTCCGTGATATTAGCGACGAATGCCGTATGATGGTAGGTGGCATTCCCAAACACTATTTCCAAGTCCACTTTACCGTCAATCTCGATCTTGTCACCTGTCACAGTCTGGAGACTTACGCGCGGCGATGTCCACAGCAGTTTCAATCCAAATTCACGAGCCACATCTGTCCTAATGATTGTCACATTGGCTCCAGTGTCGACAATCAGTCTGCAGGGGTTCCCATTTACATGTGCGTAA
This sequence comes from Uloborus diversus, assembly GCF_026930045.1. Classification (NCBI taxonomy): domain Eukaryota; kingdom Metazoa; phylum Arthropoda; class Arachnida; order Araneae; family Uloboridae; genus Uloborus; species Uloborus diversus. The sequence continues at coordinate 138,680,611 of NC_072736.1, forward strand.
ATGAAAAGTCCATCACTGCCACTACTAGAAGAGGAAATCTGCAGAGCTCTAGTGGTGGTGATTTCCTTCCCTCGCGTAGCTTGGCGAGCCGGACAACTCCTTCGCAGGTGTCCTTCACTACCGCATTTCCAGCACTTCTGCTCTTATTTCTTTTGGGCTGTTATGCTGCTCAGATGTCTTGTCAAGTCACCGAGTTGTCTCTCAAGTTCAGCGAGGTGGGACGACCTGGAATCAGACTCATCAGCTTCCTGAGTCCGGATTAGATGGCGATCCACACGGGTTGCTTCTTGGGCGGCCTCGTATCTCATCGCATACACAACAGCAGGTCTTTGACATCCGCCATCCGTAGAGCTTTCTGGATTTCCGGATCTCGAACCCCGTCGATGTAGTAGTTGAGTGCCAGGTTGTCCCGAACATCCGCAGGACAGTCTCAAAAAGCAAGATGAGACAGTCTCTCGACGTCCGCCGCTAGCTCTTGCAGGGTTTCCCCGGTTTTCTGGAAACGGGACTTCAACTGGAGTCGGCTGAAATCTTTCTGGCACTTCTCACCGAAGCGAAGCTCCAACGCAGCTGTGAGGGCGGCGAAATCCAGGCGCTGGCTGTCCGGAAGGGTCTGAAGAATGTCCGCTGCGTCACCTCTCAGGGATGCTGCAAGATGGCAGGCCTTGGTAGCAGAGTCCCATCCGTTCGCTTCCGCCACTATCATGAATTGAGTTTTGTAAACCTGCCACGAAGTTTTCCCATCAAATGTGGCAAGTTTAATGGACGGTCGAGCAACCGATGAGGGAGCGCCAAACTGTACAGAACTGCTTTCCGCGGTCGCCAATCTCCTTTCCATGTTTTTAATTTTCTCATCCACATGATTTTCAACTGTTGCGATACGGTTTTCTACTGTTTCAAGTTTTTCATCAAAAGCATCAACTCGATGCTCTATCTCATTAAATTTATTTTCCATCACAGTCTTTACCGAAGTAAGGTCGTTTTTAATTTTCTCTTGGTTAGAAGCTAAATCATTTTTCAGTACCATTAAATCACTTTTCAATTGTTCTTGATTAGCCGCAATGTCATTTTTTAATTGTTCTTGATTTGCAGTAAAACTTGCAGTCAAATCACTTTTTAATTGTTCTTGATTAGCCGCCATATTTTCAGTCAAGTCGCTTTTCACAGCATTAATTGCTTCCAGAAGTTGTTTTAATTGGTCATCCATTGCGCGAGTAATCACCATAAAAACAAAGTCTATAAATTCAAACAGTCTTTATGAAAAAATGTCCAAAGTCACACTTACTCCAAGAAAGTCCAGAAGAAGCCCCACGTTGGGCGCCAAATTGTACCGGATTCGGTGCGACTTCCACTTTCTTGAAATGAAGACACAGTTCTTGATAAAAACACAGGAAATTTATTTACACTATGTACAGGAAAGATCTTCAACAACTGCTAAATTATTCATCAGCAATTAAGCAATTATCACACAACACCGTAAACTCAACGTTTACACACGTATTTACTTCCAAATACGAAAACAACACAGCGAAATGCCTCGCTATAAACAGATCAAAAATCTTCTCAGTTCGAAATATCAATCGAAACTCACTCTTTATCCAGCGTAACCGTTTATATAAACACCGAAAAGAAATCTCTCAAATATTCCACACGCTTCTAGAAAAAAAAGTAGACCGTTATCAAATTTTATCAATGAACAAAAAGGAAATAAGGGGGTCATATACTTTAGCCATATGAAAAGGGGGTTGTATATTCATTACGGGAAACTATTTACAGGTTACGTTACTACAATAATTACTATTTACAGGATTTGTAACAATACTTATCAACGTCAAACTGCTAGTTTGCTTATTTTTATAACGTTCTTTAGAACCTGTCAGCAAACGGTTTTGTTGTCGATAATTATCGAAATAGAAGTGTTTTTGAATCTGACGTTATCATTGTCAAAAAAAAGTATCTATGTATTTTTATCTTTTATCTCATATGTAAAATAGCGAAAGAAATGTATCCTTAAAAACTAAAAACAAATGGGGAACCTCCTCGTCCCTCTCCTTTGTCTAACATTGCTTATGATAGCTTTAAAATGTTCTTTTAAAAGGAAGCGCAGCTTCTGAATCTCCCTACTCTTAATCAGGAAACAACATGACAGTGCTACAATTAAAAAATCTAAATAAGTAGCGATCAAAAGAACATTGTGATACATGTTTTTGGAGGCAAAAAATATTTTCCCGTTGTCAATATATAAGATTTTAAAGCCTATGGGAATTTTAAGAAAAGCGAGTCTCGTTGTTACAAATTTAGCGAGTTTCGATGGGGACAGACATCTTTCTCACGCTCTGTAGATATGGATGTCCTGCCACATGCAGACGAGGCAATCGTCTGTGAGAAATTGGTACCTTCAATCCCTCGCCAAGTGTTTATATTTGCCACTTTTCTTAAAATTTCGGGAGACTTTAATACCTTTTATCTCGATAACGGGGGACGATAACAAAAATAATTATCAATTTCGTACAAGATTCTAAAAGGCTAAAATTATTATTATTTTTTTTTTTAAATATAACTTACGTGCTCGTTGATTCCGTTTGTCCGAAAGTCGAATGGTCGGTCGCTAACAGTTACCAGGCGTAGCGTTGCTGGAGATTTCCAACCTAATCTCCAGACCTATAAACTGTAGAGGTGGTGCTACCATATACCGTGCCCAAGTCGGGCTCCTTCTCATTTAGGGACCTCATTGACTCAGGAGTCGCTCCATTCTGCTTTAAACTCATGCTGGCTACATGAATGGGGCTTGAGTCTCCCAAGTGGCATTAAAAACAACAACAAACTGCGCCCTAAGCCATCTCGATTGATAATACATTTGCCTTAAAATATAAATATCAAATTTTCAGTCGATTGTGTAAAATTTTGTTTGGAAAACATCCTTGTCTTTGTGTCTACTTCAATAACGATCTTTTTATCGTCAATATTATTTTCCACATAATTTTCATTTTTACAAAAACTACAATATTTGGAGATTTTTTAAATTTCATACAAACCCAATATTCGTTAGGCAAATTAATATGAACAATTTCATTTATAATAGATTTCTACGCGGTTATTTCAGTTTCATCTGCCGAAAGATCAAGTTTTATTTTTTTCAAACAAGGAACACTTTTCTTAACTGCATAATTTCTGATGGACCTTTTCTTTGGTAATTTTTTAGTAAAGTATGTTGGCAGACTTGGGAAAATTGTCGGAATTGCCTCATCTTTCAAAAAAGTTTTTCCCCGACGAATCAAAACTTCCTCACCATTTATAATATGCTTAAAATGCGTTTCAATAAAATGTTTTTCGAAATGCAGAGCATAAATTAAGCAATATTTATCAAAAACTTTATCTAACCTGGGAATTAACGTTCCACTTTAGTTTTTCTTCATCTGCTGGAGCTTTAAAAAGCGTAACTTTTTCCTTGCATGTTTTGTTTTGTACCCACTTTTGCACCCTGGTACGAAACAAGATGAAGCTTTATTTCTTCCAATGTTCAACTTTGATGCCTCTATTAAAAGCCTTAAACGCTGTTTCATGAAATATTCACGAAATAAAGGTAAAAAAGAGAAACACGGAACTAAATTGTAACAAAATCCCGCGTCTACTAATGTAAACACCGCGAAATTGAACGTACATCTCGACCGCACTGCCATCTAGCGGTTTTCATACAATTTGTCTTCAAGAATCGTGGGGAAAAAAGCGCCGGTCGGCACACTACTCTTTCTAGGCACTATAAAGGAAACCACCGTATTTAAAAAAGAAAACACTTTTTTTTAAAAAAGGAAAGTGACAACAAGAGTAAAAGGGGAGGGGTCTCAAATGGTTGGCGATTTCTTGCTCATTTTCAGGATAGCATTATCTGTTTCAACAATTGCTTTTATTGGTTATTGATTACAAAATTTTCAAAAGACAAAATGAATTTTATGTTCATTTTATAAAAAAAATATTACTACTCGAATAATAATTGCTTGTACTACTGCTGTTTTACAAAACATCGGTAGAGGACGCTGAAGTCAACTAGCGCGCGTAAGAGAGACTATAAACTTTTAGTCATGTGTTTTCTCTTATGTCTGTGTAAGCACGTTGAGACCGCTTGGTCTTGATTTAAATCGAATCATGTAGCCTTAAATCTTCATTAAACTCGAAAAGAAACTAAATTCGTGTAATCATTCTCGAAGTCAATTCTATGTGCCAAATGCTTCCTTTCCAGGCCGGTACAGAATGTCTCAAACGGGAATAAATTCAGGTAAGCGCAAATCTTGATTCAATCTCATTTCAATCAGTTTCTTTGATCTGAATAATTGTTTAATTCGAATCTTACATAATTATAATACAACTGCATTATATCAACTAATTCCTTTATACAATGAGTTTCACATTTAGTCATTCATTTTAAGGAAATGTTCTTAATTAATAAAATAAATCTCTGGGCAAAGCCTTTCACATTTCGACCTCTATTGGTGAAAAAGAGAATTATCCAAATTTGGTCTCGAAACATTTCCACGGGATAACACCCAACCCATCCCTTTACATCTCATTTTTTAGCCCAATATTGGTTATGAGTTTTTATAACTTCAATACCAACAAATTGCTTAGGACGGTGAAACCCTGACCCTTCCTGTATAATGATCAAAGACAATCTAAAGTGTGTATTTAGGACATCAACTTCGAACTGTAGACTTACCATCTCATCCAGTGTCTCCAAAAATATCTTAAAGTTGGGTTTTTGAAACTTAAACTTCAGGAAAATTCTAAGGTAGGGCCCAGCTGTGCACGAAATCCCCGAAAGTCATCACAGTTGGCTCCGAATTTCGTTTTTAGACATTTCTGAGGGAAGACCGCAAATTCTTTTTTTCTTAGTAGTGAAGAGCTTAAAATGAGCAACGCTTTCAAAAAAGATTTCGGGGGATTCGGGTGAGAACCTCCCCCCCCCCCTCCGAACTCTTTCTCATAACGTTGTCCGTGAAACAGCGGCTGAAGTAGTGTTTTTAGGACGTCATTTTCAAAAAGTTTTAAGGGGACATGTAAAAACCATCTGACTTACCAACATTTTTGGAAACTTATGCTTTCCCTCTTCTCTTTAACGTCATCAAAGACAGACTAAAATTGATTTCAAGTTTGAAAATATTTCGGGAGGAAAATCCGGTCTTTGTTGGAGCTAAGTGAGACCCTTACACCACAAGATACAGCCTACAATTACGAGTTTTTCAATTTTGTTGAAAAGCTTTCCTTACAGTGCCCCCGAACCTTTCCCAGTATCTTCACGTGTCCAAAGATAACCTAAAATTGCTTTTTTAACACTTTAGTTTCGAAAAATTTCCTTGAAGTCTCGACCCCCTAACGTCATCAAGGAAAGCAGAAAACTTGTTTTAATTTTGAAGGGAAAAAAATGGAGGGGGAGCTCTAATCATCTTTTCTACAAGGGTCATTCTACAAAAAACGCGCATTTTTAGGTCCAGGATGGTTAGTTTCAAAAATATTTATTTTTAAGCACTTTTTATGAGATTTAGAAAGGTATAACAAATTTTGAAAATGATCAATACACATTAATGATGTTATAAAAATTTTTAATGTTTTTTTCACTGAACGGAGGGATACTATGTCTCTGTTATATGTCCTAACACATTTCTTCTCATGTACTTTTTCATTTATTTACTCAATACAAAAAAGACAACAGATTTAATAATGAAATTTAAATCATTTGATATTTTTTAATAGGTTAAAAGAATTATGTTGTAAAATAAAAAAAATATACAGCATTCATAATCTTTTGAATCACTGTCACAGTATTTCTTGTATCCTCCGTTCAGAATTTAATTAAGTAATACAATTTCCTATAGACGGCAGTACCGGCAGCTCATTACAGAGGTTTAAAATCACAAAATAGCCCTTTTCAACTCTGGGTCTTCATAGTGAAGCTAAAGAACTTAGTGTGAAAGAATTGCAGCATTATTCTCTTTGAAGTCAATTAGTTCCTTAAATTCGTGTATTCTCCGTTCTTGAGTTAAAAAGGAAAGAATTGTTTGCGTAAAAAAATTTTTTTTATAGTTAAAATTGAATCGCTTTTTTTAAGTAAATTCTAAATAACATGTTGCGTTAACCCTAAATCAACCCAATGATCATAGCAAAACATAAGTATTTGTATCCTCCGGTTTCTATAGCCTCCGTTACAGTATAGATGTAATGGAGGATATACAATCAGAAATGGAGCATACTACTTTCTATAAAAATCCATTTTAAGAAAGAGGTGTACATTTTAATCAGTTCAAATAGTGTTCCTCATACAAGATGCAATGTTTATTTAAATAAAAAGTTTAAAGATAACATTTAAAATATACATTTACTATCCGTTACCCTCCGTTCACATCCAAAATTCGAACTACAAAAGAAAGTTACGAAATAACCAATAAAGAATGTGAATATCTATGTGAGATTAAAAAGGTTCCTAAAAGGAACAATATAAAGTAACTTAAAAAAAAAGATTTTTTTCCCATGAATTTCAACTTCAAAAACCTACGTTTCTAGTATAATGACCCACAAGCGTTTCTAAAAGTTGCTTAAAATTCCGAATTTTGACTTAACTTTTGGAATAATTCGGTGGGGCTCTGAATTACTTTTTCTTCTGAAGGAATAATAAGATGAAAAAAAAAAGTTTATTTTCTTGTTTATTAAATATTATTAAAATACTTTTGACTCTTAAATGTGTCAATTATTTCCCGTCAAAAAGGGCGGCAAATTGAGGAACCGCCCCGGGCGGCAGAAAGTGTAGCTACGCCACTAACTCACAATCAGGCGGCAATTGCCCGAATAGCAAAGCTTGACGAACGATATGAGTGTAGAACCGGAAGAAAGATTAAAATTAAAACTATAACCTATAGATATTAAAAAAAAGGAAAGAAAGGAAATCTCATCGTGCCACGAGTTAAATTGTCAAATTTTAATTGAAACTCCCTTATCGTTCAAAAGTAATCAAGTTTTTTTTTTTTCACATAGCTCAATAAATGACACTCTGTATTAACATGCTTTCAGCCTCAGAATACGACATTAAAATTCTAGTACAGTCAGGCGCGGATCTGAGGGGGGGGGGGGGCAATGGGGGCAATTGCCCCCCCTGAACAAATCAAGGGGCCGCCAGTAGGAAGGGGGTGCCGAAGGCGCCCTCTTCCTACTGGCGCCTAAGCAACATACTACTGGCGCCTAAGCAACATACATTCATATTTAAGCAACATACATCCATATTTAAGCAACATACATCTTAAACACTCAGAAATAATTCTTCTAAAAAATTATCTAGATGACAACCATTTTTCACAACATAGTCTAAACTCTGTGATAAGTCTCCTCCCCACCTGCGCGTGGGGCGTATACCTAAGGGGCGCAACATGTGCCAATTATGAGCTTTCCTTTTAAGTTTTAGGGAAGTTTTGGAATTCGGTGCAAATGAAAGAAAGATATTTGGAAAATTTATTTGTTTCATTCCCCAGTTCTCAACCTAGGTGGAGTGGGGCGCGTCTGCGTCCGCCTAGGGGCGCAATATCCGCAACATAAGAGTTTTCTTTCTAAAATTTAGTGGGAAAGTTTTTGAATTGGGTAAAAAAGAAAGATAGATATTTAGAAAATGGACTTGTCGTATTCAGCAGTTCTCAACTTGTGTGGAGTGGGGCGCGTCCACATCCCCTTAGGGGGGCGCAATATCCGTAACATAGTTGTCTCTCTAAAATTTAGAGAATTTTTGAATTTGGGTTAAAATAAAAAAGAAATATATTTTGAAGATTTATTTCTCTCATCCACCAGTTCTCAACCTGTGTGGAGAGGGGCGCATCAATTGCTTTTGCTAATTGCTTAAATTGCTTTACCTAATGAATAAAACGGTAATTTTTGACTACAGTGGGTCCTGAAAAAGGGTTTGGCCAAGAGCCCCTCGACAGCTTAATCGGGCCCTGCGCACCCGCGTCCGCCTGGTATTGGGGGGGGGGAGGGGGCGCAATACCCGCAACATAAGAGTCTTCTCTCTAAAATTTAAGAGGGAAAGTTTTTGAGTTGGGTAAAAAAGAAAGATATATATTTAGAAAATGTACTTGTCTTATTCAGCAGTTCTCAACGTGTGTGGAGTTGGGCGCGTCCATCTCCCCCTAGGGGGCGCAATATCCGTAATTTATGAGTCCTCTCTCTAAAATTTAGCGGGAAGTTTTTGAATTTGGGTTTAAAAAAAAAGAAACATATTTGGAAAATTTATTTCTCTCATCCACCAGTTCTCAACCTGTGTGGAGTGGGGCGCATCCGCGTCCACCTGGGATGGGAGGGAGGGGGGAGGGCGCAATATTCGCAACATATGAGTTTTTTCCCTAATATTTAGAGAGAAAGGGTTTTGAATTGAGCATTAAAGAAAGGTAGATATTTTGAAAATATATTTGTCTCATTCAGCAGCTCTCAACGTGTGTAGAGTGGGGCGAGTCCACGTCTCCCTCCGGGGGTGCAATATCCGCAACTTATGAGTCTTCTCTCAAAAATTTATAGGGAAAGTTTTTGAATTGGGTAAAAAAGAAAGAAACATAATTGGAAAATTTATTTCTCTCATCCTGCAGTTCTCAACCTGTGTGGAGTGGGGCGCATCCGCGTCCGCCTTGGGGGCGCAATTTCAGCGACTTATGAACTTTTTGGACTTACTTCAGCTGATGTATTTTGAATTCGATAAGGGAAAACATCGATGAGTGTTGCATAAATTCTGTTTCGTGTGAAACGTAAGATAATAATTGCAAATATTATTTTCTTGCACTATATTTTATAAAGTCATCAATATCTTTTCGAGTTACTTTGTTGTTAGGGAACTATGCACTCCCTGGGGGCGCAAAACCTGCAATTTATGAGTTTTCCTTCTTCATTTACGGGGAATGTTATGGAATTTAGTATAAAAGAAAGAGAGCTAGTCGGAAACTTAATTTGTCTCATATGCCGGTTTTATACTTGTCGGGAGTCGGACACGTCCGCGCTTCTTAGGGGTGCAATACTTACAAAATTAGTGCGTTTCCCCGAAATTTAGGGGGAAGTTTTGGAATCGGGTGCATTGCACACCATCAAGGTTCAATTCCATAATCTGCAGAGAATAATGTTTTACTTCCTTTTGCAAAAAAGGAAGAATTGTATTCGCGAAAAATTTTCACTCAAAATTCGGCCTTAATTTCCATTTTGCTCACCCCCGAATTAATGTTGAGTTTTTTTTTTCAACCCGACCACACGCGGATAAGTGCGTAAGAACGTATAGACACCCGAAATATCTATTTTGGCATTCCCCGAGTTAATTACAACGACTTTTCTCGTGACGTCCGTATGTACGTATGAACGTATGTGCGTATGTATGCCGAATAACTCAAGAACGGTATGTCCTAGAAAGTTGAAATTTGGTGCGTAGACTCCTAGTGGGGTCTAGTTGTGCACCTCCCTTTTTGGTTGCATTTGGATCTTCCAAAGAGTATCTTTTACACCTTTTTGGGGGGAAATCAATGTTAATTTCAATGCAAACTCAAGTGGTGTAATAATTTATGCAAACACTTGGCATTATATCGCCAAGTTTTGTCGCCAACTTGGCGATAAATTTGGCGATTTTTTTTTTTTAAATCTGGTTTTAATTTGGCCATTCATGGTGATATTAGAGAGTTAACTATTGAATCAAATTAAAATTGCCAATAATGGGGAAATAACTTTAAATTGGAGTAAAAGGAAGTCATGTGATGCACACAACAGCTCGTTTTTAAATAACTTTATACTTCAACCACTTTAGCTCTGAACCTAAAGCTGCATATATCTAAATTAGATAGTTTTCCCAAATTGCACCATGTTCAAATCAACATTGCATCAGTGTGGCCCCTTTTAGTGACACATTAGGGCATTTTGGCAGAACTTTTGCTTTATTTTTTTATCTTGTGAAACCATATTAGTATGTTGGTGAAATAGTTGTGAGATGAATCTTAGTTTTTACAGAAGTAATTTAATATCGAAATAACAACATTATCGAATTTTGCTTTGCAACAAAATTTCAAAGGATTGTTTCACATAAACACTTTATTATTTGTAGTTCTGCTGCAGTGGTATCGGACTGAAGCTCCGAAGTGCACCGTGATGTTTGTTATATTACCATACTTCATTCTACAATCTATGCAGAAATTGTACATTTACACACAATAAAAAGGGACTGTTTGCCGTATTAACAGTTCAGCCATCATACTTTAAAATTATTATGTATGTGAATGGAAAACGCTTCAAAAACTAGAAATTTGATCCAGATTAATCAGAGTTTCGAATAAACGGGGGACGGATAAGCAAGGTTCTACTGCATTTGTTTCGACTTCGTAAGGCTTGTACTGCTCGAATTCGACAGCATTGAGAAAAGTACTTAAAACAAAGAAAAAAATATTAATACCCAAAAACCATTACACTAGTTATGCGTAAATTAATGCATACATTGAGTTATAAAATATCCGAGTATAATTAGATAAGTATTTTTACTTCAACTAAAAAGCGCTCAAGGATAGATTAAGGACATTAAAAATGAAACGTTGAATGTCGAAAAACCACTGCTTAAATTAAATATAACTTTTTCAAGCAGAAGACGATTAAATATGTTACTCCAAAGATAAAAATAGAAACATTTAGAATTTATAAAACTAATTAACGAAAATATATCACGTACTCTGCAGTTAAGTAATTACATTATTAAAATAAGTAGTATAACTAAAAAATAGATGAACTTTTAAAAGCATAAACACATGGCTCAGGTAACTTACCATACATACTGCAGCAAATTGATTCAGATTATGTTATGCCATACAACAAAATAGTTCATTTGGGCGTGTTTTCAATTTTTACGAAGCTGTGGGAATGGGTGTGTCCACAGGAAAAATGAGAAAGGGAAACACTTCTTTCGTTAGTTTCATTATACGTTTTGAGCATGCGCAATGCACAAATTTCAGTTACGGAAGGTATGCAGACTACAATAGAGAAATAGCCATTATTTATCCACATTTATTTTATTTATTTATTTTTCAGAATAAAAAAGAAAAGATTTTTTTGTTCAATGACATGAAAAGAAATTTAACCTTTTGATATATTTTCCGGTTTTGGTTATTCAATTTGAAAGTCGAGAGATGTTTGTTTGGAAAATGCAATCCTATTGTAACGTCCAAACTTTAGATCAACGCTAAAACGATACAGCCCTGCGTAAAGTTCACTATGTAAAAAAAAAAAAAAGTTTTTCGCAATCACGAGCGTGTGTGTGTTTGTGTAGGCGCATGTGTGTGTGTTTGTGTAAGCGCATGTGTGTGTGTGCATGTGTATGTGTGTATGTATGCATGTGTATGCGCGTTGTGTATGCAGTGCTGTGTGCGTACGGGCGCGTGTGTAGGCGTTTGTGTGTGTGTGTGTATGTAGGCATATGTGTTTGTGTCTGTGTGCAGGCATGAATGTGTGTATGTGTGTGTGTGTAGGAGTGTGTGTTTGTGTGTGTAGGCGTGTGTGTGTATGGCGTGTGTGTAGGATATGGACGCAACCTGGAGACTGTTTTCGCTATAGAAGCAGCATCGTGAGGAGCCGGTCGACGGTGCTACTGCAAAGGGTGGAGGGGGGAAAATAAAATCATAGGAACGCCAAAAACAGTCAAATAAAAGCAATAAGCAATCGTGATTGCTTAAAAAAAAAAAAAAAATGGAAATTTGTTCTTGTCTTATTAGTGCTAATTTCTGTATTTAGTCTTTTTTTTATTGCCAACTTAGTGTGAGCATTAGGGGTGACCGTGTGTAGTACATACACATTTTCCCCCGAATTTTTGCTTTTAATGTTACGTACCAATATAAAATTTTATGTAATACTATTCCTATTTTCGTGTCAAATAATGATTTCAATACTCTTGTTAACATACTTTGTTTTCATGTAAATGTTTCAAAACTTTTTCCGAAGTGTATAAACTATACCCAACCTGGATCGAGTTGATACACCGATGAATAAAATATTATTCTGACGTAATACGTGACGAAATGAAATTTTGAATAGCTGTTTTTGAACATGACTCTCTCAAAATATTTGAAGACTTAATTCAAGTTAGATAATAAACGTAGAGTTAATTTAAAGTTAATACAAACATAAATGTGGCTATCTTCTCCAAAATACTTTCTTTCAAATATTTCAGGTGGAATTTCCTTCGTTTGAGTTATTTTGGTCATTTTAAAACGTTTCTGAAAAAAAAAAAAAAAACACACGCATTTGAAATTTGTGAGCTGAATTATTCTATCGTACCAACACCCACACGTGATGTATCAACTAGACCCAAACAACGCCACTGCGCTTACTCAAAAACAGTGAAAAAAAAAAAAAAACTGCTTCGAATATACGCAACTTCTCTTAGGTAAAATCATACCTCCTAATCATGGGACACATTAGTATCTTTTACTTAATTTATACTGTGTATAATTACTTAAACACCTTTTTGACCGTTGAAAGCAAACTATAAGAAGTTACTTTCGGGCACAAAAAACAATTTTTTAGGAATACCTCTCTCTCTTACAGGAACTAGTATGTTGTGGCCATCACGAAACTTTCTTCTATATCTTTCTTGTGAATTCTGATCAATCCCTATGCTTGAAAAGAATGCAATATTCCCAGCAAAAAAAAAAAAAAAAAAAAAAAAAAAACTTGACGACCGTCCGAATTCCTGAATTCCCGCAAAAGCAAAGCAAAGAACGACTTGAAAGTTATTTTAAAAGCCTTGCTTGAATTAATTAGATGTTTTATTTGTTAACAAACATAAAATGGCAACAGTTATTAATTTTAAATCATTGCGATAACATTTCCGATTATCTCCCGAAAATTGAAATCACGTGAAATAAGCAGACGAGAATATTGTAATTTATCTTTCTTATTGTTGCATTTATAAAGCTATTTTTATTAACACAAAAAAAAAAAAAAAAAAAAAAAATCAGACCCCCATGGAGCGATTGGCGCCAAAATTGAAACAACGCCTATTTACAAATAGATTCACATTTATTCCAAATTTCATCCAGAACGTAGCATTACTTCTTGAGAAATGGCACTCACAATGAAAAAAAAAGAACATTCGATTGCGCCACCCCCTTTTCAGTTTTTGACACCAAAATAAAATCAGCTCTTATACCCACTAAGGTCTACTTGCCGATAAATTTTTCTTTCATTCCGTTCATTATTTCTTGAGATACAGCAGTCACAATTGACGACAAAAAACGTTCTATAGCTCAACCCCCGTTTGAGTTATTGCCACCAAAATTGAATCAGCACCTGTTCCTGTTAATGGCAACATATGGTCCAAATTTTGTTTGATTCCGCCAGTTACTTCCTGAGGAATAGCAAGCACGCGTAACTCAAAAAACGTCCCATTGCTCCACCCCCCTTGGAGGAATTCGCGCCAAAAACCAATGGGCACAAGTTCACATAGGGGCACATATGTGTACCAAATTTCGTTCGATTTCGTGCGGTAGTTTTTGCTGTAGAGCGGCCACAAAAAACTGGTCACACACAGACGTGACACACACACATACACACATACATACACACACACATACATACACACACACACAGACAGACAGACATTTTCCAAAAATAGTCGAAATGGACTCAGCACACCTCAAAACGTTCGAATCCGTCAAAATTCGAAATTCGAAAATTTGCACGAATCCAATACTTTCTTCTATATATTAGATATAGAAGAAAGTAAAAAACGAGCTGATGTCTGCATCACATGACTTTCTTTCTCTAAATATCACCAACAATGACCAAATTAAAACCAGATTAACAAAAAAAAAATTAACTTGAACTCTGAAATTTTGAATTCGAATTATGTTTTTCGCAATCACGAGTGGCGACAGGGCCCTACTCATTGAGGGCTATTTGTTTCTAGAAACAGCTCCTGTCCCCCCAAGCCTCCCCCTCCCCCTGGGTGGTTACGTGTGTATAGTTGTGTGTGCGGGCGTGTGTGTATGTGTAGGCGTGCGTGCGTGTATGTGTAGGCGTGCGTGCGTGCATGTGTAGGCTTGTGTCTGTGCGTAGACCTATGTGTATGCACGTAGGCGTGTGTGTATGTGTGTAAAGGCTTGTGTGTAAGAGCGTGTGTGTGTGTATGAGCGCGTGTGTGTAGGACATGGACGCCATCGACCAGGAGAAACGGATTCCAGGAGGCAGTGTTCGATGCCGCGCCTGCAGAGGCCGGTGGTACTGGTGACCCTGGTTCAAGCTGAAAAAGGAATCACAACATCAAGGACGGTCAAATGAAAGCAATAAGCAATCGTGGTTGCTCAAAAAAAAAAAAAAAAAAAAAAACTTTTTAAATTTATCGCCAAGTTGGCGACAAAACTTGGCGACCAATATACCTACTGTCAAAAATGATACGCTCAATTTTAACGATTCGGCTATCCTCGAGCACTATTTCGTTATTTTCGGCGATGCTTTCGTCACCGAATTACGTGATATTTGACGAAACCAGAAATCTCAAATTTTTCACGAAATTATTTCGTCCCGATTTCGTCACATTGCAGTGCATTCTGGGAGTTTTCGTTTCAGTCTTGTACTTGCTCATTAAATTATCTTACGACAATTATCATAAAGGATTCATAAAAAAGGTTATTATTTATTGAAATTTGTATGTGCAATGTGCCTTCTATTATGTATTTTTACATTTTTGTTTAGTGTTGTGTTTATTGTTGTATTTAAAACACATTAAAATTGAAAACGAACGGTTCGATTAGGTTTAGAATTCTGTGTGTTGACTTTTGAGTCACTTCCACGTTAGGCTTAGCTAGCGTTATTTTTTTATTTGCAAAAGAAAATGTTGGTTTGTTAACATTTGTTTTCAAAAGCGTACTTTCTTTATTTCGTTAAAAAATTACAGCAATGACTAAAGAATTTGTACGAGTTTAAACTTACAAAAACAAAAAAAAAAAAAAAAAAACTCCACCGTAGCTAAACTAACACAGATGATAAATACAGCGCTTTTATAAAAGGCATAGAACTTTGAAGCTTTTAATTTCAACGCGGAATATATGGTTATTAGTACAGTCAACGAACACATTGTAGCATGCATGGAATATGCGATAATTTTTGACTTCAGAATATTGTTAGGGGTAGTTAGTAAGTAAGCATACTAAAAGTCCCCGACCCTGGGGGGTGAGCTAAAGGTGGGAGGGAGGGGGGAAGAAAATTTTGGGTTTTTCGAGAAAATGTCGGAAACGGTGGAAAAAAAAAATTAAATAAAAATTCAAGCTAAATAAACTTACTATGAAACTGTTTCTACACATATTTGTCAAATTTCCAATTATTTTCTGGGTATATGTTAAAAAAAGTCGATGATTTTCGGAAAAGTCTTTTCTTTTTGTCAAACATTTGCTCCTAGTGCCTCCCAGGATCAGTATTCATGAAAATTGTCAAAGACAAAGTTTAAGAGCTTTAAATTTCTTTCAATTTGATATGCTACTTT
The DNA here is from genome assembly GCF_026930045.1 of Uloborus diversus. Lineage (NCBI taxonomy): Eukaryota > Metazoa > Arthropoda > Arachnida > Araneae > Uloboridae > Uloborus > Uloborus diversus. The sequence goes on from NC_072736.1 coordinate 138,696,128, forward strand.
GTTATATTTTATTCAACCAATCAAAAGTTACAGAAGTTCAAACACGCACTTTCATGGCAAAAAATGGAACATTTGCCATTTACAAATTTCAAACAGACTCGAAAGGATCGCGCTCTTCCTCCTTCTTCAATGAATTCGACAATCCTGATGGACAATAAAGAAGTATTTGTGGGTTACTACAACACATATTATGTTTAAGGTGGGGGAGGGGCGTGAAATTGCGACATTGTGACAAGGGGGAAGGAAAAAGTAAGAAGTGTGACATCAAGAATTTTTTAATACGAATATATAACAAGAAGTTCCGTCTAGAACCATACGAGCCTACTTTCCCGTATACCCATACTACTTTCTAGTACCTGATCAATATTCTCAAAAATAGCTAAAATCGCAAATTGTTTCAAACATATTTTTGCTAATTTCTAAGAATAAAGTATTCCTCACACGTCTAAAAAAATTAGATGCGTAAAAAAAAAAAAAAAAAAAAAAAAAAAAAAAACAGCACCTTTTAAACAAAGCAGCTAATACACTTTTCTCCCTTAAAAAAATTCTTTAACAGCTTTCAAAACGAAAAAATACTAATTAAAATTAATAAACTTATTAAAATAAATGCATCATATCAAAAAAAAAAATCGTTTCTTTTTCCCCTGTTGCCAAAAATAATTTTTTAAATGAATTAATGCACTTACCAAAATAAATAAAAAAAATTAAAAAATAATAAAAACAATAAAATGTCATTTTAAAGAATAACTTTCCATTGTCAAAAAAAAAAAAAAAAAAAAAATCGTCTGCGCAAATCGTTATGTAGAAACATAAATGACTTCGAGTTTATTCGCCGAAAACTGAATACCTAAATTAAAACTTTAGCGTGAAAATAAAAACAAATCATATCAACAATAATTATTTCACAGTTAAAACCATAGCTGCGGAGTCGGAGTCGATCTCATTTCTGGATAAAGGAGTCGGAGACGAATATCCAAGAATCGGAGTCGGTCAATTGTCCTCCGTGTATAAATTTTTGCCAAAGCTACGAAGTCGGAGTCGAAGTCGGGGAGTCGGAGTCAGGTGCCTCTAAATTCTCGGAGTCGGAGTCTGGAGTTTGTGTGTGTGTGGCGTCAAGAGCTATTTCCAACAAAATTTGTTTGAAACAAATCCGCCTTCAAGTACGGAATCTACATTGACTTTCAGTTTCCCCGTAGGCGCTAATGTTGTTTTTTTGAACTGTTCAAAATTGAACAAAAAATAGTTCAAATCAAAAAGTGAAATATGGGAATGAAATTCTCGCCGAGATCTTTCGAACAAAAAAAAGTTTGTTCGAATCGGACTATTCATTCAAAAGTTATTGGGGGGGGGGGGGGGACAGACAGACAGACCGACAGACCGACCGACAGACATTTTTCCCCATCTCAATACCCTACTTTCCAATTTTTAATTTTTCGATATTTATTTAATTATTTTATTTATTTTTGATTTTTGTTTTTGTTTTTCGCGACATTTTTAAGATGCATTAAGCCTTCTTTCTTGCTTTTTTCTCCTTTTTCTGACTTTTACTGGGAAAGTAGGCTAAAAAGTAGCTTGTAAAACGAATTTTGTGACAAAGGAGAGGAGGGGGGAGGTAAAGGGTTAAAAATGTTGAAAAAAAGTTTGACATTATTTATGGACAGCCCTTTACCAAGGAATAGGGCGAAGATTTGCAAAATAAACGTATATGCAGAATGAATTGGTGGATTGAGGACGTGCAGAAAGTCATTACTATACATACTGTTTAAGGAAATTGATAACGACATTGATTTAATTAAATTTGAATTTGTTGTTACTGAGTATACCTATAGTCTACAAAACTGTTAGGTAAAAAGAGACGACTGCATAAACTATATGGACATCAACGTCAGTTAGAAAATTGAAACGACGGTCAAACAAGAAGGTTTCTGTCCAACTTTCATAATAACAGTCAGCTGAAAAATCCACTAATGATGAAGCTTTTGAAAAACGAGACACATACGCTTCGAGTTTTAGGTAATGTTGACGCTGATATTGCGAAGACGGATTCAGATGGCAAAATTCTTCGGTAGCAATCATTCGAGAGGAAGTACTCGTGGTTGTTCTCTTGATAGCCAAATCCCCAACTGATCACAACATTCTGCCAGAAATCTAAAATCTTACAACATGTATCTAAGGTAAATCAACAGTTCTTCTTTCCCTGAATCCATTGAGGCAGCTGGGGTCATATGTATCTCTCATGGTATGGTGTTCTAGCGACAGAAAAGTCCCTCAATGAATTCCGTTATAGATTATTTATCAAAGTAGCTGCTAACATCAAGACTGATCTCTAACTCTGCTGTACCACCAAGTTAACCTGTAGCTAGGAACTTAGTGGTGAAGTACCGGATTGGGGGTTTGAGAAAGGAGAAATGACCAACTCGTGCTGAAACTCTCGGAATCGGATGTTGCTCCTGACGGAATCTTGAAGATGATTTTGACAGTTTGCTTTTCTACAAGTGACCCGGAGGTTACTTGTAGTAAAATCATCGTTAGACTACTCTGTCGCAAGCTTGCATTGCAAGGGCAGTTGCAACAACGGAATCAATATATTTATCCAGGACGAAGGGGAAGACGATGACATCAACACATTACCAATTTCTAAGAACAACTTTTTGTCTGCTGGGGACATGACCCTTCCGCCTCAGAATAGAACCAAGATGTCACCTTAAAGATGAAATTTTCATTTTCTAATTACTTGTCAGTCCTTATTCCATATAAACACTTTCAAAATATGATTAGCGATAATGTAGTAAGAACTATAATTACAAAAAGGTGCTGCCGGTCAGCTACATTTACCTTATTTCTATTATTAAAATTTTCATTATACTGCTATAGCTTAACATATTCATTTCAATAAGAGTAACGAAATTGAGTACATGCTAGAACTTCATAGTTTTTGATTGCTTGTCAGCTGGGTGTTGCTGTGATTGGGCATAGGCTTCGTATTTCTTTGGTATCAGGTTTGAATCTGCAGTTTAAGTGTTCCGTCGGTGGATTTTCAAGACACATAAAGTTGTCAGGGTCCTTGTCACATGTTTGCTGCACAAGATCCCTTGAGCGCCTGCTTGGCACAGACACTCTGCGACAAAAGAAGGAGATAATTTTTTCCCCGAAAAGTATTGGTTTACAAGAACGTGTACTGAAAATAACACTGTAAATGTGACATATATGTATGAAAACGATTTCACAATAAATTTAGTTAACTTTTACTTTTATTCGGAACACATTTTTCCTGCCGTTTCTGAGATATAATCGAAAACCACAAAATTTGGGTCCCCCTTCCCACCTTTAACTCCCCTCCCCACCCCCAGGGTCGAGGACTTTCATTATATTTACTTATTAATTACTTCTAACAAATTTCTTAATGAGGAAGTGCTGGCTTTCTCCACTTCCTCAGTTCATTTTCGTTAAATAATGCAATGGGTATGGAGCTAATTCATACTGCATATACGTAGTTCTGCATATCTTGGTAAGGGGCTGTCCATAAATTATGTTACACTTTTTCTCAACATTTTTGACCCCCTCCCCAATTGTCACAAAGTACTTTTCATAAACTAATTTTCATAAACATATTCGCATTAAAAAATGCTTAATGTCACACTTTTTTACTCTTTCCCTCCCCCTTATCACAAAGTCACAATTTTACGACCCCCCCCCAACCCTTAAATATCATTTGTGTTGTAGTAATCCACAAATACTTTTTTATTGTCAATCAGGATTGTCTAATTCATTGAAGAAAGAGGAAGTGCGCGATCCTTTCAAGTCAGTTTGAACTTTGTGAATGGCAATTGTTTCATTTTTGCCATGAAAGTGCGTGTTTGAAATTCTGTAACTTTTGATTGGTTAAATAAAATATAGCAAAGTAGCATATCAAATTGAAGGAAATTTAAAGTTCTAAAACTTTGTCTTTGACAATTTTCATGAATACTGATCCTGGGAGGCACTAGGAGCAAATGTTTGACAAAAAGAAAAGATTTTTCCGAAAATCATCAACTTTTTTTAACATATACCCAGAAAATAATTGGAAATTTGACAAATATGTGTAGAAACAGTTTCATAGTAAGTTTATTTAGCTTCAATTTTTATTTAATTTTTTTTCCCCACCGTTTCCGACATTTTCTCGAAAACCCCAAAATTTTCTTCCCCCCTCCCTCCCACCTTTAGCTCACCCCCCAGGGTGGGGGACTTTTAGTATGCTTACTTACTAACTATCCCTAACAATATTCTGAAGTCAAAAATTATCGCATATTCCATGCACGCTACACCCCTGTTTTGAGCACTCATTGACTGGATTAGTAAGGCTTGGTAAGTAAATGTTGGATTATTGAGCCCATAAATGACGGGACTGTAGGAGTGACTATACGCATTAAAGTGGGAAACTACGATAGTAAGATTCTGAAGTTAGGATTTGATCACACACACACAAATCTTATAAAATACAGTCGAACCTCGTTACAACGAACTTAAAGGGACCATTAAAATCGATTGTTCTAAAACGTGCTTCGCTTTCCGAAAAACAATAAAAAATAAGACATGGATTGCAAAAAATTTCATTTCGGCAGTTATTCTTTTTAAACGTGTTCGAATTAACGAGGTTCGACTGTATTCGCAAAAATAAAAAACTAATGTGCTCAAAAGGGAAAAAAAAGGAAATAAATTCCTCAAGATTTACGAAATTAACTTCGTCAAATATGACGAAATTAAAAATATTTCGTTACATTTGACGAAATTCGCATCCTCAAACGAGTGACCATATCCTTGGAAGCGGTTTCGTCAAAAACGAAGAAATTTTCTTCAAATTTGAAAGTCCATTTCTGAGAGTGCTGGCGATATATCGCCTAGTGTCCGCCAAATGATAACACCACTTGAGTTTACATCGAAATTAACAATGATTTCCCCCCAAAAAGGGACAAAAGACCCTTTTAGAAACACCCGAATGCAACCAAAAGAGGAGGTGCACAACTAGACCCCACTAGGAGTCTACGTACAAAATTTCAACTTTCTAGGACATACCGTTCTTGAGTTATGCGACATACATACGCACATTCACACATACGCACATACGTACATATAGACATCACGAGATAACTCGTTGTAATTAAATTTGGAATCGTCAAAATGGATATTTTGCGTGTCTACATGTTCTTAGGCACTTTTCCACGTGTGGTCGAGTCGAAACAAAAAATTCAACATTCATTCGGGGGTGAGTAAAATGGAAATTAAGGTCGATTTTTGAGTGAAATTTTTTTCGCGAATACAATACTTCCTTTTTTGTAAAAGGAAGTAAAAAGCTATTACTATAAGTCAGTGGTTCCCAGGGGTGCCCACAGGGGGGGATTATCGCGCAAGTTGCGCCATCAAAATTTTTGGGGGGGATTTTTTTTTTCCAGATTTTTTTTTTTTTTTTTAGAACACGGAATTTTTGATTTTTAGAAGGAAAAAAATGTTTAAACTTATTCAACAAGAGATAGGGGAGGGAGGGCCCAAAGTGGGTAGGCCTTCGTTTGCCCCCCCCCCCCTCCCATGGTGTGTTAGCGGCGACGAATACGTATGTCGTGTTTACCCGAACACCGCCGAGTTATCAGTTCGCAAGCGGCATGGCACAACCAGGCTTAAAATTAAAAAAAAAAAATGATACATTGGAAAAAAAATGAAGTTTTGTAACTTGTGATTAGTCGAAGACCAGCTTATTTTTTATTGTCAATATTCTGACACTATCCACCTACAAAAACTACGATGGTCATTCCGTTTTTTTAGTTATTAAAACTACGTAGTTATTAAACTACGATGGTCATTCCGTTCTTTTTAATTATTAATTTAAGGTTATAATTATTGAAATAAAAACGTGCCTTTGGGCAAAGCGGGTATAGGATTTAATCATATATTTATTTAAAATTTCTTGACTCGTGTGCTGACTTAGATTTTCTCTTTCAATAGGATAAGTATAACTTTAAAAAGTTATTCTTTAGGTTAGCAATTAATTAGTCTATTAATTAACTCAGTTATTTCTTTATGTTTTATAAACAAATGTACTGACTTTAAATTGGATAAGTACCACTATTTTATATATTTTTTTATATAATGGCAGGTAGCTTAACTATTTTAATCATTTATAACTTCATATTGATCATTTCACATTCATCTGATTGGAAAATGTACCAAACCACAATTAGTTAAGCTTACCTACTTTGGGCTCAACGGTAGGTTCAAAGCGGGTTTTTCACATATTTGTTAAGTTTGATAATAAATAAGTATTGGGTTTTAAATAATACAAAAATAACTTTTTTTTTAAAGTTCAAGAACCCTGCTAGGAAATAAAACCGAAATTGTTGCAATTAAAATTCAAAAACTACAATTTTTGAGCGTTATTCGAAAACCTGCCCGCTTTGGGTCACCCTCCCCTACGTGCATAAATATTACATTTGTGACGTACTCATTCCAAAATTTATTAGCCGTGTCTCTTTTTCAATAAAGGGATCATCAAAGACGGGATGGAGTGTCAGTTGCAAATCAGGATCAGACGATTTGATTTCTTTTTAATATATTATAAACTAGCTGCATCACATGGCTTTGCAAGATTTACCTCGAAAATAAAAAGTAAGTCAAGTGATGTGTGTTTAATAATCAGGCTTGAAAAAAAAATATATATATATATATATATATCTGAAAAATTTCCCGACAGATTGTGGAAAAATAACCAAAAAGGAAAAATTTTAAATCCCCCGATTACAGGAAAAGCCTCAAAACAAAAGCAAGAATTTTATTTATTCACAGTCGAGAAAAAAATGGCAATAGATCTTTCTTTTCAGTGATTTTATTGACGATAATTAAAACTGAGCTCGCAGTAGACAATAAGTTTCCGATTTTATTTTGGTGTTCCTTTACCTAAAAATGTGTACAACTTTTCTCCTGTTGACTTTACAGCCTTATTGATGGTTTTGAAATCCAAGAGAAGTAGATCTACTTCAGAGGTATTTTTGCGGGCTTTCAAATGAGACTAAAATTAGAACCGATCGGATAATTATTTCGGGTAGAAGAGTCTTTTAATGCCATTTAAGGTCCTAAAACTAAAATTGGAACTGTTCGGTACTTCTTTACATCCATGCTTCTTTGCCGCTTGAAAATCCCTCTACGTTCCTTCTCGGGTGCCCAAGTATGTCCCTGACAAATTTGGTCGAGATCCGACATAAACTCGATTTGTATGGGGAACATGCATAGATATATGCACATATATTCTTTGTTTTATTTATATAGATTTTCTGGAAGTAACACAGTTTTGTATGAGAAATACGTGTAACAATGATGAGAAAGAGGTCAAAAATGGCTAAAATAAAGTTTTTAAATTGTTTTCCCCCCTGTTATTTATTTATTGTTTGTAAGAATTTTGACCAGTATGCTCTAGCCTTTCATGGATTCATTTGCACCAAAACAATCGTTTAAAACTAATTTTGAAGTTTTCGAATACGGTAAAACCTGTTAAGTTGACCACCAGTCTAAGTTGACCGCTATTTTCAGGCACAGAATCAGATCTACATCATATAATTCAACCTTTATAAGTTGACCACTGTTTAAGTTGACCACTAAAGTAGTGCACCGCAAGTAGTCAACTTATACAGGTTTCACTGTAAAATATTTTTTAGGCCATCACTTGAAAATTAATGCACTTTCTTCATAAATTAGCTTAAGTTTATGTAGAATTTTTCATTTCACTTTACTCTCGTTTTTTCTACCATTTTCAAATTGACTGTTCTTTCAATTTATCATTAGATGATTTTTATAAAACTTTCAACTTTGACGTTAGGTTCCACTGTTGGAAGTAGATCGTTTTGTTCTTCAGGTATTTTAATTATTTTTCTAAAATCATTTTTATTTTCTTCTGTATCTGATATGTTACAGAAGGAAGTATTAGATTCGGGAAAATTTTCGAGTTCTGAATTTCGATATGTGCTGAATAGCTGAATCAATTATGAGGATTTCCGAAAAATATCTGTTATAGTGAATTTGTGTGTGACCCATCTTTTTTGGATATGCGACTGCAATTTCGGTAAACTTCCATTTGAGCTCCTCCACTCTTACGCTCAAAAAACGCCCTCTTTGCCATTATTTTAATCTAAAACTGAGTTTCCAGAACTGCAATTTTGAAAAATTTATGGGAAGAGCCCCTGAACCTTTCCTCTTCTTAACAGGATCAAAGACTATCTGCAATTGCCTTTTTGGAGTTTCAATTTCGAAAAATTGCCGGGGGAGTGCCACCGAACTTCTCCTTCCACTAACATTACCAAAGATCTATCAAAATTGCGTTTCTTAATCAACAGCATTTAAGTGGAACATTTAAGTGGAGCGCCCCTCTCCCTTCCCCCACTCTCATCAAAATCATTAAAGATTGTCTTAAATTTGGTTTTCAGACTGCAATCTCGAAAAAAAATTCTGGGGAGTGCTTCCGAAAACTCCTTTCCTTAACGTCACGAAGGGCGGCTACAAGTTGCATTTTAGAGCTTCAAATTCCGAAAAATGCCTGTCCCCTAACCATAGATAGCCTGAAATCGCCGTTTTTATGAACTACTATTTTGAAAACGTTTCGGGGGAGAGTCCCCGAACCAACCTCTTTTACATAACAGAAGAGTATCTACAAGTACTTTTTTGATATTTCAATTTCGAAAAAAAATACCGGGGAGGGACCACTGAATCGTTCCAATCGATGCCACCAAACCTTCCCAATTAATGTCTAAAACTGTGTTTTTATAACTACAATTTCAAAAATTTTCCGGGGGAGAACCCCCCGGACCCCCCTATCTGACTGAATATTATACTTCCGACAAGGTTCAACTTGCTTACATCCAGTAATGACTTTATCCCAAACCAGAAGGGTGAATCCACTCTCTATAATTTTTTTTTTTTTATTTACGTTTCAAAAAAAAAAAAAAAATCTAAACTTTTTTACTCAAGGGTCATATTGTAAGTTTTATGAGGTGAGACGTGTCAACAATCCAACGGTATTTCGGTTCAGATGGCAGTAGTTAGCGTTACCCCCCTCCTCCCCGCGTTAGTTTTCCTGGGAATTAGAAACGCGAAAGAGTGTTAACTTTCTTTAAAATTATTCGAAAGTGAGAAAAGTTTTTTTTTTTTTTTGGGGGGGGGGGGATTTTGCGCCATTGAGCTTGGGGGGGATGGGCACCCCTGGTGGTTCCCAACTTTTTTCTGTCCAAAGGCTGTACCTCATATTAAAAATCATTCCCGCGGTCCAGAGCACAGATAAAATTTCAAAATATTTCATTCTCTTCTAAATAACATCGGAAAATATGGAATAGAAAAGAAAATCACAAATCAATAATTCTTTTTATCATTACTTGATTTTTCAGCATTTAATAAAAAAAAATAAAATATTTTGTGAAAATGATTGAAAAATTTGTGTTACAAAATATCAAAATGCATTATCCATAAATACTTTCTGACAACGTGTAGCATAACGTTACATTCAAAGCCCGCTAAAAAAGATAGCGAAAAGGCAAATAATGATATGATGTCACATAATCCAAGATCTTATCTCACTAACAAAAATTTGCATTCGAAATATTGTAGCGAAAGGAAGCGAAAAAGATTAGAAACATGAAACAGATGTGTTGTATTTAAATGCAAATGATTAAGGTGTGAGTGCAAACACCTGATAGTCTGCTTGGCAGAAGGAGGATCACTAAGCGAAGAACGTTTTTTCAGTGCGGTCACAATGTTCTTTCTCCTGGTATTATCTTGTTTGCTCGTGAGCGATTTAGCATGTAAGAGTGGAGTGAATGTCTTATATTAATGTGTACTTGTTTTAGAGACGCCTTGAACATAAAATTTTGGGAAGGCAGTAATTCTCAATTTGCCGAATGGAGTTCCAAATTTTTTCGCCAAATGATGTTAATTTTGCCGAATGATGATAATTTTGCCGAATGGCGATGACTTTTGCCGAATCATCAGACAAAAATTTCCGAATAAGGACATTTTTGGAGGTCACAGTGACCTCCCGTGACCTCCCATCGGGGCTTTCCTGTTTTGCTTATGTTTTCATGCAAACATAAACACACACACCACACCATGTGTATATTTATGTAAGTCAGTGGTGCTCAACCTACGACTCGTGGGCAAGATGTGGCCCGTTGTTATGTTCAGTGGTGTTCCCATAGGGTATACTCCATATACGCCGTATACTCTCAAACTTTTGTTAGACATATAACGTATACCCTCAAGTTTCAAAAGTTTTCATATAATGACGTATTACGTATATGATCGTATGCACATATTGTGCGTAATGGATTACTGGGAGTATACCCTCAGGAAAATTGATGGAAACATGACTGTTATGTTCAATGTTACATCGTTCATTTGAAAATTTTCCTACGAAAAAGTCGTTACTTTTAAGTTAAATAAAACCACCAAAAAAATGAATTTGATTTTGTTTACGATATGGGCAGTAGTATATTTTTTTCCTTTCTTTCCTTTTTAGTTTTCTTCAAAATAGACTAATTTTGTCTTGTAGTTATTGTTTTGATTGTTGAAAAGGTATGATTGAAATAACATGCAACTTAAACGGAACGAGAGAGATGTATCTAGTGTTTAACTTTGACATTTGTGCAAGGCAAAGTACGCTCGTTTAGATCAACGGGGTCGTTTCCAAAATTTTAAAAGCATTTTTTTCTGAAAGAGCAATCTTAAAAACATAGGATATGACCATTTTTTAATGACTTTGTTTGCGTTTAATATTTTTAATAAATTACTTAAATCGGAGCGCTTTATTTCACATTTCTTGCCGATGACATCACAAATGATGAAATGCCATTCAGTGTTGCCATTCACAGTGCAAAATATTTAATTCGCATCTTTACTCACGTGTATTGGCAACGATAGGGTTGATAGCAAGCGCAGAGCGCAATTTTCATTTGCTGCTTGATTATCATAACGTGGAAAAGTAGTAGAAAGATGCGGCAAAATGCATCATTTGTGACGTCATCAAGACCACGCCTTGTTTGAAAAATCGGACATTTAAAAAAAATAATTAAAAAAAACTGTTGGGAAAATGAATGTATGTTCTGGGTCCATGTTATTTTTTTTTGCTAATTCTATCCATTTCAATGACTAAAAGAAGTACTTTTGACTGAAGGAAACCACCCCATTCGAACGTCTTATTCTTTCACTTTAATGAAAATTGTCTTCTCTGTTTCAATTTGTAATTACATTATTTTTAGCTTCTGAGAAGCCGGTGCAATGCGATGACGTACAGGAATTCGATGCATCGCAGAAAGGGGAAATTACTAGCCCTTTTTATGAAAAGGGTAACTACACAGAAAATTTGTCGTGCGAGTACAAGATAAAGGCACCTAAATCTTTTGTAAGTATTGAATCATGAATTCGTAGCAATGTTGAATTCAGAAACAAACCTCTGAAATCCCGATTGTTTGCTTTACTGGAAATTAAATTTGCTGTTCACTACTTTGCTTTTATCCGAAATGTAATATTTTGAAATCTATGTTTCGAATTATAAATTGTATAAATATGTTTTGATCCAACTAAACTTTTGGTCTAAACTAAATTATATTAAAAAAAAAAAATAAAAAAAGAAAGAAGGAAAAGTTTCGTCCAGACATTAACCAAAATTTATTTTGAGGCACTTCATATACTATTTAAACTTTTGGTCTAAACTAAATTATATTTTTAAAAAAATATAAAAAAGAAAGGAAAAGTTTCGTCCAGACATTAACCAGAATTTATTTTAAGGCGCTTCATATACTATTTAAACTTTTGGTGTAAACTAAATTATATTTTTAAAGAAATAAAAAACGAAAGAAGGAAAAGTTTCGTCCAGACATTAACCAGAATTTATTTTAAGGCACTTCATATACTATTTAAACTTTTGGTCTAAACTAAATTATGTTTCCAAAATAAATAAATAAATAAATAAATAAATAAAAATAAAAAAAATAATTAAAAAAAATAATTAAAAAAAATAATTAAATAAATAAAAGTGTCGTCCAGACATTAACCGGAATTTAGTTTAAGGCACTTTGTACATAACTGTTTAATATTACCCCGATTTCTGGTACTTACATATTATTCCCCAAAGTGTAATCACCCAAAGTATAATGAGTTCTAGTTTGTTTTACCTTATTCCAAACTTATGTCAAATTTTGAGGTTATGACAAACTTCTGAAGTATAAAATCAGTAAACAATCAATCATTTTGCTTACGAACAGCTATGCTGTCATAATGTGAGTTAGTACTATTTTTCCCTTCATACAACTACGGTAAAACCTGTAAAGTTGATCCCCCTTGTAAGTTGACCGTTATTCTCAGGTACAGAATTAGTCCTGGATCATGTACATCAACCTCTATGAGTTGACCACTTGTCTTAGTTGAACTTTAAAGTTATGCACCGCATGTGGTCGACTTACACAGGTTTCACTGCATATGGGCTTCGGATTTACAGAATAAATTGCCACTGGAATTTGATGTTTCACCGTAAATAAGATATCGCCGCCTCAGAGCAACAGTAAGATATCTAATCCCAGTAATAACACTAAGATATCCTACTGTTGCTGTGAGGCGACAATATGTGTGAAATTGCCGTCTATGCTAACACACTCAATCTATTAAAATAGTAAGAGAGAGATTATTCAATAAGTGTTAGAAGCTCCAATAAAATATATTATTAAATGAAAAACCTGACTACATGCAATTTTTTCCAATGTAGAGAATAAAAATAACTTTTAAAGATCTGGACATAGACCCTTCTAGCAGTTGCTCCAACGATAACCTTGCCGTCTATGGAAAAGATAAAGAATCCATAATTGGTATCTTCTGTGGTCGTGAGATACCGAGGCCCATCTTATCACACGAAGATGAAAACGAGATTCGACTTATCTTTCAATCTGATCACATGATTGGTGGACGAGGGTTCAAATTAGAATACGAGTCTGGACGTGATATTGGTGAGTTAAAAAACAAACTCAGTTATGTTTTCTTTAATTATTAAATACTTAATGATCTAAAATGACAATCTTTCTGTTTGTGGAAAAGACAAAGAACCCACAATTAGCTGCCTCGCCTACGTGAGATGCTTCGGGCCAATCTTATCATATGACGTCACTAATCATTTTATTATTCCGTTTTTGTTTTCATAATTTAAAATAATTATTTACGTGAATGTATTTTTTTTTTAAACTCTACAAATTTGATTCGGATAAACCGCAGATCCAGATAAACGGGATCCGGATATACGAGATATGTATAACCAAGTATAATTTACAGAATTTAAATACAATATATAGAGCAGAAAATGCACAAATTTGAAATTGTATTTATCTTTTTGAATCACCCTGTATGTGTATATGTAAGAAATGTTATGCCAACTAGTTTCTTTTCCAGATGGTAAATCCTAGCTGCTTTAGTGTATACACACAAAGGCTTAATTTTTTAAAGTCTTTAAGCCCTACCTTTTTTAAGGAGCTCACAAGAGCTCAGATCCTATACTTTTCAATTTTAAGTGAATTATTATACATTAGATAGAATTCAGACTATTATGTTTTTCAAAAGTGAAATACTGAAACTGGAGCTAGAGTAATCGCTTCTAAAAAAGATAATTTGTTTCACCTTTTTCTAAAATCGGAGGAGCCGTTGAACATTTTGCAGTGGTTGACTTACTATTCTTCCAATAAACAAACTACAAATTAGATTCCCTCCCCCTTTTCTTTCCTTTTTTTTTCAGAAATAAAATTTTATTTTAACTACAGACGAAGAAATAGTGATGTGCCAAATGTAATCAGAGTTACCTTGCATTTTCGTATTTGTAAAAACATATTTCATTGGTTTGCTAAAACATATACTTTTAAACACATATATTTTTTTCCCCTGAAATTCTCTTCGTCTAAAGTTTACTTTGAGAAATACAACTAAAATATATTGTTTTTGACTGGGACTCAATGTTTGCTGTACCTTTCATTTTAAAACAGAATACTTTTCAAGATGTTTTTCTTGGTTTTTATTTCAGAACTTTGCGGAGGTGACGAGGGAATTTGTAGGAACAGAAATTGTTTTGTTGCTTCTAAAAGATGTGATGGCGTCGATGATTGCGGAGACGGATCAGATGAAGAAGACTGTGGTAAGGAAAAATATATCAAGTTAATTATTTTCATTTCAAAAACAATACTAAGGATTTTCTACTTACAAATTTTCATTATGCTTTTAAGAGTTGGGTCGCCAGTTTGTTGCACTTTGACAGATGCCGATTTGGGACATTATACTATAAGAACTAATATTTTCAACCACCTAGAACAACCGTTTTGACTCACGGACTATTATTTTGATCGAAATACAAAAATCACGGATATTTCATGGATAAAAAAAGTTTTATTTTTATATGTATTTAAATATATATATATATAAAGATACTGAATATGTTCATCTTTGGATGTACGGCACATATCTACTCAATAGTTATTATCAAAGCATAGAATATCAAGCGACTTTTGTTCCTCAGTCACCATTTTCACAAAAACTGAAATGTTGGTCGAAGAAAGAACGATAGCACCAGGGCTGTGAAGTCGGAGCCAAAAGTCGAAGGTTTGAAATAATAAGAGTCGGAGTCGATCATTTTCCCTCAAGGTCTGCAACTCTGCCAGTACTTGCACAGTTGTGGAGTCGGAGTTGCAGTCAGAGTGATTTCGGGATGAAATAGTCGCAGCCGGAGTCGGTCGTTTTCCCTCCGTTTCCATATCCCTGGATGGATAGCACTACCTGATGACAACTGTTCAGAAACTTGACATCTTTCCCTATCTACTTCTCAATAACCTCTCCTTTCTAACTTTTCAGTTGTAATGTATGATTTGATGGTTGAAAATGGTTTGAAATAATGTACTTGCATTTTTTTTTTTAAAAGGGGAACTCGTCGCCTTGCCATCTGAAGAATGTGGAGAAACTCCTATAAAACCTAACACCGTATACGGAGCTGTGGATCGTATGGTAGGAGGCGAAGTGGCGGTTCCAAACAGCTGGCCATGGCAAGTGTCCATTCAGAGGAACTACATCGAACCGAATGGCCATTTTTGTGGAGGGACACTGATTAGTCCTCAATGGGTGCTGAGCGCTGCACATTGCTTTCTTGAGTGAGTATATTGCAAAACTAATAAATCATTTCGTTCAAAAGCTCCAGTTTTAAATAGAAACGAGGAAACAAATTTGCCCAATTCATTCATAAAGAGTTATCAGCAGGGGCGCCCCCCGATGGGAGATCACTGTGACCAGGGGGTGCCCACTTGGGGGGGGGGGAGGTCATGGCGCAGACTGTGTGTTTTAGAGGGATTGTTCTGAAGGGTATTTTTTTTCTTTTTTGGAGGGAGGGGGGCGCTTTTGGAAGGGGGTCTTTGCGATATTTAGGGGGAAGGGTGCACCCTTGCTCTTAGGGGTGGGCACCCCTGCTGTAGCCTCCCAAAAATTTCCTTATTCGGCAAATTTCGTCGGACGATTCGGCAAATTTATCGTTTGGCAACATTTGCAGTTCTATTCGGAAAAATTATCATCATTCGGCGAAGTACGGAGTTCTTTTCGGTAAAATTTAGAGTTCCATTCGGCAAATTGAGAATTTCAGTACTCCCAAAAATTCTAATTTCGGAGTTATCAGCCGCCAGGATTTTGCTTGATAGTCCACATTTCAAGCTCTCGTCTGAACTAATGTCGGGATTTAAAGATGATAATCCAAAGATATAATTTTTTTTATCGAGTCGCATAATTTTTCCTCTGTGCGCTCCTGCTTGCATCAGTTTCTAGTTAAAAAGCTATAAAAATAGCTAGCTTGTGCATAACTGCCCCCCATCCCCTTTTGGTAATTTCAATGCCTTAAATTGTAACCATGCTGCGAATATTTGTAGCACCACTTCCAAAAGCAAGGTTTAATATATGATTTATTTAATGATTACAACTGTTACCGATTGTTTCAATTTTCTGTTCTCACTCTTTTATACGTCAATACGTTATAATACTAGTTACTAATCATGCTCATGATTTATGATAATTATGTTACTACATAATGGATGCAATGTACTGTCAAAAATAAAGAATTCTTTAATTATTTCAGTAATCCACATCCGCCAACGGTAAGAATAAACTTAGGAGCTCATCATAAATTTCAAAAATCGAAGTATGAACAGATTCGTACCGCTACGAAGATAATTTCTTTTCCAGACCTAGAAGGTGAAGAAGTAAGTAAGGCGAATATTTATATTTTACTTTTGCCAGCAAATTTACTTTTTGTGCGAATGGAACCATTTTGGCGATATATCGCCAAGGTAAAGAAAAATTCGTTGATGAAAATGAGATGCCAAAGTCGGTGTGAGTTTATCAATATTTAGCGAAATTCCCAATGAATCAACGTTGAAATTATCGTATTTGCACTCTGTAAGAGTCGAAAAGACTCTGTATCTGGTAGCAACACAATATGGGTGCAATTATTTAAAACGTTTTTCAAAGTAAATAACAAATCTATTAAAATTGTGGCAACGGCCTAAACTCGGAGAAACAGCGTATGCAAATCTGGCAAAGTTTATTTAAAAGTCTCCAGCTGAGTTGGCTAGCTCGCGGTATCTGGATTGATGTGTTGTGTAAATGTTAGATTATTCCGAGATGGAACTGATTAATTTATACTTATTTCTTTTAATGGTAATGTGTTTTGTTGCAATTTACAATAAATGTTTGCTTTTAACAACTGGATTACCCGTCTCTACATTGGTGACCCGAACACGCAGTTATCAGTTGGTAGCGAAATGATTTCAAGAAAGAATGTGTCGCAGCAATTCGCCGGAAGGTAATTTATTTCGACGAAAAACTTCAATTTTTTTCAACTGTCTTGCTTTTTTGTGCATGTGTCCTTTGAGGTTCTTGAGTGTAGCATTGTACCTAAGCTATTAGTTGTTCATGTTACAAATTCAGTAAATATTTGTTTCATGTTAGTATGGAAACAAAAGAGAATTTAAATTTGACTCAAAAGGAAGTAAGTGCTGAAAACTTAAGTTACAATAGGGTTTCTGTAAAAGTACCTAATTTTTGGCCTAATAATGCGAAGTTATTTTTTGTACAACTTGAAGCTAGTTTTAGGTTAGCTGGCGTTACGGTTGAACAAACGCAATTCGATCATTTGGTTGCGTCGCTAGATGCAGAAACTTTGTCTCATGCTACCGATATTTTATGTCAGCCGCCAGAAAAATCATACACCGCACTTAAACAAAGATTGTTAGCGGAGTTCGAATTTTCTCAGAGTCGTAAAGTAAAGACATTAATTGAAGACTTAGAATTAGGTGACAAATCTCCATCTATGTTATTACGAAAAATGAAGGAATTAAGTGAGAGTCATGTAGATGATGATTTTTTAAAAAATATTTGGCTTCGTAGGTTACCGGTACCAGTGCAAACAATTTTAGCGGTCAGTTCTGAAAATTTAGAAAAGTTAGCGGAAATGGCAGACAAGATTTGCGAATATACTGGGTTGGTTGTAAACTCAATTGATAAGCAAACTTTTAAATACCAAGCTGCTAGTACCGAAATTCAGTTGGAACAATTGCAACTGAAAGTAGACGAACTTACTAAAATTGTAAAAACGCGCAGTCGCTCAAGGTCTCCAAATCGATCTCAGGGCCGTAAACAATTTAATTTGAGAGCTGAAAAGCGGAATAATTGGTTATGTTGGTATCATTTTAAATTTAAAGACAAAGCTACCAAATGTGTAAAACCATGCGCTTTTGAAGCGAAATTTTCAAATTTTTCAAAATCGTCGGAAGTTTCTATGACTTTTACTAAAACAGGATTTAGTCGCAGACTGTATATCACTGATATTTTAACTCAAACGAGCTATCTAATTGACACAGGTAGTGATGTTTCTTGTTACCCAAAATCCTTTTTGAATTTAGACAGCGGAAAAAAAGAATTCACTTTGTACGCCGCAAATGGATCTGGGATTGATACTTACGGTACTAAGTTATTAAATTTAGATTTCGGGTTAGGACGCAGATTGAGATGGCCGTTTATCATAGCTGACGTTACAAAGCCTATAATAGGGGCGGACTTTTTGCAGCATTTTGAATTGCTAGTCGATTTAAAGAAAAGGCGTATTTTAGATCCGGTGACTAAATTTAGTGCAAGCGGTCGATCGATATTTTGCGAGGTTCCGAATGTGAAAACAATTTATGGGAATTCTGAATATCAAGAATTGTTAAAGAAATATATTGAGATTACACAACTTAATGTTCTTTCACAAAAGGTAATGAAACATAATACTGTTCATTTCATTCCGACTGAGGGACCCCCTGTTTCAGCTAAAGCGCGTCGGTTACACCCAACGCAACTTCAAATATAGCTAAACAGGAATTTGAATATATGCTTGACAAAGGGATTTGTAGACCGTCAAAAAGTAATTGGGCTAGTCCTTTGCATATGGTCCCAAAAGGCGAGTATGACTGGAGACCAACTGGCGATTACAGAGCACTAAATCGTATAACAGTTCAGGACAAATATCCAATTCCTCACATTCAAGATTGTGTTAGCATTTTACACGGGAAGAAAATATTCTCGAAAGTTGACTTAATAAGGGCGTATCACCAGATTCCTGTGAACCCCCCTGATATTCCGAAAACGGCTATAATAACACCTTTTGGGTTATATGAATTTCCGTTTCTAAACTTCGGGTTATGTTCAGCAGCACAAACATTTCAACGCTTTTTGGATGAGGTTTTGAGAGGGTTGAATTTCTGTTTTCCATACCTGGATGACATTTTAATCGCGAGTGAAAATCACCAGCAGCATAAAAAGCATTTAGAAGAAATTTTTAAACGTTTCCTTAACTACGGGATCGTTATAAACGAATCAAAATGTGAATTTGGGAAAGAAACTATAATTTTTTTAGGACATATGATAAACAGTAAGGGCTGTATGCCAGATCCAAAAAAGGTGAAGGCTGTGGTAGAGTTCCCCAAACCCAAAACTATTTCTGAACTTAGACGTTTTTTGGGTATGGTAAACTATTATCATCGCTTTATTCCAGATATCGCCGTGATTTTAGCGCCACTTCATAAGTTTTTAATTAAAGCAAAAAAACGAGATAAGAGGGAAATTCCGTGGGATACTGCTTCAGAAACAAGCTTTGAAAAAATTAAAAGTGCTTTAGCGGAAGCGACTTTGCTTTATCACCCTTCTACTAATGCAGAACTTGCTTTAACAACTGATTGCAGTGATTTTGCGATGGGTGGTGTATTGCATGAATTATCCCCCGAAGGTCCCAAGCCTTTAGGTTTTTTTTTTCAAAGAAACTATCGGCTACTCAATGTAAATATTCAACTTATAATAGAGAATTGTTGGCAGCATATAGTGCAATTCAGTATTTTCGATACATGTTAGAGGCAAGAAAATTTATTTTGTATGTAGACCACAAACCTCTAACTTTCGCATTTCGGCGGAAACATGAAAAATCCTCCCCCCGAACTATCCGTCAGTTGGATTTCATATCTCAATTTACTACGGATATCAGATATTTACCTGGTAAGGGAAATTTGGTTGCAGACAGCCTATCGCGAATATCGGAGATCACATTTTCATCTCTAGATGATATAGAAATGTGGGAAAAATCGCAATCTGAGGATGAAGAACTTCAGGACGTTTTAGAGGGACGAATTAAGTACAGTGGTAAATTAGCTAAAGTTCCTATGCCTGGTACCGATAAATCTCTATATTGTGATACATCAGGAAATTATAATAGATTCTTTGTTCCGCAAATTCTAAGGCGTAAAATTTTTGATACAATGCACGGTTTGTCTCACCCCGGCATACGTGCTACAAAACGTCTTATCGATAGCAAATATGTCTGGCCAAATATAAACAAAGATAACTGCTTGGTGCAGAGCTTGTGTTCCGTGTCAGCAGACTAAAGTACATTTGCATACTAAATCCCCGTTAGTTCAATTTTTAGTTCCGGATGAGAGATTTTCTCATTCATTTAGACATAATAGGTCCACTAACACAAGTTCAAAATTTTAAGTATTGCTTGACTATAGTGGATAGATTTACGCGGTGGCCTGAAGTTGTGCCAATTACTGATATAACAGCAGAAACGGTAGCTCGTGCTTTCGTATAGTCATGGGTTTCTCGATTTGGTACTCCGCAAAGGATAACATGTGACAGGGGCAGACAGTTTGAATCTGAACTTTTTACGAGTCTATCAAAGATGCTTGGCATAAAATTAGCAAGGACATCGCCGTACAGACCCCAAAGTAACGGTCTGGTGGAAAGACTGCACCGACCATTGAAGCAAGCTTTGATGTGTTACAAATCCGATTGGGTTGAAGCACTTCCATTAGTGCTGTTGGGACTCAGATCTACGTTACGTGAAGACCTTGGCGCGTCTGCGGCACAGCTGACTTATGGGTCAACTCTACGGTTACCTGGACACTTGTATGAAGAAAAAACTTTATCTAATATGCCTGACTACGTTGCACGTCTTCAAAGACTGATTAGCTCGCTAAGTCCATCTACCCCTATTTGGCATGGTCAACAACGGATTTATATCCCTAAAGATCTGCAAAACTGTACACATGTTTTTGTGCGCTTAGATGCTGTAAAAAAATCATTGCAGCCGCCCTACGAAGGGCCTTATGAGGTCCTAAAGAGAATGGACAAGAACTTTTTGATTTCGGTGAACGACAAGGAAAAGATCGTGCACATCGATCGCTTAAAACCAGCATTTTTAATTGCTGGAGATTCCAATCCAAGGACTCCTGGAGTTACAACAAGGTTTGGCCGCAAAGTACGTTTTCGTCTCCCAATGGTCTTGTGAGACTGGTGAGGGAGTCTGTGGCAACGGCCTAAGCTCAGAGAAACAGGGTATGCAAATCTGGCAAAGTTTATTCAAAAGTCTCCAGCTGAGTTGGCTAGCTCGCGGTATCTGGATTGATGTGTTGTGTAAATGTTAGATTATTCCGAGATGGAACTGATTAATTTATATTTATTTCTTTTAATGGTAATGTGTTTTGTTGCAATTTACAATAAATGTTCGCTTTTAACAACTGGATTACCCGTCTCTACAAAATAAAGGATTTCTGCTACGCTATATTATGCTTCATTTCACATGCTCATTCGAAACAAATTTGAGGCTTAAAGTTTAAAAAGCTGACATAAAACAATACTTCTCGCATGTAGAGACGTCTAGACTGCTTGATAATTTCAAGAGAATACAAAATTATAATTTACCGAAATAAAAAGAACAAAAGTAAATGAATAAATAAATAAGAGAAAAAACAACAACAACACAAGACTGAAATTAAAAGCCAAGTATCAAAAAATTAAAAAACTAAGTGTAAAACGTGAATAAAAAGTACATTTTTTTTAAAAAATAGTTTAAGTTGTAAAGTTTCAAGTGTCTTCCTCCCCCCCTCTTTTTTTGCTGAAGTTACCATTTGTACCTCACATTTTTTTCTGGTTAATGTAATATCCTTCTACCCTAAACATGTAGCTTCACCCTGGCAAGTTCTTTGTTAAATTTCTGTAAGATGGTTTAGGCAGCAAAATAAATAAATAATAAATAAAAATAAATAAATAAAGTTTATTAACACATTCAAATAAGTGAAGATACAAAGTCATCAAAAGTATGCGCCTAAAAATCGACTATGAAAAGATAAGAGCGTCAAAAATGTATTACTAAAGCAAATGCTATGGAATATCTTTATATAAAATGCGTCTTCAGAGAGAGATATAGAGATAAAAGAGAGATGGAAATAAAGATAGAGAGAGAAGAGAGAGATAGAGAGAAGTATGTTAATCTATATACGTAAATGGCTACTTCTTTATGTAAGGATGCCCGGGGTGAACTTCAAAACTACTGGACCGATATTAATTATTTTTTCACCACAGATAGCTACATTATCAAGAAACAACATAGGCTATAATTTATTTCTAAAATTCTTAGTTTAAAAAAGTTATGGCGGAAAACAGTAAATTTCATGTAATTTCCCCATTAAATGACTCAGGCAACGCAGGGTATTTTTGCTAGTGCATTCACAAATAAAGATACAATGTCGTTAAAAGTATTTACCTAAAAACCGACTATGAAAAGTTAAAAGGTACTTAAAACTGTAATACAAAAGCAAATGCTATGACATATCTTCACATAAAATGTGTCTTGAAATTTCTAGAATTTAATTGGCATATTTAAAAACTGTTTAGTTGAAGAGTGCAACGCTGGATCATGACTTGGCTTTAATAAAGTTAAATGCTCCAGTAGCATTTACGGATGGTGTTCAGCCAGCTTGTTTGCCATACAAAGGATGGGAAGCTAAACCCGGATGGACTTGCTATACAACTGGATGGGGTGAAACCAGAGGTATTTATTGATACATAAAAAAATTGAATTAAAAAAAAATCTTTAGAGCAGGAATCCATTTGTTTTAAAATGCTAAAAAAGTGGAGTGAAAGAAGCAAGATGAGATGTATTCTTGTATATTTATTAACTCTTCTAACTCTTTTTACTAAGGATCGGGTCATTGGGATGAACTGAAGCAGTCCGATCAAGTTATTCAACACGTAGACAACTGTACGCATAATGAGGAAACACAGATCTGTGTTGACAAACCGAACAATGCTCCTTGTCAAGTAAGTCTTACTAATTTGTTTCGGGTATAAAATAAAAATGTAATCTACCTTTATTTTCGCAACCGTTAGTCCTAGATGCATACTTCCAATTGCAAAAAATGTTCAAAATCAGATGCAGAGTTAAGATATTGAAAGATTGAAGTAAAAATAAAAATAAATCAAAAAATACAAAATTTAACTTTTTATACGGGCCCCAGGTCCTCTAACTTATATTTAGGGAAATAATCTCAATTGAAAAATAATTCCAACATAAAAAGTTTGAAATTAGTACGATCAATATTCATCGAGATATTGATCGTACGATCGTCGATGAAACGCAGCGTTTTGTGACTTACATCACTTTACACTCGCCGTCAATAACACCTTTTGGGGGGGGGGGGAATATAGCGTTTAACAAGTGTTTAAAATTATGTGTTCATAGAGTGTGGTTTTTCAAATTGTTCGAGGTTTTGTAGTTTGTTTTTGCGTATCACGACATAACATTTACATTTATTTTTGAATAACGATGAAAAATACAAATACCTTGTTTTTCTTACTTTGACGACCTGTCATTTCTGAAAGGGCGATAAGTTCCAATCTCATCATCTGTATGGTCCCTTAAAACTTTAAACTGGAATATCTTCTTGAGTTTTGGTCGTACAAATGTCAAATTTTTTGTGTCAGTAATAGTTTTCAATGGAGATTATTTCTCTAAATATTAGCTAGGAGACCTAGGGTCCGTATAAGAAGTTAAATTTTGTAATTTTTGACTCATTTTTATTTTTGCTTCAAACTTTCAATACCTTAACTCTGCATCTGATTTTGAACATTTTTGCAATTGGAAGTATACATCTAGGACTAACGGT
The DNA here is from genome assembly GCF_026930045.1 of Uloborus diversus. Lineage (NCBI taxonomy): Eukaryota > Metazoa > Arthropoda > Arachnida > Araneae > Uloboridae > Uloborus > Uloborus diversus. The sequence goes on from NC_072736.1 coordinate 138,719,668, forward strand.
TGCGAAAATAAAGGTCTTTGCAGGTTTAAACGGAACACCCTGAATAATCATAAGCAGCTTCATTTAAAGTGCAGTTATTGTTCTTATGCTCGTTGCTCTTGTCATTAATGCACTCGAGCAAAACGACAATGAACCAAAAAAGTTTTCGTCGTTTCAAGATTTTGTTTTATCTGATCAAACTTTGAACTAAAAAATTCCTGATGTAAATTGCACAAATTGTACAAAAACTTTATTTGGAACTGTCTAAGTAAACTTTTTTTTAGGAAGAATGATTTACTATTCAGCCATGGGTGCTATCGTTTATATATCGTCGCTTTAGAGCAACAGTAGGATATCTTAGTGTTATTCCTGGGATTAGATGTCTTAGTGTTGCTTTGAGGCGACGATAGGAAAAGACGCACAGCAGGTTTATAGGTGGAAACGAGCGAAGCGAACGAAGTACGCACATCAATACATCTCTTCTTCGATATTTTTCTTCTTCCATTAAAAGCATTTCTTTTTGCATTAAAAGACCACATACCAAGCTTTTAGGGGAAACGTGGTTGGATAGAACTGGGAACAAATTTGAACCTTGGTTCATTTTAGAATCCAACGTGGGCGTACAAAATCTTAGTGATCCCAAGCTCAAATCACGGAGACCCCCCAAAAGCAAGAGTTCCCCCCCAAAAAATGACAAAAATAGCCCTTAAAACAACCCCCCTAAAAATTTCAATGGCGCAGTCTGTGCCAGGAACGCCCCCCCCCCAGGTGGGCACCCCTGACTTAATTCATTTGCACCGGTGTGACGTCGTTACACTTACATTTTGCATATATACATTTTATTCCCAGAACTTTAAACGTTGGCTTTTAATTGTGATATACTCGAATGTAGGGAAACGTCATGTATCATAATACGAAGTATCAATTTTCCACTTTCCAAAGAAAGTCACATTTGAAAAATAATGGTCTCTACGTGTACAAAACATTACCCGCAACACGTACAAGTTTTCCCAAAATAATGATTTGTACATTCCAGAAACGCGTACACATAATTATTTTTTTAAATTCGTTTACAAAGCACCTCTAAGGAGGAAGTCCGATTTAGCTCAGACAGCACACAATAGATAAAGCACGATCTGTCAACATTTCGAAAGTCAGATCCAAACCAGATGCCGGATAACTCCTGGTCCAGCACCCCTAGAGGTATTGATTCATTTGGAGGACTTTATGATCACGAATTATTTAACGTGACCCAGTCTTCATCAGCAATTACGGAGGATCTTCGATCGGCTGGCATCGAACCCTGAAACCCTCCAGTTACGAGCCCAATACCTATGAAGTGCATATTTTGTGCAATACTTTACAACAGCACTTAATTTTAAGAGGAAAAGTAGCGATTGTAAGCTTATTTCAAAATAAACCAGTCGTTTTGGGTTTTTTTAATATTGTTAAACAAAGAATAAAAGAAATATTTTTATTAAAAGTTTTAAATTAGATAATATATGTGCCCTAAGAATCATTTGTAGTAAAAATGAAATCGTTTGTTGCTAATTGTTTAGGGGAAAATAAAGCCCTTAAAATCTCAGCAATTTTTAAAATTAAAGCAGACCACCTAGCTTGTCACTAAATTGACCTTCTTAGATACTAAACCAAATGAAAAAATAGTTTTACTCAAAACTTTTCTTGCATTTCTTAGCGCGGTTTCTCCCAGCAGGGGGGAGGTTTGCAACTCATAACGTGGCGGAATTTTCTCCTAGTTGATTTGGTCATAACGGCTGTACTTTTTAAATATTTCCCCATAATATAATTAACAATATGGCCTAAAATCAAAGTTTCCGGTTAAGAATGTTTTAATCGCAAAAACCCACTTTGCTGTGCCTCTAAATATTTATTTTTATTTTTCAATCTCGATTCAGTTGATTTTTTTTTTTTTTCAATTTTATTTTGTTTCTAAATTTTTCACGACACTTTAAATCTTTCTTTCTTTTTTCAAATTATTATTCTTATCATTTTTTAAGAAAACCTTTTATGAAAAAGTAGGCAAAAAAAAAATATATATATATATATATTTTCTAAAACAAATTTGTGATAAATTCTCACCTTGCAGTTTATATATTCTACGTAATTTGTTTTTAGGCGTTATTTCGTGATATTTACTTCTGTGTTCATTTTAGGGGGACAGTGGTGGGCCTTTAGTTTGCAGATTAGCCGGCAAGTGGCATCTTTTGGGTGTAACCAGCTTCGGAACCACAAGTGACCACACAGGGGATGTCTGCGGTGAGCCAGATTCAAAAGCAGTGTACGCTAAAGTGGCAGACAAAGGTGAATGGGTACGAGAAATAATCAATAAGTACGCTTAAAAATACTACACGTACAAGAGAATGCATCGGAATAAAACATCTTTCTTTCCCGAATCTTGCCTCTTTATTTTCAAAGTGTGTGTTTTCGTTTGTTTAAACCTAAAACCATTTTACATTGGACTCGATCTGAACATTCTCTAACGGGAACACCCCGATATTCTGAATGCACTTTAATGGTCCCGGTGAAACTCCATAGGCTGACCTCTATGTATTCTGAAAGCCCTATAATATGAACATCCCAGTATTATGAACGCTATTTTTTTTAACCTCGCATTCTTATTATCTCTTTATATACGGAGCATGTTTACAATCGATACTTGGGAATTCCTATAAAACAAATTAGAAACCCTGAACATTCACAATTTTATCACAGTGGTTGAAGGGCATTAAAGGGAAGATGAGGAGAGGACGAAGAAAAGTTCTCTTCCTGGAGATTGCTGCATCACATAGAATCATTCAACTGAGCAATATGAGCCTGGAGTTTCTGCCACTGAACTATATTTCAGGAATCCAACCATTGTACCAAGAAAGACCTTTGAAGTACTATTTCCTTCAAGCAATATGCGACTGAGAGTCACCCAGAAATATTTTCACTTAAATAATAATTGGATGGTTACACAAACCTTGAATGAGAGTACACAGATTAAAATAACATTTTTTTTCCAGGTAACATACCGATAGCTGCATTTTAATATTTTATTGTTGAATGTTATATAAAACTTTATTGAATTAAAATAGAATGAAAAATATGCAAGAGTTTAGGTCCTACTATGAGTTGAATTAGATATTTCACTAACCACCAATCCAAAAATCAGCATCTCCACCTCAATAATTGGTGTTGCTCGCTTGGCAAAGAACTGAACATAGTCCGTTATCGCAAATAGAATACATTTTCATGCATTTTGAGTCTCCATATACAATGAGCATTGAGCACAACTAGTAATCTGAACACTTGCTCGGTCCCATGAGTGTTCTGATGAGAGAGAGAGTTCATTATATGTATTGTCTTTTAAATATTTAAATAAAATTCTTCATGTACCGACTGCTTCCGATTTATCTTAAAACCGATGAACCAAGCAATTGGTAGGTGCGGAGGTTCTCTGAGGAAACATATAAGGCAGTGAGAAGCAAAGGTATGTAAGTGGATATTTTCAAGTTTTGAGAAAAACGCGTTTAAAGATCCTGGGTAGGCCTTCATTGAAATATTTTTCTAAATCATGCTGTATAACAGAACCTACCAAGGTTACTAGTACTATCTCTTGTCCCAAGACAGATGAGAGGTTCACCTACCATTTATGCTCGTTATCTTAAATTTTTAATTTTGCCACTTGCATCCCTTTGCTTCCCACTGCCTCATATGTTATCTTTAGCACCTGAGAAACGATCAAAAGTAGTTTGAAATGGATTCCTAACCTATTGGTAACATGCTACTAAATTGTGTTCAACGGAAATAAATAATGAAAAAATAAAAATAATAATAAACAAGTAAGAGTAATCATATTAAAACTCTTAAGGAACATGTGTAAATGATTTTTAATATTTACAAAAACACTTTTATTTCTTGTTCTTCAGTCTCGTAAGTTTTAACACAGTCTACATTCCGGAATATTTCGGGATTTTTTTTGATTTAAATTTTTGCTTCACTCTTCCTAAAGGCAGCACTAACTTTTCTCACATGTTTATTGCTTTTAGGAGTAGAAAGTTTACGTTATTTTATATTTCATATATTCTGATCAAGAGTTTCTGTCTCATCACGAATAAACTGTCAAATGTTTACGTCTGTCTTTCAGTTTTATTCTTACAATAGCGTCGATTTTATGCTGTAATTCACAATCAGGTTTCTAAGATTCACAACGACAAATGATGTCGTTGTTGTCTTGTGCCAGCCAGGCCATTTGGGGTGCGTTGCTTCACTTTTCCATCTGTACTGTAATTTGGTGTGAAGTCCGACTTCCACAGTACACACCTGCCATAAGGACCCATTTATAGGGTAATCAACCATTCACAGCATAACAACACATTCACACAAAGGAAGGACAAGGACAGGAGAGAGAAAGTACGTCCATGCCCGAGCTGGGAATCGAACCCGGGACCTCCCCATCGCAGTCAGACTCCTCTGATCACTAGACAGGCCGGGTAGCAACGATAAACGATCTTGCCTCGCTTTGAAGCAGTAGCTATGTATGCGCTGTACCCTTGTTTCGAAAATGGCAGAAAAGAGTTTTGAATTTACGAGCAAACCCGTCTTTTTTTGAGGATGGGGGGGGGGAGGGCAATGAGCCCCGTGATTTCGGGAATTTAATGTTAAGTGTGCCTATAATTAAACGACCCTACTTTAAAGTTGTCTAGCTATTGCTCAGAAATTAATAACATTCTCTCACATCATTATGAAGGAATTTGTTTGAACGAATAATAAAGTAATTCAAAGTTTCACAGCCAGAGGGTGTACTTTTACGTGTTACACATCTATAATACATTTAAGATGATTTTAAAACAAATCTTGAATGAAAACATGTTTAACCGGACGGATATTATTTTCGCCTACCTTCTAGTATTGTGAGACTGCATAATTACCGTTTGTCGCAGTATGCACCTGTCGCTGTATTTAAGGTAAGCGAACATCCTAAATATTTTTTTCTTCAATATTCAAAGCACCTTTCTAAAACTTTACACGGTTATTAAATATGACATAAATAACACATTTTGACTTCTTATTTGTTGAAAAACATTTTTTCGATAGTTTTTTTTTTTTTTTTTTAATAAAAAAGTCATATAAAAAGATTCGAATTTACTTAAAATAAGAATGAATTAGGAAAATAAATGAAAATCGAGATTGAAACGGGAAATAGGATTTTCAAATGTAAAAAGGAAATAGCATATAGAATAGTTTTCTAAAATCATCAATTTCCAATGCATATTAATTTTATTATATTCCATTAAATTTGCAATTCATTTGATGATAAAAGATTATATTTCCTCAAACACATGCTTCGATATCTTTTTTTCTCAATGTGGCTGATAAAACTACCAGTTGGGAAGATAGAGATTCCGTTCCTTTTTTTATGAATATGAGAAAATTTCAAATCTTAGAATTTTTAGGGCCTAATATGAATTTTTTGAGCAGTGTACTGGTATGTGGCTTTTTGTTTTCTTTGAAAGGTGAGTTTAATTATTTTTCATCTAGTCTCATACATTTGCAAAAGTGAGACTTTTTTGAGCGTATATTTGTACTTCATTCTCGGAACTTTGGAATTTTTTAATCTCCATGCATTTTCGAATAAAAGGAATCATCTTATATCGTAATATGAAACATCAACTTTCTATAAAGTTTTCTTCGATTTGAAAAAGAATGATTTGTACGCGCTGCGGATAAAAAAAACTTAAGTTTAAAATTCCGGGAATGAAGTGAAAATATGTGCGTAAAAATGTCACACCCGTGCAAATATACTGAGCATTCTAATGTTTCAAAATTAGAAGTCAAAGTTTAAAATTGCGAGAATTAAGTGCAAATATATGCGTAAAAATGTCATACCCGTGCAAATAGACTGAGCACTCTAATATATCAAAATTAGAAGTGAAAGTTAGAAATTCCGGCAATAAAGTGCAAATTATATTATTATAGACTGATCATTTTAATACATCAAAATTAGAAGTCAAATTTTAAAAATCTGGGAATCTGCGTAAAAATGTCACACCTGTGCAAATAGATTGAGCATTCTAATACATTAGGGGAAACTAGGAAAATTTGACCACAGGCGTGCTCGGGGCGAGGGAGAGAAGGGACACCTGTTAGCCCGGGCTTGAGCCTGAAGGGGGCCCAAAACTGATAAAATGTAAACGTTGTGGAAAAGTGTTGTGTATATGATTTTTTTATTAACATACCCAATCATTTTGGACATTTTTAAACACCTTTTAAACTGTTTTAGATTATTTTTTAACTATATCACCGTTTCTTACATAAAGAGCTGAATTTTCACCGTATTTTAAAAAAAGCTGAATTATTCAACATAAAATACTCTTACGATGCACAAAATCAATGTTCAATGGGAGAGAGCTAGACATAAAAATAAAACAGCACGGTACGTACCGTATGTACACTGCTTGACAATTGCTAAGGAACAATTACATTTTTTGGAATAGTTAAGAATAGATAATGATTAAAGAAACAGAACGAAATATATAGTTAGTAGGGAGGATGTTCCTTTATTATAAGTACAAAATAACAGATATTACTACATTAATAAAGTAAAAACTTAAAAATAAAAAAATAATCCTACTTAGATGATTTTCATACAACGCCAAAAAAATGATCTAGGTCAGAATGATGGTGACATGAGTACCTTAATATGATGTATGATTACCAGGGACACTGATGCACAATTTACATCTGTTTTCCATACTCCCCACTAATTATTGAGGAGTGCTTGGGGAATGTTTTCCCCACTCCTCTCTCAATGCGGATTTGAGTTCTTGTACTGTTCTGGGAGGAACGGTTCTTCGCGCAACACGTCTGCCAAGAGCCTCACAGGCAAGTTCAATGGGATTTAAGTCGGGAAAGTAAGCAGGCCACTGCATATAGAGAATGTTTTCACTTTGCAGTGTGTCTGACGCTTTAATGCTCCAGCGTGGCCGTGTATCGTCGTCCGTAAAGAGAAAATCTGGACCGAAAGCCCCCATAAAAAGACGAACATGGTCCAGCATAACATCTCTGCAATACATTCGCGACGTATTACTTTCTTATTCAAAAATGTGAAACTGTGTTCTGCCATTGTGCATGATGCCTGCCCATACCATGACGCCTGGACCGTACCGATCACGTTCGCAAACAAATTTTTGTGCATAACGTGTTCCACGCTCTCTCCACAATAGTTGGTGACCAGAATTGCTTGTCACACTGAAACGAGATTCGTCAGAGAACATCACTCTAGACCAATTTTGATGATCCCACCAACTTGTTCTTTAGACCAGCGTAATCTCTCTCGACGATGGCGTGGTTGAACTTGGATGCAACGTACGGGCTTCCGTGCATACAAACCGACGTTATTTGCTCGTCGTGAGATGGTTCTTGCAGAAACGTGCGTACCAGTAGCGGTTGTTAGATTTTCAGCTATCTGTCCAACAGTGAAATTTCTGTCCCTTTTTGCCACGAGGACTACATAACGATCCTCTGAAGGTGTGGTGCTCCTACCACGACCCCCGGCATGCTTTTGCAAAACATTTCCACCTTCAGCGGCCGTCTTTAATCGGGAGAGGGCACTTTTTGATACACCCATTGCAGCAGCCACAGTGGTGACACTTTGACCTGCTTCCAGGCGTCCAACCGCTCGTCCACGATCGTAGATACTCAAATGATGTCTTGCTGACATTTTACTCTTAAGTATTTCAAGAAATAAACAGAATTTCAGAGAAAAACCTTTTTTAACATATAGCACTATTTTTGTTAAAAACGAAACAGCGTGAATTTACATACGAATTTTGAGCGTGTATGCACTGTCTTTTATACAGATAACGAGTCTTGATCTACCACGCCATCTGAACTTGAATTTATTTCCATTGGCCAGGTGGTTGAGGTACAAATTTGCATAAATCACTTGTTCCTTAGCAATTGTCAAGCAGTGTAGTAATAATAAAGCACTGCACTGTAAGAGTACCATACATTAGGTACAATAAGTTACATTTATAATTTAAAAATTGATGATGATGATTTATGCTGCGCAATCTGATCGTCATTCTAATATATTTTTAAATATAGTAGCTTCGCATTTACTTTTATAACATTTACATCCATGGTAACACCCGCCTTTCAGGGTCTCTATAATCTACAATACAAGATCAGATCCCAATTTCATATTGTTTGCATTCTACTTGTTTGCGTTTTTCTTAAACACTACTTTGCGAGCTTCATATTAAAAGTAAGATCTGGACTTGTCGAGCTACCTTCGACCCATTTTCTAGTTGTTCAAGCGTATCAAGAATCCTTACCTTTTCTTAAATTGTCGCAAACTTTCGCTTTTTCTCTCCATCTTCAAACTTTAGATGAAGCACCGTTCCTAGATGCCACAATTTTTCATCACCTTTCACATTTAGAATAAATGAAAAATGAGGAGTGGTGATATCTGATATATACGTACACACTTATAAAGCTATATGTTTATAGAACGGTGTCTGAGAACTTGAGCAGACAGTGATGCTGAAAGGATGAAAGTACATTCATGAAGTCAATGTTAAGTAGTCAATAACAAAGTCAAAACTTAGCATTACGATTAATTTCCAAATATTTTCGTGTTGAGAGCAAGAAATTCGCTTTAGCTCCAAAATTTGTTGCTCCTGAAAAACTCGCGTTATAACCATTTCGCGTAAGTCGGATCGCGTTGTAGCGGGAGTGAGTCGACTGTATGTAGAAAAGTGGGAAAAAACAATATGGCGGGGAGCTTGTAACAGTCATTCGTGACATGCCCCAAAATTTCTGTGCACGCCCCTGGGTTTAACTCATAGGGAACCTTGACCCAAGAGGATTTTTTCTGTGAAAAGGATAGTTAGTGAAAATTTTCGTCATGTTATTGGTTGACCACCTGGGTTCTGACCTGTGAGGTTCTGACCTGAGGTGGCCAGTCGGTGGATTTTCGAGATGTAGAATATCATCAGCGCCCATTTCGTATGATTATGCGGCATGCAAAAGATCCTTTGGGTATTCATTTGGCTTTGAATTCCCTGGGTAAAATTAAACTCCTAGTGCAATTTCACTTCGAAGAGAGCCCAGGTGCCTCCATCTGGTGGAAACTGGGCGTCGAAAACTACTTGCGTCATGCCTCAGCGCTTTAATGGTGGTACATGAAAGACTGATGCCTTGCCGGGAAGCGCACTAGGTCTCATAAAGGCTAAATGGCATCTTACACAGGAAATCTAGTCAAAACATTTCCTATTTTTCCAATTGTCATTTACGTTATATTTTAAAGGAACTTATTGCATTGAACTTCAGTTGGGGTAGGGGGGAGGGGGATTGAGTTTCACTCTCATGACAGTTTCTATTCAGCATTTGTTTAGGACCACTTATCCCGTAAGTTGAAATAAACTGATTAGTACTACATGGGGTAAAGTGGTTGTAGTTAAAAAATAGGTAGTTTAAAGTATTACAAGTAACCAAACTGCCCTAGAGCAGGCAAACGGCAGTATTTTCAGAAATGAGTTATCGAGATATTTGAAAAAACTCGTTCTGGATGCAATACTAACAATAGAGAAATATATATTCAGTAAATTACCGCCCATTAGCCAGGGCTAAAGCAGAAATACATGAAATACACCGCCAGCTCAGTAATTTCCAGCCGAGGACTGCAGTTTCGTGCTTATAAGTAGAGAAATGTTGAAATATGACGTTTTTTTCAAGCTTTTTTTTTTTTTTTAGCGGAAACCAGGTAAGAAATTTTGTACAATGAAGCTAACGCATAATAGACCACCGAGAAAAATGAAGTTTTCAAAAATGAGTACATTTATGCTTTCAAATTTTCTTTAAACCTTGTGTTTCAAATATGAGTACCCATGTTTTCAAATAGTATGCTGCATTATTTCATACTCAAAAATGAGTACATAATACTCAGTTTCGAAATTATTATATTCAAAAATGAGCAAATACCTCAAAAATGAGCACACATGTTGATTTGAGTATTTTATGAGTATTTGAATGTTTTAAGTTTGAATACTTCGTAGTCGGAGCCATTTTGACACGCGATATGTTCAAATTGGAGTACCTTTTCGTCATTTTTGAAATTGTTGGTTTTAGAGTGATGACAAAAATGCAAAAAAGAAAAAAAAAGAAAATTTGCAGATACTGCCTTTTAGCTGCCCACGACAGCATATATCAGATCAGTTAAAGTTCTAACGAAGAAAGAAATTTATTTGCAAAATTACAAATTTATAATAGGAAAAAGTGAGTCCTGATTTTTTGAGTGTATCTCAATCTTTCAAGCTACTGTGTAGTAGATGATATGGTCTTTTATAAAGGTTTATGTTAGTACTTTTGTATGGTACGTACATACAGAGTGGTCCGAAAGTGCCCCCCCCCCTTTATTTTCAACAAAAGGTTAGCTATGATTGAATGTTCATACACAGTTACTTTGAAATCTTAAGATTCATAAATACTGGCATAACACCATCCTTGTTGTAACACAGCTTAGGTTAGTTATGACTAAATATTTGTCATACACAGTTACTTAGAAATCTCAAGATTCATAAACACTGGCATAACACCATCCTCGTTGTCACACAGCTGAATTCAACACCATGAAGATGTTTTGTGGAATTCAGTGGCGCAGCCAGAAAGAAATTTTGGGTTCAAAACCTCCTCCCAGAACTCTTAGTTTTGACACATATTGTCAATCTTAATAGAGTAGTTTAAATGCATATAAGGGTGGGTAGTTATGACCAAAACATCCCACCCAGAAGATAATTTCTGGCCGCTCTACTGGCAGAGTTTTGGGGATACGGAGATGTTTCGCCGTGAAACATCCGTGAGAAAAAAAATCAGCTGTTTTAGTTGCAAACGGTGTTCTACCGATGTTTGTGACTCTTAAAGACTTCAAGGTAACTATGTATAGCAAAAATTCAGCCATTACTGACATATTGTTGGAAATAAAGAGGGGAGGGGGTACGCCCATTTTTGGACCACTGTATTCTTTTTCACATGTCGCACTTCGGCAAGGAAAGTGACATAACTCAAAAAACAGCATTAGAGAAATTTAAGGTTTTTCGCAATGGTAATTTAAGTGATTTTGTCCCAGATATTACAATACGGGCAAAAAAAAAAAAAGATGGGATTTTTACTGGTTAGTTTTGTTGTCTAAATCAATAGCATATACTTTTAGTTCGAAAAAGTTTCTTATTGCACTTTGAAAGTTATTGAATTTCAATGATTTATCGCTGTTGATTCTATGGTTCTTATACTCTTTTAGCAATTGCAAAAAAGGGGAAAAAAACTTATGATGTATATGAAAAAGATAAATAATCATGTCGAAGTTTATATTTGTCATCTCCCCCAAAATATTTAAAGACCGAATTAAATTTCTAATTAAAATCTTTGATAATGCGAATAAAGACCTATCAACATTGAATTGGATGAATATACGCTATTTGAGTTCCAATCGTGCACAGAAGTTTTTTAGGCAAAACTGATTGTATTATTGTTATCGTACGTTTAATTAATGAGGAATATCCTTATACATTATTTCTGTAGCCTTTTTTTTTTTTGTCCGTACGCGAGATCTTCCTCAATTTTTGATCGATTTCTTTGATTTACATCTCATTTTAAAGCTTATCTTGCAGGCTAATGACGAAAAATAGACCCACAAACTAAAAATTGTTTTTTTTCTGTTAAAAACACATGTTTTTTTTTAAAGCACCGGACTGAGGTTTTCGGATAAATTTATAAGTTTAACTTACGCTACATCCGACAGAACTGAATAGCTCGCTCGGCAGAGCGTACGAATGGTACCCAGAAGAACGAGTGTTCGGGCCCGGCCCGGGCGATCTGCATCCAAAAAGTTAGTCGAATATTACGCATTACATAAAAACAATGAATTATATAAGTGAGGTAATAAAATAAATGAGATATATACGCTCCTTGCTGTTACGAAAACTTGATGCAACGTATAGCTGTATCGATTCTTAACTGTAATATTTTTTTTTAAAGCTTTGGCTCCGGTCAGAAAGCTAAAGCATAATGTAAGCGAAAATATAAGTATCAGGTTTAAGATTTCAGACTATAATGGAATAGTTTTTTTGTTCAGAAAAAAATAAATAAATCGTATACTGAAATGTGGATTGTTCTAATAACAGTTTTTGACCCTTCGTACTAAAAAAAAAAATTCTACCACAAACTGAAATTACGATTTTCATTTAGTTAAACTATGATTATTTATTAAAATACGAAGTAAAGCATTAAAATTACGAACTACTTAATGGGTAAAATATCATTTTTTTCCCTTTTTTCGGCAAAAAACAAATAGCCAGTCACATTTTTACTACTTTCGAAAAGCTACGCTTAAAAACGAACTTAGTTCAAATGATTTTGTATTTTAACCGTTCGGTTAAATAATGAACACGTGCTGCCATCTAAACCATAACGGTTCAAGCAGCCTGCGATAACAAATTGTATAAATTTTGAAAAATAAAAACACTTCTCTTCAATATCTTATCGTATATATTATTTCTGTGGATTATTTTTCTGTCGGTATGTGAGATCTTTCTTTTTTCTAGAAGAAATTCTCCCCTCATTTTAAAGCTGAAGATTGTTTCGATAACTACAAAGTAAAAACTATTGAATACTAGCGTATTCAATCTGAAGACGAACTGTATAGAAATGCGCTACTTCACTCTACTTCGTAATTTATAATGAATGAAATGATGACTTCCCCTCCCCATTTAATGAAAGACATTAACATGTTCTATTTCTGAAATAAAAGACAAAACTTTTTGAGCAAATTGAATGCGTAATATCAGAATTGATAAGAAAATCCTAAAATATTAGAAACATAATTTAGAAAGTTCTAAATAATTGGACAACTTGATAACATGTTGATTTGAGGGCCTGCCCTCAGAGACCGATTTACACACTTGGGTGCCCCGGGGCACTGACAAATATGGTGCCCCCCCCCAAAATGAAGGAAATTTTTGGATATTATTTTGATAGAAAGAAAACTCTAAAATTAATTCCTGATTTTCATGTAAGAAATTTTTTTACAGTCGCAGATGGAGAAACTATGATGGTTAAGGTAAATCATAATGTGCTTTCTGCGTTCCTCTGTTTTCTTGTAGTAAATTCTTCTATAATGTCCTTATAACCACGTTTTGCGGTCAAACTACCTTCTATTGATAATAGAGCTAATGAAGATAATTTACTATCAGAAATGAGAGTACGCAAAGGACACTTAGTTCTCTTCAATAGCGAAAATGATCGTTCTCCACTACAATTGGAGATTGGCAAAGTCAAAAACAATTTCAGAGCTGTATCTACGTTGGCAAAAGTATCCATTTACCAAGTTTATGTATTTTTTTTAACTTTTCGGTCATTAAACTTTCTTTTCCGATGATTGAACTAATATGAATAAATTCATCAGGAAAAAATTCCTCCAAATCACAGGTATAATATTTTTGAAGATCTTTTGCACTTTCTCGAATATTTTGCTTGTCGCATTCAAACAAGCAAGAAAATTTCCTTAATATGCCATCATAGGCTGACATTCTGAATTTTAGTTTTGTAACCAAATTATAACAGATTACATAAATACAGGAAACCTTGAGACTTTGCTTAGAGTCTAATATGACTTCTTCACATTGTCCATCATAAAACTGTTTTGGAGTTTTTTTCTGTCTTTTTGCTCAAAAAAAAAAAAAAAAAAAAAAAAAAAAAAATGGCGACAGAAATTTGGCGCCCCTTTCCTTTGGTGCCCCGGGCCTGGGTCCCGAATGCCCCGCCGTAAATCAGTCCCTGCCCGCCCTTAAAAGCAGAAGAGAGTGTCTCCTACCATTTGTACGACTTATCTCAATTTTTAAAAAAAATATTTTGCCATTTACACCCTTTTGCTTCTAGGTGCTTTATATCATTTTATAATTTCAGAAATCAGAGCAAACGAGGATGATTTTCAATGCCCAGAAGAATATCATTACGAGGTTGACAAGAGTGTAAAAATAACAAGCCCATTTTATGGCAAAGAAAAGGAGTACAGATCAGGCTTACAGTGCCGTTATAGAATAACAGCGCCTGAAGGATATGTAAGTAATTATTCTCAAAATAAATATTCACCATTAAATAATAATAATAATAATAAGGATCATTATAGTAATAACATAAAAATAATAATAGCTGTTTGGGGTGTTGTTATTTCGATAATATTAAGCCATAATAATTACCAAAAATGCGCCACACGAAAGTGGTAAGTGTAAACCACATAAGTGCCTCGATATGCTGAAATATTATCCAAACTTTTAATTCAATAATGTATAATATGAATTTGGTGTGAGATTTGAAGCGTTTAATAACAAAACAAGCTCAATTCATTTTTTAGAATTTTACAAGAAAGAAAAAAAAAAAAATGTCACGTTCCTCCTGCCTCATTTTCCGAAGAAATTAATTTGCGTTTGAACAGTCTTCGGTATACAACTTCATTTTTGTAGTCTTTTTAAAACTTAGCAGTATTGTACAACTATACAGATAAAAATAATTCAAATAGAGCTGGTTTTGACATAAATCGCCACTCCCCCTTTTGTTACCCATTTTCCTTTCGAATTCAATTTAATTTTTGTGGTATTTCCAAATTGCGCGATGTATTCGCCAGTAAAATAGAAATTGCGTGTTGAGAAAGAAAATTTTTATGAACACTACGTTAAATTTATTAATAATAGATTTATTTTTTAGAAAATAAAAGTGATTTTTCAAGATTTCGACTTAAACTCCTCTCTTGCTTGCTCAGTGGATCAGCTTAAAGTTTCTGATGAAAGCTTCTTTGGCAGTGAATTTACGGTCTGTGGCAACAAACCTCCCCCGACGTTATTATCACGTCGTAACGAATTAATTCTGTATTTCAATACTGATTATGTATTTACAAGCGGAGGAAGAGGATTCTCTCTGCTGGCGATAGCAACTCTCAATGGTAAGAACATATACAATTAAGTACAATATATTGTTACAAAGTTTGTAAATACGGTGTCATTTTTATGATTTATATCCTTATTTTGTTGTAATCTTGTTAAAATTAACTTTTATTCCACTAATTTTTACTGAAAATTACCTTACTTTTTTTTGAACTTTACCTACAGGTTAATTTTGCTTGCTTTATACTAGTTTTTAAAATATGAGCTTGGCGAAAAATTGGCGTGATTCCTTTTTGGCGACAAATTCTTGGGCCCAAATCTGGCAAGAAATCACCAAATGACGACATTTCGAGTTTCGTAGAAAACCCTAGAATTTACTAATATATTGAAGTGTAATTGCTTCAAAAGGTGTATAAATAGCAGCTGTATCGATGTTAATCAGCCAGTTTAGTTCCGAGTCTACCCCACGGGGGGGGGGGATACAAAGGGAGGGTCATGGGGGGTCATCACTGCCCCCTCCTTAAACCGTCGACAGTGTTATCCATCAATATCGTGTTGAAACAATTTATGAATAAAATATGAACAATTGCGGTGATCTTTTAAATTTATTTAAAAATTTTTAAATTAATTATTGGAAATACTATTTTTTCATCACTTATGAAATTAATTAGCAACGTTTTGTCCTATTAAATGCATCATTCCTTGCCAATTTGGTGCTTTGCATTGACACCCAAGCAGTTTCAGAAATGTTTTGAACACAAAACCGTATTTTTTTTTTTTTTGGGGGGGGGGGTATCATTCCTCAGCCTGATCCCTCCCTCTAAAATGATAGTATGTATCCGTCCCTGTTTTCGCCTGGCTGCGATTGCGTTTAGCTCTGTTTGCTTACCTGCTTTTTTAACTGTGATTTTTTTTCTGTTTATCGAATTGGGTGTAAATACGAGTTTACCGTTGCGCTATCGGTTTTTTTAAACTAAAAAAATATGCTGTGGCGCAAAGTAATCCGGACTGGCACAAAAATACCCTGAAAGACTTTATCCATCTCCCGGATCTCCATTTTATATGGATCAAATTTGTAAGAACGGAACTATAAATTACGTCAAATATTCGGTTTTTGTTTTGGTTAAAAGTACAGCTCCTGCATCGAATGCACAATAAAGTATAGTACTAATTTCACAAGCAATATAGCGTACTTTGGAGTGTCAGTCCGATACCATGGGTGCCTATATAGGAGGCGCCTATATCGGGTGCCTATATAGGAGGCGTCTATATCGGGTGCCTATATAGGGGCGCCTATATAGGGCACTTATATCAAACCTCCTCGCCCCCCCCCCTTAGAAATTATAACTTCCTTGCTTTTAGTACTTTTTTCTTTTCAACAACGTAAAAACATTCCTTCTCCAGCCATTTATGAATAAGTTATTAAAAATGTCAAACTTTAATAACTCTAATCTGTATTGAAATCGGTATCTATAAAGGAAAATATCCTGCTAAACCATGGAGAATATATCTGATCCCCCTTCCCCCTTAAAATTTGTTTATGGGCGCCCATGTCCGACACCCCTGCAATTGAATCATAATTGATAAAGTATTTGCTAGAAACGGTACTTTGTAATTTTGTTACATAGTAATAAAAGAAACATCTGCTCTGCAAAAAACGTGTTTTGCTTATTACCCGAATGATCCGGATTTTTGTTTATCCAGATCGTCTTTGGTCCCAGTTAGTCCAGATAAACGTGGTTGTACTGTATAAATAATTTTCTCAAGTTCTTCAAAATATTTTTTGTTTAATATTGATTTCAGATTCTTTATGTGAGAGGGGGTACACCGAGTGTGGAAATCGGAACTGCTATAAAAACAGCAAGAAATGTGATGGTATTGATGACTGCGGAGATGGCACAGATCAACAAAATTGTGGTAAAAGTTTATTTTCCTCTTATTGGCGGACTGATCGCCCTGAAAAAGAAGGTAGTTGCAATTAATTAGTTGCTATTTTAAAAAAAATAAAGGAAATGGGGATATAGAATTTTAGTTTTGGCCGATCACAAAAAATTGACCATTGTCAATCATTTGAGAAAACGAGTCCATTCCTTAAAATTGGTAAAGAAGATAGAAATGACACGTGCCATACTTTGGAGCTCAGCAACATTTTGGCGATAAAAAAAAATGTACTCCTAGTATATTTTTGGTAAGTGATTATTTAGACCTGAAAGGTTTAAGTTGCAGCAATAACAGCATTTAGTTGGAGAAAAAGTAAAAATAACAAGCTTTGCATTCTTTATTGCTATCCTACTCTCGCCAATTTTCAATTGAAATTAATTATAGGGGGCGTTGTTATATCTGATCAATGACTGCTGAGAGAAGTAAAACCAAGACCCACCTACTTACGTAGGATGTGACCTGTCCAATGAGACATCTGCCTTGACCGCACAAAATTAAAATTTTGTACCGTTTTGGCTAATTTCTTAAATTCCAAGGTGAAGTATTCAAGCTCAAGAACAAAAGACGCACTTGCAAATTCCATACTAACTTTTCCATCGATATAGCCAGTTCACGGCAAGGGACAATTCTGAAACAAAGCGGAGCCAAGGGCCAACTCTTCGCTGTCAGACTTCACTTTCATTGCAAAAATAGTTTATAGGAAGCTAAAAAGAGATTTAAGCTTGTAAAAAGTTTTTTAATATTTTTTTTTTGTTGATAATATGGTGTAGAGCTCTGTGTGGTAGATAATCATGATTTAGACTCTCTCATTTTCTACCCATGGCTAGAGGCCGAAGAAAATTGCGAAATCTGAGGAGCCAATAAACTGTTTTTGATGCCAGACAAATTATTTTTTATAGTTTAGAGGAAAATTCATGGCTTCTGAAAGAACTAGTCCCCCAGGTATTTTTTTTTAACCACCCGGGATTTGTCGGACTCTGCACATAGCTTCTCTTGACAATTTGCAAAATTTGGATCGATTATAAAGTATAACTTTAGCGGAGGCGGTCACCACACCGTTTTATTCTAAAATTGGCGAAAAAACAGACAATTTATCACTATTACACTGTTATACAAAAATTGACTATTAATTTTTTTCTAAAATGTAAATCTAATATTTCGGTTAGATACACTCATGGGCACACACAAATTATGGCAAACATATTTTCTTGGTTCTTAAGTTTTTCAAACGGAGAAGATGTATTTATGAATTATTACATTATCTGTTCTGGTTATTCTTCACTAA
Source organism: Uloborus diversus (assembly GCF_026930045.1). NCBI lineage: Eukaryota > Metazoa > Arthropoda > Arachnida > Araneae > Uloboridae > Uloborus > Uloborus diversus. The sequence continues at coordinate 138,737,815 of NC_072736.1, forward strand.
AATTTTTAATAACCTGCATTGTATTGGTATGCAGTTATGCAGCCAAACATATTTTAAGTGCATTAAATCAAGTACATAAGTATCTGTTTTCATTTATGTTTTCGTTCAGAAAGTTCTTTTGGTGAACCAATAGCAGCCGTTAGGCATTGCTTCCCAGAAGAATAGACATTACTTTTCTTTTCCATCAGTTTTCTCATTTAAAATCAATATACTTTAATGCAAGTAACAGTTATTTCAAGGTATTATAAGTTTATTTCCACCAAGCGCCAAAAAGGGAGGGGGAGGGGGAAGCTATGGAGGTCATGCGCCCACCTTAATCGACTAAGTATATAGCCTAAAACTGCAATTTTGTCGTCACCAATTTGATGTTTAAAACAATGTTTACAGGCAATTTAAATTAACGACCTCATTTTTCTTTTGTAAGTGCTCTGTGCTCTTGAATTTGGTTCATATAAACATTTTAAAAAGGTCCTTTTTTCATGTTATGAAATACTATGCAAATCAGTTATTTATTTTAAGTTCACGATAAAATTCGCTTTGCGACATAGTGTAAGAAGAAACTTATCTTAATGGATGCTACCACTCACTTTCATTAAAATTTTTGTGCAAAACCAAAGCACTATAGAAACCTCAAAATAGGTTCTTTTTAATTAAAGTGATAATATCTCTAAAATAAGAGTCAACTTCACTTTTTTATTAATGTTTTCGTAATTCCCACAGTGAAAAAACAATTTCAAAACGTTCCTGGAAAAGAAGGAGTAGCTAATTTGCCCAATTTGAGTCAGCAACATATCTTGCAAAAAAGCAGGAAAGGTTTCCTCTAAAATTCAGTAACGTTCCTGAAATTATCCTAGGCCCTTTCTGAACAATTCAGAAATCTCCCCGGTGAAAGTTAGTCATGTCTTCCATGGAACCTTCAGAGAAATCTATGGTAGGTTTCAAATAACAGCTTGACATTTTCCCAAGAAAGCTCCCAAAAAGCATTATTGTAATCATGGCCAAAACTGAGACAGTATTGCAAGTAAGTACCAAGCCTCTTTCTTACCTGAAATTCGTGCAAAGCTACGGAATCCAGGGATTTATTCGCTCTGATTGCGAGCTTAGTCAATCTGGACGGACCGTAATTGAACTGAAGCCGATATTACAACTACGCTCAAAAACTGGTAGCTAAAGATATTTTTCACAACAGTGAGAAGTCTGCATTCGTGCAACTTGTAGCAATTCATGAAATAGATGAAAAACCTGTGAAATCCCGAAACGTTCTACGGAAATAATCAGTGATGTTTTTGGGATTTCTTGCACTTGTAGGTAACCCATAAATTCATCAGATCAGTACATGCAAAAGTAGAAATCCCAATTACGCAATTATGGAAACCCCAACATTGCGCAACCACTTGAACTCCCACAAGGCTAACTGAGAATCTGCACTGGCTGTCAGAGGAAGATTGTCATTGGGAGGATGAACATCTAATTTCATGTACAGTAAAACCTGTCTACAACGATACTGTTGGGACCTAAAAAAAAAAATATCGTAATAGACAGGTTATCGTTATACAGTTTTATTATTCATGCTGACATTTTGCTGGGGCCAAAAAAAAAAAAAATGTTATAGACAGGTTATCGTTATAGACAGTATCGTTACACACAGGTTTCACTGTATTGAACAGTGATTTAACTCAAACCGAGTTATGTGGTCAATACCCCACTCCTGACACCACTGCATACGGAAATTTGTTAAAAATTCGCAAAAAAACATTTCTTGTTTATCAGTGTTGCAAATTTTTCCTAATTTTTTTATCCTTGGTTTCAACGCATCTGGCTTTTACTAACTTTAATTACTTAGGTTTGCCGATTGCTGTATCAGAATGCGGAAAACCTCCTATAGCACCAAATACGCATGACTCTACACGTGACCGCATAGTTGGTGGAGAAGTTGCAAGACCCCACAGTTGGCCTTGGCAAGTCTCTCTCAGAAGACAATATCTCATTCACATTTTCGTGGCGGCACTGTTCTTAATTCCTTGTGGGTTTTATCAGCAGCTCATTGTTTTCTCTTGTAAGTACAACGACACATTGTAATATATTTAGAAATAGGTAAAACACTATTTCAACTCTATTCTGCTGGTCTAATACAGAACCAGAAATTTAAATAAAGCATTTGTCTTGTCAACGCCTACTATATAAGCCTGACTTGCATTGCATCTTCTAGGTTTTTATTTTCTTCTGGTATCTTTGTTCTTTGTAATTTTTACGTCTTTTTTTTTATATATGTTACGGCCAAAGCCCGAAGTTCGGCCAGTTCGCGAATTGGCTGGCCAATTCGCGAACTGGCCAAGAGGTTTGGCCAAAGCCCGAAATACTTGCAATTAATATTGTATTTTCTACTTTGGCTGGCCATTTCGAGAAGTGGCCGGGAATCCTTGGCCAAAGCCCGAAATGATTACGGTAGATTTTAGGTTGACAGATAGATGACATATCTGTCGCTTCCAAAGGTACGGCGGAGCGTGCAAGTGATAGAAACTAGGAAGGAGGTTGGTCCAGGGCCGCCGAGAGCCAAAGCGAGCCCCTTGTCATTATCGTCACCTGCCCCCCCCCCCCCCCCCTCCTCACAACACCAGGAAAATTTATACTACCTTGATTCCGAGTTGGGCCCCTAGTTTTGGATTAGGCTGACATGATGGCATCTCGTCGGGCTCGGAGGATGCTACCACGTCCCTGAGAAGGTCCTGCCAATGGTTATTAAAAACTTCGATCGCGTTTTACTTGCCGTTAGTTCTTCGACGGAGCTATGAGTGTGTATTTCTCGTATTTGCACTTCTATATGTGAATACTTTCAGTTGAAATCATATTCGATAGCTAATAAGGGGTCATTCAAGTATTGTCTAAGCAACTTTTGGTCATTTTGTACCCCCTCCCCCTCTCTCACCTTGTGAGAAAAAATAAACATACGCTATACTCCCTTCCCCTTTTGCTTTCATAAGATTTTATGACATTTTGTACGTCACAGGATGCTCTTTCCCCACGTTTTTTGTTGTTGCACTGTAACTGCTTCGTTATTTAATGCTTACCTTAGAATTTTTGTGGCCCCTCACCTCTTCTCAGAGAAAATAAGTAGCCCTCGGGATATTTCCTTTCTGCTTACGTAATACTTGACCGACCCAGCTAAAATTAAACATAAGGCCGTGTTTCTCAACCTTTCAGTGTTTGCGACACAAATTTTAAATAGTATAATTTTCATTCCGAAACCAAACCTAATGACAAGTAAGGAATTTGTTGTGTCCTTAGAATTCTATTTAAGATCCCTCTACCACCCATACCCCCCAATAAGGGTAGATGTATGATCATTAGTTTCTATTACTCTAGAAACTTCAAAAAATCTTTACAAAACCATATCTCAGAGAAAATCTCCAACTCAAAATCAATTATGACTAAAAAAAATAACCATAAAATAGTGATAAGAGTCCAAATATTCTGGTATATATACTTAATTGTCGGTAGCACAAGTTTTGTAAGTGACTTATTGCATGAATAATATAGACTTGTTTCCATTTGAAAATTAATTAAATATCCATGTCTGATTTTTTTTCTTGAAATATATACTTTGTTGGGAGTAAAAAGTTTGAGATTTGGAAAGCTACAAATGTTTTTTTTTTCTGCTTTCAATTGTGTAGAATTGACAATTTAAAAACGAGATAGTGAAGAGGACAAATTTAGCCTGTTTTGCACCCAGTCCGTGCAATTAGTCTGTACCCACGGGCTATTCACACCGTTGCGTTGGTGCGATAAGCTATTTCGAAAATTATGCGAGTACTTTTATTAATTACGAGCTATACCTACATGACGATGCCCGTACAAAGAGTTTAAAGAAGGTTACTTGAATAAATGAAAAACTACCCCACCCCATCTCTCTGATGCAAAATAATTATTTTCTTATACTAAAATGCATACACTTTTTAAGAAAACCTAAAAACAATAATAATATATATCTGCAATTTAAAATATTTCACTAAATGAAAAGCAATTAAATTACATAAACAGTTGCTTTAAAATGTAAAATAATGAAAAAATTCCGTAGTTTTTTCTCCAAACTCGCCAAATAACAACGCTACCGTAACCCTGTCGATTAGCGAGCGAACCAAACTCGCATGGATTAATGATACCTTTCTTACGAAAACGGTTAAACGATAATCCCGCTCTTCCACCTTCCTCGCAGGAAAAAAGAAGGTAATTAAAAACCCGTTGTGTCTAGAATAAAAGGAAAATCTTGCTCCTTCATCCCCCTTAGAAAAAAAGAATTTAGCTCAAATACGCAGCACAATTTATGTAAATGATCACTCCGCATCCCCTAGAAGAAAAAGTTTTAAATTAAAATCCGCATTGCAAGTACAGCAAGACAAAAAGAAATTCAGTTAAGATACACACAATCAGATTAACATAAAATAAATGCAGTAAAACGTGAGTAAAAACGTTTGAAAAAAAGGAAGAATTAAAATAAATACTATGACAGTAAGAACAACATTTCCTTAATGTAAAAAGAAAAAAATAAGAAAAATGTGCTAAGTTTTCCAGATTGCATTCCCTTCCGAAATATTGATTCATAAAAATACGAACTGTTTTACAAAGGGAGAAAAACAATACTAAGTGTAAATTAAAATAAACATAATGACATTTATGTATAAAATATTAATAAGGACATGTCGGGGAATTTCGACAAAACGCGGCATTAAAGTAATGTCTTTAAATAATATTAACAAGAAAGCTATTTTTTCTTTATGTTTGTCTTAATGAACCCTTAGTATTGAGGCTTTGCAAAATACTTTAAAATCTTTTGAAACAATATTTCTTGGTACAATATGATCTAGAATCTTTAAAATTAGGTCTATGGAGCAGAAAAAGACTGTCGATCGTCCTTAATTCAATAGAGGCAGTGAGAAGCATACGGATGTATGTGACAAAATTAAAAATTTGGAGATAACGCGTACAAATGGTAGGTGAGCCCCTCCTTTGTCTTGGGGCAAGAGATAGTAATAGTAGCCCTGGTAGGTACTGCTGTACAGCATGATTTAGAAAAAAAAATCCATGAAAGCCTACCTAGGACGTTATCTTTATAGTCGTTTTGCTCAAAACTTGAAAATGTCCACTTACTTCCCTTGCTTCTCACTGCCTCAATTTACCTTTGTATTCGCACACTTAACACAACGCATTTATTTAAGATGTAATTCGCTCATATGCAGGCCGCAAATCCAATCTTCTTTACGCAATCACGTTGTTACATCATTTACTGTCACTGAATAATATCTATTATGGCTTTAATATAGAAACAGAATGACACGAGATCATATTTTTATGTGTTATAAGTTCATTTTTAACACAGAGGTATCCCTTATATTTGAACTCGTTTGTGAAACAAGTGAACTCCAAGAAAAAAAAACTGTACACAAAAGTACTTATTTTAAAATGCTACATTTTTAACAGTGAAACACAATCTAGTCTTGGTTTCTCTCTTCGTACTTTGGCCGATCGTCCATAGCCACTTCGCGAATTGGCCGGCCAAAGCCCGAAATGAAGAAAATTTCGGGCTAACTTTTCAGTAAGTTACTGAAAATACCATGTAACTTACTGAAAATACCATGCCTTGCCTGCAATTTTGAAGCTGAACCGAACCATTGCTTCGGTCACTCATCTGGTTAGTGCTAATTTATATTAGCTACCAGATTGTTGGCACTCTTGGCTTCCTAAGAGGTTTTCCACCTGCAGCTCAGTTACTTCTTACGCCGGGCTGATAAGTGCTAATAAGCACGAAACTGCAGTCCTCGCCTGGAATGACTAAGATGGCAGTGTATTTCATGCATAAACTAACTTCTTTTGCATCGAAAGTGTTCTTTGTAGCCAGCTCCAAGACATGTGCCTTCATTCTTTTGCAACTTTGTCTTTTCATAATGTACCTAATTATGTTTTCCAAACAAGCAGTTTCTAAGTAACTTTGATCGATCATAGCAGCAATAAATAAAGGGAAAAGTTATCCTAAAAAAAAACTAAGATTTAAAATGTACCAAGTGTAGTCCTTATCACGGATGCGGAATCGGAAGGAAAATAGATGACTCCAACTCTAACTTCGAATTCTTTACCTCAAAAGCAATTCAAATTCGACTCCACGACTTCGCTGCAGTCTTGGCAGAGTTACGAGCAAAACGGCTGATTTCGACTCCTGGAATTTAAGTCCTTCGACTCCCGACTCCGAATCTTTTAATGAAAAATCAGTTCGACTCCGTTCCACGACTCTGGCTCCGACTCCATAGCCCTGTTATTTACAACCAGGGCTGCTGAGTCAAAGTCGGAGTCGGACTAATTTTGGAGTACAGAAGTCGAAGTCAGATTCTGCAGTCTAAAGTTTAAAGTTCCAAGAGTCAGAGCCGGTCATTTTCTCTGAAAGTCCGAAACGCTGCCTGTTTCTTGCGAAGTTGGAGTCAAAGTCGAAGCCGGAGAGATTTCGGTGTAAAGAAGTCGCAGTCGGACTAATTTTGGAACACAGGAGTCCAAGTCGGAGTCTGGAGTCAAAAGTTTAAAGTTCCAAGAGCCGGACTCTGTCATTTTCCCTGAGAGTTCGAACTTCTCGTTCGAAGTTGCGGGTGCTTGCGGAGTTGTAGTCAGAGTCAAAGTTGGATTGATTTTGGGGTAAAGGAGTCGGAGTCGGTCATTTTCCTTCTGACTCCACAGACCTGGTTATAACCGAAACGTACCGTACTTTTTTTACCCACTTATTCAAGTTTATGAGCAATATAACAATGGAAAAAAAAAGCAGTAATAATAATGTATTTTTTTTTCCTCTGCCTGATATGGCTGACTGTATAATTCTGAACTAGAAACACATTCTAACAGAAAAGATAATCTTTCTTTCTGTTTCAGATATCAAAATTTTTTTTACTCGATGACGTCGCTTTGGTAAAGCTGAATGCACACATTCAATTCACAGATGGAGTCCAACTAGCCTGTTTGCCGGAGCAAGGATCGGAATTAGAAATCGGAGATGGATGTTTCGCTACAGGATGGGGCGAAACTAGAGGTAAACACGTGCGCAAGAAAGACTATAGCGCGGCTCTGGCAACTTGATACTCGACCTTGGACGAGCTCATTTATGCACTGTACCAGACAGCCCAGTTATCACATCCAGAGACTGCAATTTCGTTCTTAATAGAACTCATCAGTCTGGATTAGTGAATAACCGAGCTGGAGGCAGATGTCATTTCATTGAAGCTGAGAGTGCCAACAAACTGGTAGATAAAGTACATTTATCATCACATCCAGATATGATAACTGGGGCTGTCTGGTGTATTGCTCGTTGTTTTGCCTTAGCCCTGGCTTAGGGGCGGTAACTTACTGCTAAATACCAAAGTTTTGCCTTCAATTCGTGAGTCGAACCGCACCATGCTGCGAACGCTCTTTGGTGAGGATAAATTTACTTTATCTACCAGTTTGTTGGCACTCTCAGCTTCAATGAGATGACGTCTGTATCCAGCTCGGATATTCCCTATTCCAGACTGATGAGTTCTATTAAACACGAAACTGCAGTCGCTGGATGTGATAACCGGACTGTCTGGTATATTGCATGTAGTTCTGGGGCTTTAGCCCTGGCTTAAGGGTGGTAACTTACTGCTAAAGAACTCATTTATGTTTGGACTGAAAGAAAAGAAATTCCTAGTTCGGCACATTGCCACCAATCGTTATCGAGAGCTGCCTTTTCTCAACTATATTTTAACAATTGGAACCGAAAATTCAGTGGATCGGAAATCAACTTAGGAGTTGTCCGCAAATGACGTCACGCTTTGGGAGGGAAAGAGTTGGTGAAATTAAGACAGTTTGTGAGAGGGGAGGGAGAGATTAATTAACAAGAAATGTGACATCAAATTTTATTTGAAATAAAAACCCTTTTTGTAGCAATATGTCTGTCAGGATGCCCACGAGAGAGGTCCATGGCACAGGCTGCGCCATTGAAATTTTTAGGGGAAGGGGTAATTTGAGAGGGTTTTGAACTCATTTGAAAGGTCTCTCATTCTGGGAGGGGGGATTACATTGCATTTGAGGGAGGTACGCCATCGCCTACGTAAGGGATAAGCACCTTTGTGATTGTAAAATATAGCGTCACATGTGACAAGGAGTATGTGTAGGGGTATGGGGAAGTGTGATACTTTGAAAAAGGAGGAAGGGGGTTAAATATGCTGGAAAAAAGAGTGACATCGTTTAGGGAGAGCTCTTATTAACTTATCACAATCAGACTGTAGCTACACATTTTTGTGCATTAGTTTTTTGAGCAACTGTACTGCAGAATCAATCGAAGTTTTGCAATGCAAAAGGTAAGACATACCACCGATACCAAGCAAAAACAGCAATAGTAGGTATTTTGTAGTAAGTTACCGCCCTAAGCCAGAGCTAAGGCAGAAATACTTAAATACACCTCCAGCTCAGGCATTCCACCCGTGGACTGCAGTTTCGTGCTTTTTTGCACTCATCAGCCCGGAATAGGAACTACCTGAGCTGGAAGCGAAAAACCTCTTAAGGGAGCCAAGAGAGCCAAACAAACTGGTAGCTAATGTAGAATTAGCACACCAGATGAGTGACCGCAGCAATGCTTGCGGTTCAACTCAAAGATTGATGGCAAAGCATGGTATTTATAGTAAGTTACCGCCCTAAGCCAGGGCTAAGGCAGAAATACTTAAATACACCTCCAGCTCAGGCATTCCACCCGTGGACTGCAGTTTCGTGCTTTTTTGCACTCATCAGCCCGGAATAGGAACTACCTGAGCTGGAAGCGAAAAACCTCTTAAGGGAGCCAAGAGAGCCAAACAAACTGGTAGCTAATGTAGAATTAGCACACCAGATGAGTGACCGCAGCAATGCTTGCGGTTCAACTCAAAGATTGATGGCAAAGCATGGTATTTATAGTAAGTTACCGCCCTAAGCCAGGGCTAAGGCAGAAATACTTAAATACACCACCAGCTCAGGCATTCCATCCGTGGACTGCAGTTTCGTGCTTTTTTGCACTCATCAGCCCGGAATAGGAACTACCTGAGCTGGAAGCGAAAAACCTCTTAAGGGAGCCAAGAGAGCCAAACAAACTGGTAGCTAATGTAGAATTAGCACACCAGATGAGTGACCGCAGCAATGCTTGCGGTTCAACTCAAAGATTGATGGCAAAGCATGGTATTTATAGTAAGTTACCGCCCTAAGCCAGGGCTAAGGCAGAAATACTTAAATACACCACCAGCTCAGGCATTCCATCCGTGGACTGCAGTTTCGTGCTTTTTTGCACTCATCAGCCCGGAATAGGAACTACCTGAGCTGGAAGCGAAAAACCTCTTAAGGGAGCCAAGAGAGCCAAACAAACTGGTAGCTAATGTAGAATTAGCTCACCAGATGAGTGACCGCAGCAATGCTTGCGGTTCAACTCAAAGATTGATGGCAAAGCATGGTATTTATAGTAAGTTACCGCCCTAAGCCAGGGCTAAGGCAGAAATACTTAAATACACCTCCAGCTCAGGCATTACATCCGTGGACTGCATTTTCCTGCTTTTTAGCACCTCCATCTCAGGTAGTTCCTATTCCGGGCAGATGAGTGATAAAAAGCCCAAAACTGCAGTCCACGGATGGAATGCCTGAGCTGGCGGTGTATTTAGGCAATAGTGGTTGTTGAATATTGACGTAATATTTATACATAATGTATAGAATTGCGATACAATTTAATTGGGTAGCGTAATCATAAAAACTGAAAATTTGAACTACGAGTTAAACTAAAATTTATTAAATTTGTCCATCCCTAGGTTCCGGATCGGACGAGTTTTTGAAACAAGTCAAGCAAGTAGTGGTGATGGAAAGTGAATGTGGTTCTGACAAGTATAACCCAAAAACGCAAATATGTGTCCGTAATTACAGAAACACTCCTTGCATTGTAAGTACTACGCATATAATACACTCACTGGCCAATGAATTAGAAACCCAAGATCAGTATTCTATTGGACCACCTTTTGCACGGATAATTGCACTTATTCGTTTAGGCATCAAGTCCACAAGCTTCTGGAGTGCATTTACATCCAGAGAATACATGCATTGGCTATGCAGTTTTTTAGACCTTGTAAATTAGATGGAAGAAGAGATTGCGGTCGGCAGGCCTGGATTTACGTACAAGCTATAAGCAAGCTATGGCTTAGGGCCCCCGCTTTGCTAGAAGCCCCCAACTTCAAGGAATTAGTATGATTAATTCCAAAGAAAAGTACTTGAAAAAATAAATTTCATTTTCTCGTGCTTGAAAACCTTGAAAATTTGGAAAAGTGTGGCTTCAATCCATAAAGGGGAGGGGGTAGGGAGAAGGACTGCCAATAATGTCAAAATTCAATAAAATAAGTAAGAAGGAATAAAGTAGAGTAAAAAAAACATTAAAAAATGTACATACTTTTTTTCAAATTCAAAGTTTATTTCTGAAGAAATTGCGTGGTTTTTTTTGCAAAAGTGATGATATCCACTGTTTTACACCAAAAAGAATATATCCAAAACAAAATTGGCAATTTAGGTCTGACAAAATTGTGGAAAAATTCCTAGACTTAAGTCAATAATCACTTGTTATTCTACCAAAACATTGTGAAAAACTCGAAATTCTAATAGTTAAGTGTTTGTGTGTAAAACATTTTTTTTTTGCGAAAAAAATATAAAACTGGATATAATTCGTTTTGAAAGTATATAAGAAAATGCGTGTTTTTTTTTGCAAAAGGGATATCATCTACTGTTTTACATCAAAAAGATATATATCCGAAATAATATCGGCAATTTAGGTCTGATAAAATTAAGGAAAAATTCCAAGACTTATGCCAATAGTCACTAGTTATTCTACCAAAACATTGTGAAAAATTCGAAATTCAAACAGTTAAGTGTTTGTGCGTAAAACGTTTTTTTTTCTCGTTTTGCCAAAAAATAAATAAATAAATAAATATAAAACTGGATATAAACTGTTTTGAAAGTAAACTCCTCATATATTGATACTAGAAAATCGCCCGTCAAGGCATGACGGGTGAAAATTACTTCTACAATTGAACGAAGCAATTGCCCGTTTGATGATATTTTGATAGTTGAAATTTTTACCCTAACTCCAGTTGATGAACTCTCAACTCCAGTAGATAGCGTTCATTGTTATCACTTTTTCGTTTCTTCACTCCCCTGAAATAACAGCCTTACCATTAAAACAGTTAAGTTACAGGGATCCAGTTTAGCCTCGTCAAAATACAGCATGCTTGTCAAACATTACCAAAAAATATTATGAAATTATCATGCCACGGCGGGAGTTTCATTGTTGGTGACGTCAGGAGCATTACTCGATCAGTGAATTCGCTATTATATATATATCGTCACCTCAGAACAACATTAGGATATCTTAGTGTTATTTCTGGGATTAGAGGTCTTACTGTTGCTTTGAGGCGACGATATGAGGATATGAACTTGCGCACAAGGACTGATATGGTACTTTATATACACGTACGAGCAACGACGGTTTGAGTAGTATTTTTACAGTAGAAATTAGATGTTCGACGAATATTCTGATGTAAAAAAAAAGGTCTATTTAACTTTGAATTTAAGAAGCATTTGAATTTGTAACAAAGACCCTTTTGGACTGGTTTAACAGGATCCAAAGTTCGGGATTTCTTACGAATTACTTGAATCGAAACTAATGTGAATTTTATTAGAACGGAAGTTTTTATCTAACCACAGCAATGAATTTTTAACTGATTTTTGAAATTGAAAATCAAATATTTCACACGATACCTTAAAACCTATTTCTTACTTTTCAGGGTGATAGTGGAGGTCCTCTCGTTTGCAAGAAGGAAGATGGCAAATGGTACGTTTTTGGTGCAACCAGTCAATCCACTCTTGTCAATGGAATAGCAGCGCTTTGTGCAACCCCCGACTTAAATTTCCTCTTCGCAAAAATATTAGATAAAGCGAATTGGATAAAATTTACCATTGAAAACAACAAGTAAAGCTTCGAAAAGTAATTAATTTCGAACTTGTTATTTCCGTGGAGAGGAACAAATTTTGCTTTGTAATCCTTGATGTACTTCTTACAGGAAATTAAAGAACTTTAAGCACTTAACAAAATCACGAACTTTTGAAATGTTTCTTGCATTTCTTGAATTAAATATTTCTTGTCACAAGAAGTAATGAGAAAAACGAAGTTTTCAAAAATGAGTAGATCCGTGCTTTCAAATTTGACACCATGAAACTTTCATGGTGTCAAATTTGAAAGCATGTTTCATGAAACCTTTTATTTCAAAAATGAATATCCAATGTTTTCCAATCTGAAATTTTAGTGTGTTCAAATTTTAATAATAGGTACTAGATGCGTTGCCCGGCGTTGCACGACCGACCTTAAAAATTAAAGAGATGTCAAGTTGATGCTTTTGTAATACTCTGACACCAGTTTCTAAGGCGCTAAGGATTAAATAAATGCGTGTAATGCAGGATTTGCAAAAAAACAGTAAAACTTATTTTTGGCAAAAATCGCATTAGCGTTAATGATAATTGTCAATTATACAAATTATGAGTTTTTTCAATTAGCACAAAAGATGAAAATATATGCATTATCGATTACAACCTGTACTCACGTTAAACTGAATTACATCTGATAGACTAAATCCAAAGTATTTATATACCATAACCATCCGCTTTTTACATAAAATGACACATATTGTTTGGTGGATTACATGAAATTAAAGCATCAGCACATATTAAGTACAAATAATTGCATTCCTTTAATACGAAGTCATCAGCTTCCAATTAAGCGTTAGTTAAAATCACTAAAAGCAAACGGTTTTTGTTATGTTTTATTTAAACATATCTAAACAATCTGAATTTAACATGTTCTTTTAGCTATACAAAATGCATTTCAAAAGTAAAAACAGGAGAGAAACAGAGTTATTATAATTCGAAAACTCACCCCTGTGAAAGGAAAAGGTTCAACAAAATAAACATAATCAGTCGCACATTCTAAATTTGTTAAGATATGAATCTGGTCATGGTAAACTTACATTACAATAAAGAAACATAACTTAAGAAATAACTTTTATATGCTGAAAAAAGTTAAGAACTTTGGCTACCAAAAATAAACTAGTATGTTGTGGCCATTACAAAACTTTCTTGTATATCTTTCTTATAATTCTGATCCCTCCCCATGCTTGACGAGGAAGCAATATTCCCAATAAAAACAAAATTACACACGCCAAATCTTGACGATCTTCCCAATTCCCGATTTATCTCAAAAGCAAAGCAAAGAATGAAAATTGAAAATTATTTTAAAAGCCTTGCTTAAAATAGTTACAAACATTTATTTGTTAACAAACACAAGATGGCAACAGTTAAAAAGTTTAAATCATCGCAATTTTCTGGTCATTTTCCAACAATTAAAATCAATCGAAATACACAAACGACAGTCTATTACGATTTATCTTTCTTATTGTTGCAATTTCAAAGCTATTTTTATTCACAAATAAATAAATAAATAAATAAATAAATAAACAAAAATAGAAAAATGAAAAATTAATTTGAATTCTGAAATTTTGAATTCAAATTATGTTTTTCGCAATCACGAGTTGCGACTGGACCCTACTCATTGGAGTTACTGTTTCTGGAAACTGCTCTTCTCTCCCCCAAGCCTGTCCCTCCTCCTGGGAGGTTACGTGTGTATAGTTATGTGTGTGTGAGAGAGAGTAGGCGCGCGTTTGTGCATGTGTAGGCTTATGCGTGTACGTAGACTTATGTGTATGCACGTAGGCGTGTATGTATGTAAGTAAAAGCGTGTGTGTGTGAGGGTGTATGAGCATGTGTGTGTGTAGGACATGGACGCCACCAAGTGAAGCGGATTCCGGGGGACAGTGCTCAGGATCAGAGGTGCTGCGTCTGCACAGGCCGGTAGGCGGTCGTGCTGCAGAGGCTCTCGGACCAAGCTGAAAAAAGAAATACAACGCCAAGGACGGTCAAATGAAAACAATTAGCAATCGTGATTGTTCAAAAAAAAATCAGCCCCCTATGGAACGATTGGCGCAAAAATTGAATTAACGCCTGTTTACATATGGATTCACATTTATTCCAAATTTCTTCCAGAACGTAGCATTATTTCTTGCGATATGGCACTCACAATGGGGAAAAAAAAAACGTTCGCTTGCGCCACCCCTTTTCAGCTGTTGACGCCAAAATAAAATCAGCTCTTATACCCTCTAAGGGCTACTTGTCGATAAATTTTTGTTTGATTCCGTTCATTATTTCTTGAGATACAGCAGTCACAATTGACGGCAAAAAACGTTCTATAGCTCAACCCCCGTTTGAGGTATTGACAATAAAATTGAATCAGCACCTGTACCTGTTAGGAGCAACATATGGACCAAAGTTTGTTTGATTCCGCTAGTTACTTCCTGAGGAATAGGAAGCACGCATAACTCAAGAATCGTCCCATTCAAAAAATCAGTAATCCAACGTCAGAAAGCACAAATATTTGCAAAATATTGCAGACACGTGTTTCGGTGTTACAAGGAACACCTTTTTCAATGCAAAGAAATGTGAGCTTCTGGATGAAAAGTCATCCGAGAAAAGCAACTGGATTACTGATTTTTTGAATTTTCAGCACAAAGGTATTTATTCGTTAATCGTCCCATTGCTCCACCCCCTGGAGGAATTCGCGCCAAAAATCAATGGGCACAAGTTCACATAGAGGCACATATGTGTACCAAATTTCGTCCGACTTCATGCGGTAGTTTTTGCTGTTAAGCGGCCACAAAAAACTGGTCACACACATACGTGACACACACACACACATTTTCGAAAAATGGTCGAAATATTCTCAGCAAACCTCAAAACGTTCGAATCTGTCGAAATTCGAAAATTTGCACTAATCGAATACTTTCTTCTATGTATTAGATATAGAAGAAAGTAAAAAGGTAAACGGTAAAAATATATCGTTACGCTCGAATAAAGCAACCGTTTAACCCAATTGGTTGTTTTGATGACGTCAGTCCTACAGAAACATATTAAAATGTTATTTGTTACTTCATAATGTAAAATGGCAGCAGAAAAAAAAATAAATATCATTGCTTAGAATAAAAGAGAAACGAAGCTAATTTTTAAAATAGAATTCTAAACGAAAAAAATTCTTTAAAAAGTAATTTCAGGACTCCAGAATAAAAGAGAAATGATTATGATTTAAAATAAAATTCTAGGCGAAACAATTGTTTTAAAATTTGGGTAGATTATTATTCGCAACTCCAGCGCTCGAATACGCTACCTTGCGATGATTTACAAAATTACAGAAAAAGGTAAAACATTGCGTTCCACGCGTGTCTATTGAGGTAAACATAGGCAGTTTGTTATGAGTATATATTTAACATTCCCATGTGTCTTAGATTGCTTTTAGCAACACAAATTGATTTGTACCTCAATGGCATTCTCGAGCTTCTCAAAATAATGTAAGTTTTCATCATCTCTCCCTAAAAAGTTGAGTTGATTGTTGGAAATAGCGAAAGTGTAAATAGAAGAAAACTCTGGATTAACAAACTTCGCATCGACATGAAATTAGCGACGAATATGTTCGTCTGTTTGAAGCATTTCATTTAAAAGAGGGTAAAGTGTTTTACCAGGTTAATTTTTTTATCGTTTTGTGTGAATTTGTATAAATATGAGGTTTTTATTTTATCTAAAGCTCGAAAGGAGGATTTGATAACATTAGCTGAAGAATTAGGGCTTTCATCTCTACTTATTTTAAAAATTATTAATTTAACTGACCTTATTTTACTTCAGCATTTAGTTGGAATGGACAGTATGCAAAATATATTCTTGAAAATATTGTTGCAGAACGGAATGAAAAAATTTCACCGAGAGAAAGAATGTTCAGAATTTGAACTAGCAAAAAACAAAAGCTAAGAATTTTAATCGCTAAAATAGTGCGCCAACTTTACTTTATTGCTTACATTATCGGATTATCGGCTGAAGAGTTTCGAAAAACATGTGTTTAGGGTTATAGTTTTAGTATTGTGCTAGCAAGGAACCTAGCGAGATTTCGCTTATCAGTTAAACCATTTTTTACGATAAAAGTGGAATAAAAAGGTAGAAAGGTTATAGAATTCGATAACGTTGGATATTTCCTGTTATTTCTCGGCACAAAGGTATTTATTTATTGCTTAACAAACTACATGTTTTGCATTAATTTCTAACGTTTAGTAATGCTTCTTGATTTCTCATTTCTTTCTGCGTGGACCAGAATATCCACAAGACTCTAAAAACTAATTTCAAAATAATAAAACAAAAAACTCATACATACAAACAAAAATTACTAGACTTTTTTGCATTTTATACGATACGGCATGCGTTTGTTTTACCTTTTTCATCCACCATTTGACGGTGGCTGCAGTGCTTCCTATAGTTTATTGCAGTTGCGAATCAATTTGTTTCCTGTGGCTCCCAAAAGTCTTCGTACACCTACGACTTTCAACGAAATAGGCCCCAATCCATTGGTTAGAATTAATATTTCGGAATAGGTATTTAATTATAAGATCTATGATCAATTTTTAACAAAACAACATAAAAAGTTTTTAAAAAATATAAAAACTTAATTTTTTAAAAATCAAAAACCAAAAAGTTCCGGAAATTTTATCTCACAAAAGTCTTCGTACACTTTATAAAATGTCTATATATTGTTGAATAATCTAACTTTTGATTAGATTATTAATTACTAGAATATCATACAGTATTCATAACACTTTTTAAACGTCTTGGAATAGATTTCATTCTTTTTCTTTCTTTTTTTTTGCGTAATTTCTGAGTAAGTGTTCAACCACACTTCGAGTCTTACTGTTTCTAGCTCTATTTTCGTTTAAAAGCCCTATTTTCGAAATCTAGCCTCCAGATATCTCTAAATACGTTACATTAAGTTAAAATCTGGAGATTGAGGGTTTTATTTTCTAAACTTTAGGACAATTTTCGAGGCACTAGACGCAAAAGTTGAAAACCGTGTGCTTCTTATCGTTATCTTGATAAAAAACAAAGTTGTTTCCAATAACCAAATTTTTGGCTAAGAGTTCAAAATTGGTTTTTAAAATATAAAACGGAACAGCATGATTCATTATTTCATCAAAAAATTACAAACTATCAAGTCCTGATGCTGATATGCACCCTCACACTAGATCACCTCCACCGTACTGATTAACTGATCCAAATAAGTTCTTAAGATTAAGTTCTTAATTTTTTCTTTTACTTACAGTTTAACAACAATTTAACCAAAAATGGTGAATTCAATTTTATATGTAAGTAAGACGTAATTCCAAAACGTTTTGGGCATATTTATCATTGATTTTGCGACGAAGAGCATAAGCTTTCTGTTTTTCGCACGATCAAGAAAATTTCTGCGGGAAGAGGTCCCATTTAATCCAGCTAATCAGAGAACTTGGCGAACAATTTTAGGTGAAAATTAAATGTAAAATGTTTCACTTAACTCTGCAAAAACTTTGACAGCACTCAAATGTGTATTTTTCATAAATATTTTTACTGTAAATCTCCGATCGCGCTTTGTCAACTTTACCGGTTGACCTCTTGTTACCTTGTTTTCGGTCCGATTCTTTTCTTTAAAGCATTTTATCAAGCACTTTACTATAGAATGAAATAAATTAAGTAATTTAGAGACATTTCAAATCCATTTACCATTACTGTGAAGAAAAAATTCAAATTTCGAATGGTGTTTGTGGTTTTTACGAATACCAGCAACTTTAAAGTAATAAGCACAATATTCAGGAATAAATAAACAAAAAATTAAAGCCAAATGACTTTTAAGGGTCAACACAATGCAAAAATAATCAAAAAACGACATGTGATCATTTTAATCATGAATTTATTCGAAAATATTTGAGTGTACGATGACTTTTGTGGCGTATTATTTCTCTGTCTCTCCATTTTTTTGACCCATTTCAAAAAGATCAGTCAATATTTTGAAAAAACTACAGGGTTTTATTTAGAACTAATGGTACCCGCACGGCTTTGCCCGTAATAGAAAATTAAAAGGTCTTTTGGTTCGCCTGTATATTTATAAATAATGTATGGTGAATTTTCTCGCCAATTGGCTTGTACCAATGTTACGGTCCCACGTTATGATAATTTCGTAATTTACTCGTCCATCTTATGATATTTTCGTTCTTAAAATTGGATTGGAAAAAGAACCACATCGAATTTTCGAAAAATCACTTCGAGGTGCACACCCCCATGGTACAAACTAACTTTGTGCCAAATTTCATGAAAATCGGCCGAACGGTCTAGGCGCTAGAGATCCTGACAGACAGAGATCCGGACAGAGGACATTCAGCTTTATTATTAGTAAAAAAATAAAATGAAATGAAATAAAATAAAATAAAATAAAAATAAAAAGATAAAGATGACATAGGAATGATGTGAAAAAATATTGGACTTCATATTCGAATTCAGTTTCGCGTTATTTTGTTTTTACTAAAAAATTTCAAAGTGTACGAACACTTTTGGGAGCCACTGTATATGCAAAATGGCAACAGGAAAGAAATAAAAATTCCTGAAATGGAGATATTAATTGACGTTTTAATATCTCCACTAACTGAAGTCGTATAATTACGAGATTGGTTTTATTGTTTTCTTCGGAAACTTTCGAATCGATCGGTACCTGGATTGATTCTCGACTCGCAACGATTCTCGTTTCAGACGGACAGACTGACGGACGCGAACCGATTTGAATAGTATAGATTACTTTTAATGTACTTAATATTAGCGGGGTAGTTGAAATCTTTCATATTATTTCATCTACTGTTGCTGTTAAATAAAATGTAGTGAACTACCTTTTAAAAGGCTCGGCGTTTTAAAGTCGTAATCTGTACTGATTGCGGAAGCATACATACGCATTGAGTCAAAATGGCCGACCGTGTGAAGAGCAAGCAACGTGGAATTTAGAAGATTCTTTTATAGATTTTGAAAGTAAGTTCATGAATTTTGCAAAATTGAAAATATTTTCCTGTTTTTATAGTAGTTACTGTTATTTCTATAAGGTACAAAAGTTGAAACTTGAAAGAAAATCAAGGCATAAAAATGGTTTGGAATAGTAAATTGGCCCATATAATCATGAATATATGTTTCGTAATAATTTCCCATATTTAAAGGAGACAGCTTATTATTTTACACAAGGCATTCTTAAATTTTTGGGCTCTGCGCCCCCCTTTAAATATTAATGTGAGTTTACGCCCTCCCCCAATCAGACCGGCATATCTCACCCCGGCAAAGAAAGTGACACAGCACAAAATATGATAAAAACGTACTCTAGCTGCAGATTAAAAATCTAAATTTAATACTCTCTCTTACCGCAAAACTCTCAGAACGTTAGCTAACGTACCTGGTGCGTGGTGGCGTACAAAAATAACCAATACTGAAACATCATTAAATTTTCATAATTTAGAAGAAAATTTTTCGAACTAAAAGTGTGCAGTAGTTTAGACAAGAAAACTTAGCAGATAACAGCATTTTTACGCGTATTGTAATATTTGAGACAAAATCACTAAAATCTACCATTGCGTAAAACCTTGATTTTCTCGAATTCTGTTTTTTTTTTGGGGGGGGGGGGGGGTCGTCACTTTCCCTGTCCGGGTGCGATATGTGGTCAATACAAGACTACAATCAAAATTTGAAACTGAAGCCAACGGGATAGCTGAAGCTGGTTGTTAAATAAAAATACAGGTAATTTCGTAAACAAAATTTGATATTGCTAAATATAACTTTATACTGAACATAGTTATTAGAACACATGAAATTAAAGAACTAAATACGAATAAGTTGAAATTTATGTAGGACCTAGGTGAGGCTGGCATGTGTGTGTGTGTTTTATGCCAGTCACTTTCACAACAGTAGGAAGTTTACTACTGTTTGCTCTCTGAAAGAATTTGAATATTAGGTTGTAACGTGTGAAAATTATTACTCTGGTCACTTTTAATGTCTATCCTTGCTCAATATTTTGACTTTATGGTAGCTAATGCTACAAATACAGATTCGCTTGGATATGTTGATAAAAACCGCACTAAAAACTTCAAAATTGGTGATAATGTCAAAAATACTTACCCGTAACCTCAAAGTTGAGTGAAATATAATTAGTTTTACCTTATTTTTTGAAGACATTCACGTATCCTTGAAATTATTCTATGCCCCCCTATGGTCACGTCACCGGGTTGAGAACCCCTGTTTTTAAACCATTTTTAAGGTTTTTTTTTCTTTCAATCTTCAACTTTTTACAATTGTCACCTCAAAAGTAATTTAATTGTTACTACATTGCGAAAGTAATTTATAATCACTACATTAAGGAAACAGTTGTAGTTTCCCTCTATAGCCCTCGTGCTCCATAACTAGCGACTCTGATTTTTTAAACTTTTTGCTCTATCTAGCTTCCATTGGCACGACGACTACAACAACAGTTATTGTTGTTGAAGACACAGACTGCATTTTCTCAAAAATATTTGCAGTTAGCTATATCTACTAAATTAGTTATAGTTGTAGTTAGCTGTATTTGTGCAAATGTAGTTGTAGGTGCATTTAACTACAAACAAAATGTAGTCTTTCCGATCTCTTTCATTGAACTTTCAAGTACTGTTGGTTTAGGACTATAAACCTACAAAAAATAGACTGCATATGAAAGAACACACAGACTCAATTCACCTCAAACCAGTAAACTAGTCAAATTATCAGATCCTGTGAAATCAACTATCGATTCTAAAATTTTGGCTGACTTACAAATCTTAAGAAGTTGACCATTTTTGAAAAACCTTTATGTTTACGCAGAAATCTTTGTGAGTATTGCAACTCAAAACTTAATGTATGTAGTCGAACGTAATTTGCTACATATGTGCCCCCTATATGAACTTGTTTGCTAATTCCTAAGTTTTTGGTATACCAATTTCGATAAGGAGCAGATAAGGCAATCAACAGATTTTCTCAATAAACAATAGTTATCTCTTAAAAGGTATTGTGAGGATGCAAGTAGAGCTTAGTAAACCTTGATGTGAACAGGTACTCATTTGTTTCTATTGCTAATAATCGCTTCAAGGAACGTCGACATTGGACGTTTTTTTCGTTAAGCGTGACCATTCTATGTCAATAAGTAATGCAAGGGTTCAAAAAAAAAACTGGAAGGACACCAGATAGGGACTAATATTGATTAGGTTTCGGTAGTAATCTCAGCAGAGGAGTAGAACCTTTTGAGATATATAGAATGTAAATTCCAAAGTTATAGAAGAAAGTTTGATAATGACCACAACATACTAGTTTGATTTTGTTTTCATAATCGAGTTTTTAATTTAAAACATCGTTGTTAAGTGATCACAATTACATCTTTACTAGTGGATAACATGACTTCTCCGTCTTGTATGTTTATGTTTTAATGAACTTACACATGCATATCATTGTTTCTTGAAAGTACTAGTTTATGAATAAACGAAAAAAAAAACTACTGTAGGTTTTTAGAAATATAAAATAAAATATAGAAAAATTGAAGAAAGGAAATTTATTCTGAAAATATATTTTACAATATTCAGCTATATTTGTTGACAACAGTCTTGATCCAATCAGCCTTGGTAGCAGCATTGGAATAAATTGTCTTCGAATCCGGTCCGGTGCAAAGACCAGTCATCATATTCGAAGTTGTCCCAGTGCTTGTGGCGCCAAAAACAAACCATCTCCCGCCAAGCAAGCAAGCAAGTGGACCTCCACTGTCTCCCTGTTAGAAAGAATTTGAAGTTAGGCACGCTTTTCCAAAGAAAACACGGAGTAGTTTTTCCCTGAAAATGATTCCCGGTTCCCCTGTTTTTTCAATTTGTTCTGAAACTAGTTTCTGCCTGAAGATGAAATAAACCGTAATTTTTGTTCTTCTAATGAATCGCAAAAAGTTGCATCATAATTAAAAATATTATTATTTTTTAAACATGAATCGTTTTGGACGGCAGTGAAACATGAAATTCTGCATTGAATTGACTGATTGCAAATATCCCGAATGAATCTTGTACAAGGTAAGATTAAAAGTTATCCCCTTAGTAACGGAAAGAAAATTCCTATAGAAAACTTACCGTTAAACCGGGCAACATTGCAAACATTTTATTTCCTTCTTGTAATTTTTCTACAAGCACCCGGAGAAACTACAGTAAGTTGGGACAATCCTAATCTGGTAGCATTGTGAAGGCTATACAGATCCTAATCACAGTATTACGGCGTTGCCAGGTTAGGTTCGCCCCAACTATTAGGTATACCAACTATACAAATATATCGAGTTCAGTAAAACCTGTGAAGTTGACCACCTGTCTAAGTTGACCGATTTTTCATGCACGGAATTGGCCCTTATCATATAAATCAACCTTTGTAAGTTGACCACCTGTTTAAGTTGAGCACTAAAGTAGTGCACCGCAAGTGGTCAACTTACACAAGGTTCACTGTATAAGACAAAAAAAATGGTTAAGCTACAACTATTGGGGGTAAATTTGATATTTTCGGGTTTAACTTTGTGCCATTTCATGTGTTTTAATATATTTTACGACTATAATGTTTTAATAAAAAAGTATATGTCCTAATGCTGCACTCTGCAGGTAAGGTAATAGTATAAGTTTTGCACTTTTTTACTTTGTAGAATAAAATGGCAACACTGCACACAGTTCATTGTACACTCCAATAATTCTTCTTATTATTGGTGGAAGAATGCTCAGATTGGAAGTTTCGCTATTATCCCAAGGGTCAATTTGTTTGGGGAATACGGGTGTTAGTGGCTGAATGACATTGAATTTGGTCAGTAACTCATTTTCAACTGGTTTTGTAACTATTATTTTTAAATTATGGATAGCTATGCAATATTCGAAGAGTGTTTTTTCAATTTAGATCTCTATTGATGCAATAAAATTCTTACAAAATGTTAAATGGATAAATTGTGAAAAAGGTTACCTTAAATTCTGCGACAGCTTTACAAATCGAATACTTAACGCAGTGCTGTTTAAGTCGTTGGATGTGACTATTGTAAAATTGATGGGGAAGTCGTGGGGCTGAAGGTATACATTTGCTACAAAAACTGGATGCACGTGTTTTAGAGTTGCGAAGAGGAGAAAAAAAAAACTACGTAATAAAATTAGGGTATTTTATATCAACTTGCCCCTAGCGCTATTTTCTAGGTTAAAGGAAAGAGGTTTTTTTGTTACTCTGAAAAAAGCATATGCAATTTTAATACAAGCTTATGCTTTATAATTTTTCTTTTATTTATTTCATCGTTCGTCCAGTGAATTGTACGTAAAACTTCTTTCAATCTCGATGCAATTTAGATCCTTGAACAAAATCCTCAACTGAAAAGGATAAGGTATTGCTTTTACGGCTATATCAAATTTCGATTTCAACAAGAAAAGGGAAAAAAAGAGAAGAAAAGGAAAAAAAAATTATACTTATGGGAGGGGTGTGGAGGGAAGAGAAGAAAAGCACTCTTATTTATGTGAATATTATTTGCACTAGAGGCACCTAAATATGTTAATGCTATTATTAAATACATTTTCAAGGCTTTTCATCTTTTTGAAATACACATTAACTTAAAAATTCCAAGTAATTATCAATATTTTTTAATTACAAATTCTCTAATCAATATAAAAATTTGCCATTGTTTCCCAAACTATATCTGATTCTGTTCTGCCATTGTTTCACTATTAAATTGAGAATACTACACATTGTATCAGGCTACATTTTAAAATATAATTTGCAATTTAATATCGAAACTACCGCAGGCACGGCAAGACTTCTTACCAAAGGAAAAACTGAATAAATTCGACAATGAAAATATATTAGTTTTAATCTAGTTTATATCACGTTTAGCTAATTTAAGTTTTAACTTATTTTGTCTTATTAATTATTTTTTTAAGGTTTTATCCTACTGATTATTCAACCCGATTCTATTTTGTTTTTTCTTCCCAAACTATTATCATCATCATTTTCTATTTTGCACTGAATAGGTAAGCCATAAATAAGACATTGGTCTTGCATCGAAAAATTGTTACTCCGTGAATAAAATTTCCATGTAGAGGCACCTTTACCAAAATAAAATTTCATTCGATTATTCGTCTCTCTCAATTTCGAAAAAGTTCCAAATAGATCATAATTTTTCCAGTAATTATCAGTTAAAACTGTGGAAGAAGACAAAAATAGTTGATTTAATGTATCAAAAATTATTTGAAACTGCGTTTACTTAATTAACAGCATTGAAAATGTTAGCTTCAATAAAATTTCTAACATTTTTAATAAGTGCTCTAAGTCATAGACATTTTTAAAACGTCTCAATTTGGTGTAAAGACTAGACGCATGGAGGTTTTGAATTCTTGGAATTTATATATTACTGCTTCTTCTTCCGTAACTTGATGTCCGTTGGTTTTTATGATTTGTGTATTTTTGTGTTTAAAACTTGTATATATAAATTATTGTAAATTAATGAAACTTATGCATTTTTATGCAGTGCTATAAAAACACTTGTCAAGTGAATTGGCAAAGCAACATGATGATAAACTCCCAACAAAAAATAAATAAAATCTCGAAAAATGCAAAAACCTAGAAAACAACTCCAGGAATACTTGAAATTTGGGTTTAAAATTAATTGAAGTTACGTAAATTGAATAGAGTTAACAGTAAAAAGTAAATTAGTTAAGTCAGTTGGTTCAATTTTTTATGTGTGCATTTTATCCTGAACATAAAACTTTAAATTTTTTTTTTTTAAAGTTTAGCACGGTTTTTTGCAAATCGTTAAAATCAAGTTCTGCGGAATATTTTTTCTGGTATAAAGAAAAATTTAAAAATCCGTATGAAACATTTTTCTCAATGCTTAGCTATTTTCTACTAAATATATTTAACGCTTAAAGTTTGTGTTATACGTTGATTGGATTAAATGCTATAGGGCTCAGTGCACATGTCAGATCGTTGGCTTCAGGCGATGGGTACGTATCCAACCCTCGTTCTGGATGAATTTTCACTATATGTTGTAAATTCTTTCACATATGAAATATGTATCAATAAACTGATTGTTAGGGGGGCTAAAAGCAAAAATTCGCATAGCCCTCGTTCTGGTCAAAAGCCCCAGCAGAACCTCCAAGTGTAAATGATAAATGTTAGATGAATGGCACAGCTCCAGAAAAAAGTAACAAGAAACAATTT
The DNA here is from genome assembly GCF_026930045.1 of Uloborus diversus. Taxonomy (NCBI): domain Eukaryota; kingdom Metazoa; phylum Arthropoda; class Arachnida; order Araneae; family Uloboridae; genus Uloborus; species Uloborus diversus. Next base: position 138,763,048 of record NC_072736.1, read on the forward strand.
GTTCAGGAACAAGAAATCCTTTTATTCATAATATTTACTGATAAAACCAGATTTTTTTTTCCCATATTTTTTCGTTGGTTTCAGCAATCGATGGGTGCTACTAATCAAGTATTTTATGAATATTTATCAACAGTGGTTCGCACCCAATCCACTTTATCGGCTATATTTGCATAGACACTCATTGACTCGGGTCCTGTGCATAAACCCGTCATCATGTTTGTAGTGGTTACAAAACTAGCAGCTCCATGGACAAACCATTTGTCTCCTTGTTTGCAAGAAAAGGGTCCGCCGCTGTCACCCTAGAACGAATTAATTGACATCTGAAGCATGAATTTGGTTGTTAAATGAACTGCGAATTTTATACAGGTTAGTGATGAAGACTGAGTGTTTATTTTGTACAGGGTCCATGAATATAACTAGTTTACTTCATAATTATAAAAAAAACCATTTTATTAATTAGAATTTTTTCTTAAATTATTTAGTTAGGTACATATATAAAGTGTTGCCTTATACAGTTTTGAGTATCCCGTCAGGTTGGTGTTATCCTGTATTGTTCATATGCTGACAAAAACGATTCCTGGCGGTTTTCCTGACTCTTGCTGTGATATCTATATGGGTATGCCGGCAATCTCTGCCTAAATATTTTCAATTTTAGTTAATCCAGATTTTTTTTTCTTGAATGCGAAATAAAGAAGGCAGTCTGTAATCAATTTACCGCTCGAAACCGAAAGGCCGACAACTTTTATCCGCGCGCAATCTTTTAGCGTAACGCCAAAAAATTCTCTCTTTTTCAAATCTAATTTTAACACATTAACAAGTCTCTAAATAAATTTTTTCAGTGTGGATTCTCGGGAAAAAATACATACGAAACATCGCAAGACATCAAAGATAATTCGAAATTTAGGCTTCTTGCATAGGTTGAAGACGAAAATCAAAAAATAAATAAATACATAAAAAATAAATAAATAATAATATTTCAAAAAAAAAAAAAAGGCAATGGCACAACTATAAATAGAAATCGATTTAGGGTAGAACGAGTTCGTTTTTTTTTTGTAGCAAAGTAGTCTGCCCACGGATTATATGGAATTGGCAAGCGTCCAGTTAAGACGAGTCTATCCGAATGAGGGGGGGGGGGGGAGTAAAAAATTTGATGCTCGTGTTCCGCTCATTTGAATCTGACTCTGCTTGATTTAGAAGCTAACATACATCTGGAAAAACTAACATCCCTGAAGACTTAATAGATAGATCCATTAAACCAGATGTTTGCCTTTCCATCTAATTGGAGGTCAGAATCTTTGAGAACTTTTGTTTAGAATATAATATTGTCAGTTAAAGTTTCTTACGTGACATGGAGAAGCCTTTGGATTAGCAACACAAATTTGTGTCTTCACGTCATAACTGCAAGTCGCTGTAGACTGCACCTTCTGCAACTGTTGCTTGAGTGCTGCTGAGCCTCCAGTACCTAACGGTAATTAATTCAATATTAGCTTTATTTAGTTAAAATGTTAATATTTACAATTATTTTCGCTTGCAATTCAAATATTATTTTCTTTTCTTACATTTAAATTTTAATTTCATTCGACTATTATTTTCTTTTGTTGTATTTAAATATTCACTTCAATCAACTTTTATTTTCATTTTTTAAAAAATTCTTGGAAAAAATCATGCGTTAAATAATAATTAATAATTTAAACTGGAGGGCCTGCATTTAGTCAAAAAAGGAAACGTTTTCATTCAATTCTTCTAATACAAAAATGTTTGGATTAATACCATTGCTTTAAAAGCCCGGTTAAAACTCAATAGATTTGTTTCACGTTTTCAATAGGGAAAAATGTTTCGAGTTTACCTCTCGTCTCGCCCCATCCTGTGACGTAACAGTCCATTCCGGGTGTTAACGTCGTACCTAAACTCGGCAAACAAGCGGGCTGAACACCATCATTGAATTGCACTGGAGCATTAAGTTTGACCAGGGATATGTCATGGGTAAATGAAAACCGCATTGTCTGAAAGGAAAAAGAAAGTTCATAATTCAACAAGTAATTGCTTCCTGTATGTATGAATTTAAGGTTTTAAAAAGCAATGAAAAGCTGTTATATTATTTAGAGCCTTAAAAAAAAATTCTAATTTTTTTTTATTATTTTGTTTTATTTTAAAAATTGACAAGTTGTGATAGATGATGATATGAACTTTCATAAAACAAATTTGGATTGTCACTATATTACTGTAGTAAGAAAAAGTGTAATTTCTTTTGTTTGCTTTTACGTAGTAAATTTTCTTACAAAAGTATTCTGTTACGTTTTCTTCTCTCTTTTCAATTTAAAGCAAGCTTTTGCAAAATTCTGTTCGAACGGTAATAATAATTCTAAATTTTACAAATGCAAAACCTTTATGAGGAATAGTGTGTTTAATAGGTAACATTTAGGTCTTAAAATTAGGTTTAATATTCTACAATGTTGCCTGGAAAATAAGTAAATATAATCAGGCGTCTTGGTCTTTAAGTATGACCTTTTGCAAAAAGTCCCGAATTCATTGTCGAAATAGTACCTTCTTAATAACTTTTCAGTTCAACTCAATTTGCTCTTTAAGGTTTTGTAACACTTTAAGGAGTAAAAGTTAAAGTGTTACAAAAGTAGATTTATTTTCAAGCAACATAAGCTATTCATTCAAGAGAAATACAAAACTTTTGGATGACTAATTCCGTCGATAGCAAAGCAATAATTGAATAGTTAGTTGGTTTGAAAGTATGTGTCTTAAATCTCAGGGTCAACTATCTGGTATTCAATAGGACTTTGTTTTTGAAATGCATTTTGAGAACATTACATTGTTTGTGATTAAAGCGACGAAATATGATGTTTCTAATATGAGTAATTGGGTTTTCATTGGTTCCTGGCCATTTGCGGTCCTAGTGCATTCCCCAAGTAATGGTATTCATTCTTTCATGTGTATTCTCTATCAACGAATAACCATTGCCATTTTGAGAGTTTTAGCACCCAGTTTCTCACCAGATAAAAACCGAAACATCATCTAGTAGCAAAAGAACAACTTACATCTTCTCCTTCTAGGTCAGGATAGGCGATGATTTTTATTGCTCTCCTAACCTGCTCATATTTCGTCTTATTCAGAGGGCTGTGCGCACCCAAGTGAACTTTGACACCATCAGGCGCCCTCCTATAAAAGGTTCGAAAATTAGACAAGCATATAAGCTTTTTGGTGAAAGGATAAAGTAAGATTTCGGTTGTGAGTTGAATGATATTGATGACAAAAATAACAGTAATGATGGTAATGTTGAATATATTATCATTATTATATTAGTTATTTTATCATTATCACTATTTGTATATTAGTTTATATCATCATTATCGTTATTATTAGTATTATTTTTATATCATTTTCTGTAGATTATTATTATTGATATCACCATTATCATTAATAATAAATTTTCGCCAGTGATAAAAGCGCCAACTCTCAAAGTACTCATTGGGGTCACTCCTGGGCGTCTGTGCAAGCAGAAAAATATTGTTAATACTTTGAAATCTCGAATATATATACTCCGTAACAAAATTCCGTTTTTGCTTCAGTTTACCCAGAAATGCAAACGACTTGCAGTGAAAACCAGGGCATTTATAAAAGCTCCACCTCCAAAAGTGATCACTGGGTTCCCTCCAGGACATATGTACAAGAAACAGCTAGAACTTAGTAACACTCCCTAATTGGATCGCGAAGTGTATTGGATTCGGACTATTATTAACTTACCCACACAGGGGCGGACTGGCCCGACGACCTATAGGGCCTCTGGCCGATGCGCCATCCCTCCTATGCGCCCTAAAGTAAAAACACCTTTTTCTTCATTTTAATAATTTTATTTCATTTATTTATTTTTTTGGTGCAACTTTCTTTCTTTCCTTCTTTTTTTTTTTGCGCTTGCAAAACTGTGTACCATCTTTTTTTTTTGTGCCTTTTTAATTTTTTTAAACTTTTTTTTGCGCCCTTTAGAAGCTAAGGTTGGTGCCCTCTTGCGGGACCCAGTCTGCCCCTGACCCAGCAATGCAGTGACTTGCAGTAAAAATACATTGAACATTGATAAAAGCTCCGCCTACAAAAATGCTCTTTAGCCGTGTTCCCATCAAACTTTTGTACCTCGAATTTCCCTGCTCCAACTCCGAAAAAAGCCGGCCGTCAAATTCACCGTTCAAGTGCGAAAAGAGCTTGTACATTGTAAACGAGAAAGTGGTTTTACCCAGCATCCTTAGCTGCTATCACCAGCTAGTAAACAAACGCGTTTCGCGAAGTGCATTCTGGGTAAAAAAAAAACTCCGCATTTACTCCAGTCGAAAGCAAGAGGAAAAAAGATCCACATTTACCCGGGAAATAACCGGAATGCAGTTCAAAGCAAGTTTTCTCCGGGGTAGAAAAGGTTTATGTGAACGGGGCTATAGGGCTCACTTCTGACCCAGGACTTACGAATACAAGGGCTAGCTCGTTCCTTTGATCTTTTCATCCGCCGCCAAATGGACAGCGAGAGGAGAAAACTCGTTTTTGACGTCATCGGGTACACTCCGCGGGACAATTTCCACAGCGTATGCCCAAAGAACTGTGGTATGCCTTAGCTAAAATAGAATTTAAGAATTTTTACATTTGTACAAGGATTGTTGAAGAGGCAGTTGAAGGGGCCGAGGCCACTCCCAGACAAGGCTAAAAATCACTCATTATGAATAAGGATATGAATATTGTTTTCAAGGTTTGATTTTAATTTGGAAATATCTCATAACATTTGACTAGGGCTTCTTCAGATCCTGCGCTAAATCTGTTGACAGGTTATTTTCCCTTCACGTTAAGCTAAAGTAGACATAAAGGTCACATTTTTTAGAATCGAAAATATTTGTGGGTAATTATGTTTGAAAGTATTGAAAATGCCTTCACGTGCTGATGGCCTAGTTATTGAAAAAGTTCTAGAAACTTAAGTTTTCCCTCAAGATTGTCAAAGAGCTCAAAACACACCCAAAAAATTAGAAATACAACCTTCTTTTCTGTTTTGAAATGCTTTTTTTTTATTTTATTGAATACTAACTTTGAAGTTGCTTCAATAAATAATTGGGGAAGAATTTTAAAAAGTTAAGATATAGAGCAAGACAAATTTTATAAAATGTGGTATGCGAAGTTATTTTTTAATGCTGGATTTGGTTTAACCCTATCACAATGCAACTTTATGATATTTAATTAATTTAGTAACTGCACTGTGAGACCGTAATAAATTTCCTTCAACCGTAAAATTATAATGCATTTAGATGTAATGCACGAAATTTCTTTATAAATATTATTCAATAGATTTAACTTAACAATTTCTTGAACACTGTATCCCCATGCTTAAAATATATAATAATTCGCATTGATGCGACAATGACTCAAAGATGGGAGAAGGGAGATGAAAAATGAGCACTATATCGTGATTATCTCAATCGTGTATCTATTTTAGTATAGGAGCTTTTTTTTTTGTGATTATTTAAAGCTTCCAAATCAGATACATTAGTGTTTTTATGATAGTACAAAAGCTAGGCCATTTAATTGTTCTTCTGTATTGAAAGACCAATTTCCTGACCCATATAAAAAGGCTATTGAACTTTTTTCTCGAGTAAGAACATATGGAAGAATCCGATATTTGAATGAAAAACTTTCTGACGACAAAAGGTAAGCCGGCAATTTTTTTTTTTTTAAATGGACTTTATCACAGAAGAAAACTTTGTAGAATATTCGGAAAGATTTCATTTATTACTGTAACGTAATGTTTTGTAGAATTCAGACATGAAGAAATTTTTCAGTCTACAAATAAGTTAGCTTTATAAATTTGGTGATAATCATTGAAACTTAAAATTTGGTTTACGTTGCTAAATTTCAATTTGTTATTTTTAAATTGAAGTAATTAAAATACTGATTAGCAATTTCAGTAAACACCTATTAATCTGGACTTCGCTTTATCCGGACAACCATTTGAATGTACATACGGTGTAAATAAAGAACGCGTTAGCGCAATAATGTATTTTTGTAAGGCTGTATTTTTATTTTTTTAACTTTTTCTAATACAGCTTTATATTTCATTCTCTTGAATTAAAAACACAATTTTTACTGTGTTCAAGTATTTTACTTATGTATATTGGTTCATTTTATAGGTTATTTTGCTTAATTCGTTTTAAACAATCTAGAAGACCTGGATCCTCTCTTAGTCTAGGTTAATGAGGTTCTACTTCAGTTTTCAAAAACAACGTTTGTTAAGATTCTTGGTCAGAGTTATAGTTATTCGTAAAAAAAAAAAAACACTTCCTCTAAAAATTATCGGCAGTATTTATATTCAAAGGAGGTATCACGAAATTCAAATATGTTTAGTTATTCCTTATATCTATCTTATCTCTTTCATTTTCTTTGAGACAAGTTTGAAATAAAAATATTATTTTTTTTTTTAAAGTCTAAACTGACAAAATTATGTACACACAAGAGGAAACTTGACAAGCATAGTAAATTATTTTCATTTCTTTATAAGCTCAATTTTATTGTGCAAAATATCCGCTTTCTACCCCATTAAAACACGCATATTGGATAAAGAATATCCATAACTAAGCAAGAGAAACTAAAAATTTGTATTGTAGATTTTAATTATGTTTATAGTTTTTAGTATCGCTTATTAACTTGTCGATGGGACTCAAAACATTTACCCTTGTATTTCATTTCTTTTGAAGCTTAACCTCAAAAAACTTTTGAACATAAAAACGGGAAAAGAGAGTGAAGAATTACGCGCGCACTCACTATACAAAATTCAAATGTCCCAGATCGAGTCTACCCAGTGACGTCACTGGCACTTTCCCCCTCGTTCCTTCTTTCGCGGCGCTAAGACCCAGCCCTTCTATCTTCTATAGTCCTGCTTCTGACCATGTGTACAAGAAGCAACTAGAACTTATTAACAGTGTGAACTGTCGTTCATACGCCGTAATTGGTTTGTGATAATTATTAACTTACCCAGCAATACAGTGACTAGCAGTCAAAACCCATTGGGCATTGATAAGAGTCCCGCCGCAAAAGTGTCCATTGGGTTCGCTCCAGGACATCTGCAGGGATGCTTGCCAAGGCCAGCTGTTGGGTCGAGCTATATCTCCTCCTACCATGCGATCTGAACCGTTGAAGATTGTATTTGGTTTTATGGGAGTAACTCCGCACTCAGAAGGCGATGTGACAATTGGGAAACCTAAAATGGAATCAAAGTTCTATCTTTACTAATAATAAAGCTGAAAGTCTGCTGTGTATCTGGATCTCGGGATGTCTGTTATGCGCATAGCGCCTAGCCGATTGGGCCGATTTTCATGAAATTTGGCACAAAAATAGTTTGTAGCATAGGGGTGAGCAGCTCGAAGCGATTTTTTGAAAATTCGGTTTTGTTCTTTTTTTTGTTAAAATTTTAAGAACATTTTACCTAGCAAATTATCATAACGTGGACGAGTAAATTACCAAATTATCATAACGTGGAACCGTAACATGGGCGATCAAATGAAGGTAGCAAATTGGCGAGAAATTCATCATCCATTATTTGTAAATGTACTGGCCAATCAAATGTCCTTTTAATTTTCTACTACGGGCAAAGCCATGCGGGTACCACTAGTTCTTTATGAAACAAGAACGCTGAATATTAATAAACTACAGTGAAACCCAATTCCATGTTTTCCAAGGAATTAGTTATAAAAAAAGTAAAATACTTTAAATACATAGAGAGCAAAAATTAAGTAGAAAAAAGCCTAAAGGTAGTTTAAATGGCTCTTGCAAAAGGTATGACATCTACATTTTTCTAAAAAAGTTTTTTCCTGGGGGGGGGGTGAGCAAGAACGGTCTTTCATTATTTATAAGCTCTTCAATGTAATATTGAAAAAAAAAGGGCGAGCTGTACGGTTCTTCTCGTTCATCTTCATCGGCAGACGAAAAGTTTTTACGCATTTTGACGTCATTTCTGTACAGAACAAATGATTTTAAAATGTCCAACAGTGGGTCCGCAAACAGTGAGAAAAAGAAGAAACCAGTTTCAATGGTAGGGGCCTGTGAAATGTATTTCTGTTTTCATGGATTTCATAAACGTGGATTATTGCTTCAGCAATGAAATATTTCCGCCACTCATGCTATGGCGCGAGTTTCATTGTTGGTGACGTCAGAGCGTTACTCGATCAGTAATTTTGACTATTATTTATATGAGGATTTCCAGTTTGTTTTTAGAAACGATGAACATTACTTGTTTACATTATCTAACATTTAAATATTGATTTTCAGTAACGTTCCATTAACGTACCACAATTTTCTTCATCTGTTCCATCGCCACAATCATCAACTCCATCGCATTTCTTTTCGTTCTTGTAACAGTTACGGTTACTGCAGACAGTGTATCCCGACTCGCAAAGACCTGTAATTGGTGAAAAAAAAAACAAAGCATTAGTTTAGGGTTCTTAAAACGTTTTTTCGTAAGTCAAACAATTCATAAGTTTAAGAATGGTAGGAAGGGCAACCTTTGATTTTTGTAAATATTTGCGACAGTAGAACTAAAACTGATGTGTGAAAACAAGTGATATCGAAGATAGAATGCAGAAAATTTGCTGTATGATTAATATGTTTTAAGCTTCAGATTGATTTTCAATTTCTCATGTGCATAATCAAATTTTCCATAAACAAATTCAACAATAAGGTAAGAAACATATATACTAATAATTATTTTCATTGCTAATAGCTTTTATTTGCAAGTATGTAAATACAGTTTAGTTTGCAAAAAAGGTTCGATTTGCAGTGAGCTCGAATTGAACAGGATCATATAAAATACAAAAATTGTTTACTATTGTAATTATAAATTGATACTACAGCATTTTACGACATATTTTTAATCACTATTTTTTAAAAATATTTTAAATTTTATTTTCCAAAAGTTGTAATCATGGAATATGTGAGTGTCTTGGTTAAATTGCTGAAGATGATTTCATCACCATGTACGGTTGCTTGAAATAATACGTAAGATTTTATTTGTAGTTTTTAGTTTTATTACTCGTAGTTATTTCCAAAGAAATTTAGTTAACGTATTAAGAGTTCCGCGGATGTTCTTTCGCATACTCTCCAAAAATTTGGATATCTTCACCATAGAATTTTTTTATTACTGTCTGGAATTACTTCAAAATGAACCAAAACTACAATAATTTAAAATGAATTACTGATTGACATATCTATTTGGCATAGTTAAGAAGCCACTAAAAATATTTATTCCTAGTTACTAATAACTTAAATAAAAATCAGTTTCTGGGAATCCATCAGCTATGTGGTATATGTTAAAATAACCAATGCCATGGGGGCATTTTATTAGTATTTCATTCAGATTGAATATACTGCATACATTCTTGGTTATTTTTAAATTTTTAGAAATAAAATTTCAATTAATTAACCGTTTGTGTAAATACTGTTTAAGGCTTTCACGGCCGGCTTTAATATGGGGAGATAACATTTCCGGGTTTATTGGCAGTGGTCTAATTGGAGTAGAAATTCCAATGGAATTTCTACTCCAATTAGACCACGGCCAATAAGTCCGGAAATGTTATCTCCCCATATAACCGTTTGTGGTACGGTGGCTTCTTTAATCCACCAGTTGTTTTTTAGGCGATTGATACAGCGAAATCAACAATTAATTTGAGTGAAAATAAAAATACAAGTGGTCTCAAATGAAGCCAGCGAGCTCCAAAGGGTTTAAAGGGAAGAAAGTCGTAACTTGATACCACTGCTGCGTAAATTTCTTACACGTAAACTATTACGGTATCCTTCTTCGGTCCCTCTATTTCTCTTCTTCATATTTTTTTCTATTTTAAGGGAGGCGGTAATTAGAGTACAGTATTACTTCTAGTAATTAATCATGCAGTAAAACCTCGTTTATTCGGCCCTCGTTCATCCGGATTTTCGAATAATCCAAACAAATTTGAAGAATTCATTTATAATTATATTTCCACTCATATAACAAATTACAACCAAGATAGCAAAAATCTAACTATAAGTATGCCAAACATTAAATTTTTATTTTGATTAAATAAACAGCTTCTTCCTAGATTGTACCATAAATTATGGTAATCTAACTAAATCAGAGCGTAGAATATAAGCCCGCCGTCATATGCAGTGACGCCGTGGTTGAAACAAAAGACAGGAGAGTAATTCGTTGCTAAGAAAGGATAATTTTGTAAAAAGTTTTTTACAGTGTTGTTATCAATATTATATAATTTGGTTACGAAACATTATTTTAGACCGTAATAAACTGTAAGTGTAGGTTGCTTTGCTTATTAAAAATAGGATTATCCGAATTTTGGTTATTCGGATTGCCTTTGGTTATAGTTAGACCACATAAACAACATATTGTATGATAGAAAAATAAATTAATGACTGATCGTTACCGAGGTTAATTCCAGACTCGAAAGTTGCAACGAATCCTCTTCCTCCTGCCATGAAATCCGTCTGTATCAGTAGTCGAATTTCATTTTCACCTTCGTTCGAAAGAATAGGGTAGGGTTTCTGGGATCCGCAGAAGATGCCCAAAACGGACTCCTTGTCTTTACCGTAAATGACTAGCCTGTCTTGCATGCAACTACCTGAGGCTTGTAGATCGAAGTCCTCAAAAGTCATCTTAATTCGCTAAAGAAAAAAAAAAGTCCTATTGCATAAATAAAAAGAAAATATTTAAATAACGACAACTTACGATAGGGGATGATGCGGTTATAAGACAGAAACTAGTTTATTCAACTTCTTTTTCATACAAAAAATGAATATATTAATAATACGTTTTAAATTAAACTAGATGACCTGTGCAAAACATTAGCACTCGAAATTTATAACCCTGCTGTAAAATACCATGTAAAAGCACCCTATGTAAAAACTCGAATATTTCCCAGTTAGAAAATTAAACTAAACTCAGTGGTGCAACAGCACATGGGGGTCAAGGTCTGTGCCCATCTCAGTATTTGTGACTCAGGGCTCTAGGGTGACAGGCAGATGTTCCGGTTTGGTGGTCAGCCTAACGCGAAATCCCCAGTGTTTAGTTCATAAGCAGGCTTGGTACTCATTTTATTGACCTACTGAAGGGATAGAAAGCCGAGTCGATCGTGGCCAACATGGTAATCAGGTAGAAAATTACCGGACTCAATAACTCACGAGCTAGTTTCGATAATGACTTAAATATGCGTGATCTGTCACAGTTCAGTATGCTTAATGAACTTAGCTGTATAAGAACTGTTGGCTAGATTAAAAAATAAAAAAATTAAGAGCATTTCCGCTGCATTAATTTTAATACATAGATGTTATCTTCAAAATGCTTGCTTAAAAAATGCTATAAAGGCAGGCCACTCGAACAGAGACTTGACCCCGGGACCATTCGGTTGAAAGTTGAACACTCTATCAACTGAGCTATCTCGCCCTCCTTTTTAATTATCTAAGCGGAAATTTGTCATTTAACCGAACGAATCCATCCGGTTTCTTTAAATTAATATTTTTTGTAAATAAGTACTGTACACAATAAAGTTGTATTTTTAATTCAAGAGAATGAAATATAAAAACTACATTCGAGAAATTTGCAAAAACACAAAATACTTCCTACGGAAGAACATTACTACGCTAACTCGCTTTTATTTATACAGTATGTTGAAAACTACAGGTAAAAAAAAAAAAATCTTCTAGATAACAGGACACCCCTCAATATTTTTAGACTAGTAGATAGTAATATACTGGACGAATTTTAGCTTATTTCAACTGAAAGAGGGTGCTAAACCCCCTCCCCCCAACTTCATAAGTATGGGGAGGGGGTTAAAAAATACATTGAACTTGAAAAACAATGCTACATATTATAATATACACTAGTAATAGGCATTTACATGGCAATAAAATAATTATTTATAAAAAAAAAAAAAAAACAGCTGGGGAAATTAAATGTTTCTAAATTTGTAGCATTTTTTTATGCTACGGCTAATGTTAAATTGAGGGGTCATTGAGCACCGTTTAGTAAGAAGCTAAAACTTTTGTAGCATATTGCTATTATTAAGTCTAGAAAAAATAGGGGGTGTCCTGGACTCTAACTAAAAAAAATATATATATAATTTGAACCTCTCTAATGTACATCTAAATAGCTGTTTAGATTAAAAGAAGTCATGTTTAATGGGATCCGGGTTAATGAGGGTTTACTGCATCTTTTATGGTTTGTTAATATGGGAGAATTACTTAATACAGCTTGACTTAGCATATATTTCGTACTGAAAAATAATAAACTGAATCAGAAATGTTGTAAACTAGTTTCAAGACATTACTTACAGTTCCTGGTGGGGATCGTATTCTGTACTCGCACCACAATCCATTGTGATATTCAGGCCGCTTTCCATAGTAAGGACTGGTGACGGTTACTTTGTTCGTGGCATCGTATTCATACAATATGTGGCATTGAAAGTCATCCCCGCCATCACCATCATCCCAATCACCAGCTGAGAGAAAAAAAAAAAACATTGAACTACAGTAGACCGTTGTTTTACGCGGGTTTATTTTACGCGGTTTAAGATTTGACACCTTTATTTTATTTCACGCGGATGAGTTTCGGTTTTACGCCGATGTGGCAATGCAAACAGATAACATTTTCCCCTCTTTCAAATTCCAAACTCCTAAAGATTGCAGATTACGCGTAAACAACTGCATTTTGGTTTGCTAATACTCGAGCTGGGACCACTGGAGACATTTTATGCGATTGGTTCCAGAACTCTTTCCAGAAGTTGCGATTGGTTCCAGAACTCTTTCCAGAAGTAAAGTAATTAAACTCACACAGCTCAGAACTCACTGAAAGAAGAGCTTTTAGGAGTGATAAAGGGGGACAAAACCAACGAGGATACCGACGTCGGTGACGCACAACCGAAAACGTTTACATTGAAATTTTTGAGCCATTCCTAGACAATAGAAATGATCTGATTTGTTAGTGATGGAAGATTCTATCACGGAAATGACGCAAGTGATCATGGATGCGTTAATGCTCTGAGAAGAATTACAGAGAAAAATTCTTAATGACTGCCGAAAGGCTATCATAGCCAGCTCCTCTTTATAAACAGGACACGAAATTAATTTATGTTTTCCTTAAAAAGTCCATATAAGTACACATTAAACTTATTATACAATTCGTCATCACTAGAATGAAGTATTTTGTTATCTACGGAACCAAACCCCTATTTTAAGACTAGTATTAGGTCTCAATTTACGCGGTTTCGATTTATGCGGCATTTCTGTGGAACGTAACCCCCGCGTAATACGAGGGTCTACTGTAATACCGCTCCAAAAATACAGGCGTCTCTCGTATAACACGGTTAATACGTTCCGTGTAGTATCGAACCCGTGTTATACGAGACTTTTTTAAGAATAACTTTTAAACTTATTTTTTACACTAGTTAATCATGTACATAGTAAAATTCATGTCACTATGTATCGTGTTGCATCGAAACTGTGTGTCGTGTTATATCGAAATCGTGTTATACGAGACTTATAAATAATGTGAATCAAGGGATGTGTACCGTGTTATATCGAAACCATGCTTCATAAAAACAAAGTAAAAACTTATTAGAGTAATTATCAAACATTAAGAGAATGTATTAAACAAAAATGAAATTCAATCTTTTTCAAACATAACTTTCGTGTTATATCAAAACCATGAAGTATTAAATTCAAGTTTCGTACCGGTGTAATATCGAAACCGTGTTACAATAATCGCAAATTTGGTACATCGAAACCGTGTTGAACAAGTACCGTGTAATACGAGGGACGCCTGTATACCCGAAATCAGGACTGCAGAGTCGGACTAGAGTCGGAGTCGGGCTGATTTTGGGGGGTTAAAGAGTCGGAGTCTTGAGTCGAAGGTTTAAAGTTACATGAGTCGGAGTCGCTCATTCTCTGCAATTCTACCAGTGCTTGTAGAGTCGGAGTCAGAGTCGGAATCAGGCTTATTTTGGGGAAAAGAGTAGGAGTTGGGAGTCGAAGGTTCTAAAATTTCCGGAGTTGGACTTGGTCATTTTCCCTCCAAATCCGCAGCTCTGTACGAAATACCTCCAAAATAACCTTCAGAGTTCATTCTCCGGTTAAACTACAAACTTCTTACGTTTATGAAAAAGTTTATTTATTTATTTATTTATTTGCAATTTTAGGTGCTTATTTACATTTAAACATGTCAGTATAGTTCCGCCTATTTTAACTTTGATAATCGCCTCATAGTAGGTAAAAGTATATTTTTATCAAAAAATTATAATTCAAAATAGTATTCATTGATGCATCAATTTCTTTCATTCATAGGATGAATTCAAATTATTATGCTATATATATTCTTTAACCATTGATTGCACTATCAATTCAGTTTATTCTACATGTTCAAATAGAAAATCCTAATGTTGAAGAAATTCAACGAAACTGGTCTAACACAGGGAAATTTTCAGAAAAATTAATGCAATTGTAGAATAATGATAGTTGAAATTTGATAGCTGATGTGTTCTAACACATTTCATTTTTAGTGAGATCAAGAACAAAGTTTTTTTTTTTTTTTTTGACTGATTAAACTTCTTAAGCACTATTGTTAAGCTCCGTTAAGATAAATCGTGCTTGAAACGAAGTGATACGTTGAGAATCTTGAATGAGCATGATACGTTGAGAGTGTGTTAGAACATAAGAAATGTATTCTACTTCAGAAAGTTAATTACACTGATATTTTTCTTACTAGGGCAAGAAAATTATATTCAACTGTATTCTTTCATTATTATACGACACTCATAATGTGTCATTTTGTTCTTTCTTTATTTTGTTACTCACCTAGCCTATTTTGTTCTCCATGTTCAAAGGGCAAGTCGGACTTTTGAGGAAATCCTAGAAAAGAGAAAAGGTTAATTTTTTTATATTATTAAACAACCTTTTATAGAGATACTTTTGGTCCTCCACAAGCGTATGTCCCAAATTGAATGTCGGAAATACACCTCAAAAACTTAGACAAGTGTATTTTCACATTTTGCATTGTTTCAAATAAAATACGAACATGAAGAAAAATTGAAAAATTAAAACAACGTGAATTTTTGAAATGTTTCATGGAATATTTCGTACTTTTTTTAAAGTTCAAAATGAGGAACACTCTAAACGTTAATGATCAAAGCGTTAACTACACACAGGGGCGGATACAGAAAACTATTTTAGGGGGGGGGGGGCATGTTGAAGAATAACCTCCTCCCCCCGCCCATAAACGAACCTATGGTTTTAGGTACGAAAAATTTCTGATGATGCTTGGAGGTCAATAAAAAGCATCAAATTGTCCTGGAATAAGGGATCTAATTGGAGATAAACGTTGCAAATTAATTTCATAAGAAATGAAACGAAGTAGTAGTTCAAATATCTACTTTCAAAAATAATTAATGAAATGAAAAGATACTGTAGTCGTTCACATTTTATGCATAAAGTGTTAGAACACAATGCGGACGGAGACTGTTGTTGACGATTTAGGGGGGTTCATGACCCCCGTGACCCTCCCGTTGTGTCCGCCACTGACTACACATCTCTTCTTTTTTCGCCATCTTCTATTTCATCTACAGAAAGTTAATCATTTTATGGGACAGATCACTGTTTTCGTGTATTCCATTCCTCCAGAATGAATTATTAGGTTTAAAGTAACTCTTTATGAAACTGAGATTTTTTACGACTTCTTTTTCTAACTAAAGAGATCAATCTTTAACATGCCGAAATAACATGCCCGAACGCACCTTAAGGGCAAATTTTAAAATACTTGCAATTAGCTAAACCAGAATTCTTTTACATCAATTTTATCCAATATTGATTCATTATTCGTGACAATAATAAAATTTTATTTTATTTGAAACGCAAAACAGGTTTTTATTGTGTGATTGACTCATAGTTCCGTATTAAAAATTAAAAAAAAGTGCCGTAAACATGGTGGGGTTTACTGGAGCATTATGGTCCCCTTGAGAACCGTCCGCTGGATTTCCCAGCTAAAAATATAGAAATACAAGAGCTACGAGGAAAGCCAAAAGAGCCATGTAATACTTGTATCCCAGCTGGTAAAATATTTTGATATTTTGCATAGTTGAGACCAACTTTATTACAGGTGTAGAAATGATCAAGTAAGATTCATCTGTTAAAGAGTAGCAAAGCCTATAGTTTCAGTTGACTAAACACCCAATTTCTCAAAGTACACTTTTTTTTGTTGAATTGAAATAACAATCCCACATGCGTTTTTTAATCTTAGGACCAAAATACGGTGTATGCACTAAGAGGGCGGGGAGGGGGGGAGGACTCTGAAGCCTCTGATTTGCAAGTATTGCTTCACAAATGTTTGTTTTACACGTATCGCAAGTGTTTAAATTTGTGTAGTCTTTTCTTCAAATACAAAAAAAGTTACCACGGTTAAGTAGCCATTGGTTTTCTAGTGTTTGTTTTCTAACAGTTTATTTTAGATTTTATTGCAACAAAGTTCTTAAATTATAAAAAACTATATTTTTGATTTATACTAAAAAATATTGGCATATCAACACTCAATAACAATGTAATTCTTTAGTTGACCGTGTTATTCATCAACACTATAATTTATATAATCTTTTCAATCATGTAATTTACATAATTGTTTTCTTGACAATTATTTATTATAAGTTTTTAATAACTCTAGTAATAAATAGTATTTTTTGTAAATTATTTTACTTCTAGAACAGTACGTCTAGTAATTATGCTTTTACCCCCTCTAGTAAATGTGTGTATTTATCTAGTAAGTATATTTTAGTCCCTCTAGCAAAATATACGTAGTAACACTCAACGACAATGTAATTCTGAAGTAATCAATGAAGCTTACATGATCTTTCAGCATATTTTTTTCTTGATGATTATTTGTTTGAATTTTACTTTTTCTAGTAATTTTAGTATAATAATTTACTCCCTTCAGTAAAATATAGGTAGTAGTATTAGCACTCTATAACAATGTAATTCTGTAGTTGAAAGATTTTTTAAACAACAATGTAGCTTCAACAAATTTTCCCTTGATAATTATTTATTATAATTTTTTAATCCTTCTAGTAAATGCGTGCATTAATCTAGTAAGTATTTTTTACTAAAATATAAATATTAACACTCAATAACAATGCAATTCTATAGTTGAAGGTTTCATTAATCAACAATGTACCTTTCAACATATTTTTTCTTGATAATTAATTATTAGAATTGTTTACTCCCGATTATTATTACCGTTCAATCTGCCTTGCTTTCGGCTAGAAAAATTTAATTTTTTTTTAATGTTTCTAATTTCAGGTGCCAAAATCATTTTTGCTGCACTCAACGTTCTTCTACATAGAATGCTTTTTGCTCAATCCACTTGGACGGGCGTGACGTTTTTACGTATGTATTTGCACTTATCTGTTACAATTTTAAGCTTTGTTTTTCAAGTGTTTTTTTTAATATAAAGAACCAATTTGTAAAATGATATTAAGTGTCAACTTTCTAAAACATATATATAAAAAAAAAACGAATTCGCGTGTGTTGCCGGTGTGACGTAAAAAACTATGAGCGCCAACAAAAACGGAGGATCAACTGTCCTCAGTCTCCCCTAAAAAAATTAATATCCAAAAATGCAAATGAATACACGCATTTTATATGCTCAAAAATATGCATTAAAGAAGTTTATATAACTACTGACCTTTAACAGAAGCAATTAGGAAAATTCCTACTGCTAGAAGCCCGATTTTAGCCATAGTTCTCCACAATTGTCCCAAAAGTGTAGTAATCGATCTACACAACACTCAATTCATAGGCAGTAGTGAAAAGAACAGATGAACCGTTTCACATTCTTATCCGGAGTAAAGAGAAAAAATGCAGATGTCTTTTAATGTTAAAGATTTCGGGTTTATCGTTTAATTTATGTATATGAGAAAAACGTTTCAATTCAGCAACAATTTATGTAAATTTATGCAGTTACAAAGGAAACAGGTGAAGTTTTTGAAGAAATTTTACAAGTTTGAAGTTGTTTGTTTTAAGGACATTTTTTTCTGTTTTTTTTTTTTTTTTTTTTTTTTTTTTTTTAATTCCATGAACATTAACGGAACTAAATAAAAAGAAATTTCAAACATACATACATCTTTAAAAAAAAATTGAAATCTTTTTGAAATAATGTAATTACTTTTTATATTAATGCATTAGTCTCCTGAATGGAGCCTACGAATAAATTTTAGTTATTTAGTAACTATTAGGCAAGTGTAACAATGTTGTGAAATATATGTTTAAATTTATCAAAATGAAAGATGTAAATGGATTAAATTTTTGCCGGAAAAGCAGGACAAGGGGTCATTGTTTTAAGCTATTTAAATCTCAGGCTAACTTGGAAATCAGGAAAACTACTACTTTAGCAGGGTCGTCGGCACTTGGAATAGCTTACCGGAAGAGGCGGTAATGAGCAAGGGGGTGGATAGCTTTAAGAGGGCCATTGATCTCCATTGGGGACTAATTAATTGACTAGGACCAGCCTAGCTGGGCCCAGAGCCTGTTGCTGATCGTCACATTTGTATTTGTAAATATAGATGTACTGTTATTGGGTTATTCCATACCGTATATTGTAAGAAAAATATTTCCCCATGAGAGCAAATTTTCGTTAAAAAAATTACCACTAAAAGTTATGGTGATGAAACAGTCACATATCAATTTGTAAAACATTCAGTTCTTGATTGGCTGAGACCTAGACACTTGAAAAATGGTCATTTTTACAAAATTACTGTTTTCAAAATTACTTTACAACTGTTTTTATTACTGTTAAAAATTGCACTTCCTTAAAACTATTAGTACAAATTCAATAATTTTGTTTGTTCAATAATTATGTTTAAGTAACATAATAAATAAGTTAAACATACGTTTTACTATATTTTTGCATGATTTTTCAAAAAAATTTCTATTCAGAATTCAGAAAAATTTAATAGACTAAAATATGACACATTACATTCTTTCTTGAAATTTGGTAGAAACACTAACCAATATGTAGGGGATGTGGAGTTGGAATAAAAGAGTTGGAGTCGTTGGAAAACATGCCGACTCCGACTCCGGGCTTCTATTTTCTCCTCACATTTTCAAAAAAAAAAAAAAAACTAATTACATATTGGTTCGATTTATGTACGAAGACCTACAAATAAGAAAATAATTGCCATTGGCAATTAGCTGGCTTCTTCATTTATCGAACTTTCACTTTCTATAATAGCTACCTCCGCCGGCCGGCTAGTTTGCTCGTTTTTATAACTTTCTTCAACTAATAGCAACTGTCAGCAAAAGTTTTGTTCCTAATATTTTCCAAGTAGAAGCAGTTTTTGAATAGAAAGTAATTACTTTCAAATATATATTTTTTTTACTTTGATTTCAGTAATGAAATAGTAAAAGAAATGTATCCCTGGGGCAAGTCGGGGCTCGTACCCTGGGTGAAACTTCTGAGGGGCGGCACATTCAAATAAGTTTTGGCACGAAAGTATTAATATAAAAGATCCAATAGAGTATTAAAAATGTTTTTTAAATTTCAAGACTATTCTCGGTTCTCATTAAAAAGGATGAAATAAAATCAGTATATGATTTCTTGATTACAACGCTCAATAGAAGTTAATCTTAAAAATATTTATCTTAGGGTTAATTCTAAAGCACACAATAAAATTTAAATTCCAAATTTAGAGAAGAAAAAAGATAGGTATAGTTTTTAAAGCTATTCGTATACAGCTGTATACCGTTGCATTTTATGTAAAATTTGCACCAGACGCAAAAGTATGTAAGCATCCATCCTCTCTCAGAAACATAGTATCCTATTTGTTTTGAAATTCAAAAGGAGAAATATAATTTAAGATTTGTTTGGGGAAAGTTTCAAAATTTATATTTTTTTCTAAACTCTTATTTAACTTGAGGTGTACCCCCCCCCCCCGCCGACAGATGGATGTCAGTTGGGGGCTTTGAAAGAAAACTTCTTTCTCTAAAGTTACAGCTTTCAAAAACTGAATTTACACGATTTGATCAACATTAATTCGTTAATAATTAAAAGAAGAGCAAATTAATAATTTTCATTCTTTCAAAAAACGAAGTTTTTGAGTAATCCCACGTTAAAGATCGCAAATATTGGAAAACTAGATTTTCAAATTGAATTTTCATCGTTGTATGTATCTTACACTTGCAAAAAACACGACTTGAAAATTTCATAAAAAGGAACTAATATTTTTACAACTGTGTAGGGGATTTTCCCCTTCCAATGAGAGGGGAAAATGGGGGGGGGGAGAAAAAAGCCGGAGTCGTACGCTTTAAAATCCAGGAGTCGGAGTCGGCTACTTTCCATCCTACTTTCAACATGCGTACATCTTTTTTTACATTAACTTATATCCCTGAAATTGAAATTCACGGAGATGCGAATTGCCAATAATCACACTTGGTTTTTAAAACAAAATCTATGTTTTTGTTTTTCAACAAACATCTCACAGCTTCTTTATGGCTGAAAATAAAGAAGGGGGCTTCCTTGTATCATGGGAAATAAAGTGTGGCATAATTACAGCCATCTGTTAATGTGAACTGGCATTTTGTGTTTGGGTAATGGAGGTGAGAGTTTATTACGTGACGTAATTCCTTATCCTGCTAAATCGAACTGAAATACAATATTAACAAAATCAATATTGTTAAATAATTAGTATTTGAGACATTTGTGAAAGAAATAATAGATAAATAAGTACATACTTTTCATTAAACAAGATATTAACCAACATAAACTGTCACACCTGGTGTGTGACATACCACGGAGGTGAGAATTCTCATACTGTGAACCAAAAATATATTAAAGTAAAAGTTATTGCTAAAAAATTCTTGGCAGGTTTAAGTAGATATATTTTTGATGAAATTATTGTTAAATTAATTGTCCCTTAAAGGTTTTACTGTAAAAGGCATGTGACTGAAAAGTTACTTTTTGAAAAATGACCCATGTATGTATCTCTTTAGACAATAACGCTCAAGATGCTAGTGAATTTTTAAATTACGAGTTATCTACTCTGCCAACTGCACTATTTGACGATAGTACTCAGTACTCTACTTTTAAAATCATTACTTTTTAATGAAATATATGAACCGTCACGTGCGGAACAAAGGGTTGACTTTTTCGTGGAATGGCCCAATAGCTGCATCAGAGTATTTCCTACTTTCTTGATGGTGGTGCATTGGTTCATCAGGTACCATAATGTAAAAACATTTGGAGACATTATAAGTCAACATAAAGCATATGTAAGCAAAAGATGTGGAAATTATTTTTAAATTTAAAAAAAAAAAAAAAAAAAAAAACCGATTTCAAAAAACAAAGAGGAACTAAAAAGTAAAAAATAATTGGTCATACTTACATACGCTTTCCTACCCAAACCTACAAATGAAATTTATTTTACAATTCCAGTACAAAAATCAACTAAACTAAAATCCCAATAATAAAAAAAATACTGATTTTAATTAATATACGATAAATTATTTTAATACCTAACTAATTATATACGATCTCTTAATTTTTAATAACTTTTTGAAGTAGATGCCTCCTATAAACTACTACCTAACGTAACCGAGTAGGTTTAGATTTGAAGACTAATTTCGCGTTTAGTTATATTAGTGTTTTACTGAGGATTCGGTGGGGTTGTCAGTTACATTAGGTAGTAGTTTATAGGAGGCCCCGACTTCAAAGGGTTATTAAAAACTAAGATATCGTATATAATTATGTATTAAAATAATTCATCGTATAATAATTAAAATCAGTGCTTATTTTATAATTGGGTGTTTAGTTTAGTTGATTTTTGTACTGGAATTGTAAAATAAATTTGATCTATAGGTTTAGGTAGAAGATCAAATGTAAGTATGACTAATTATTTTTTGATTTTTAATTATCCTTTGTTTGTTGAAGTCGGTTCTTTTTTTATTTAAAAATAGTTCATTCCTAAATCCTGCTGTATAGTAGCTCTTACCAGGGCTACTGAAGCAATCTCTTGGACAGAGACAGAGCAGAGGTTTTCTTATAGCCAGCTTTCGAAGCACGTAAGATTAAGACTCCATTTGAAAAATATGGGAGGGAGAAGCCAGTTTCCTTTTGCAAATATGACGTTACGACTGTTGTTAATTTTGTGTCAATGTAATAATTCCCCACCTTCCTCCCCAAGGTGAAATGAATTCTTTCAAGTTCATGTGTTACAGAGACATTTCAAACTGTGAATTTTATTTTTGGTTTTATTTTATTGTTTTATTTTTGACGAACTTCTAGTTTGCTACATTTGGGTTGTTTTTTGATGTCATGCTTAAACACATTAAGCTGCTTTTGCAGATGTTACAAATTGCGCTTAGAAATGAAGTACCCCCCAACAGTTTTTTAAAATAACGTTAATCAAACGATCTATAGTTAAACAAATACACAGCTGAAAACCCCCAGAAAATTTCACAGTGGGGAAGGAGTTCCCATCTGGTTAATTCTACGCTGAAATGTAGCATTCAACTTTCTTTTCTCTGATACTATGACACATTCTATTAAAAAAACAAATCTTGGTTAAAAACTATTTTATTCGTATTACTTTGTATTGAAAATACTACAATTCGCTATGAATTTCTATTTATCAAATTTATTTTTGAACTCAACAGATTTGGTGCTGCAATCGCATATGTTGGAATTAGCATTAAATAATGAGATTCATCCTAATTTTTTTTTCGCTTTGTTTCATCGATTTTTTGTTTTTCTTTCAAAATTTATTTGAAACTATTGAAGATTTGAATACTATCTTTAAATCGAAAAGTCAGTAAGAAATTAAGAACTAGACAATAGAAAGAAAGAGCTTTGAAGACACATAGAGAAGAAATAATATCCAGTCATGGGGAACTGTCCAACTACCAAGTTAGCCAGCAGTAGTCATCATCATTATCAACTGTGAGCATCACAAGTCTTCATTAGTGATTAGTCGTCATTCTCGTCATACGGACTTCGTCAAAACCAGGAATTAGTCATCTTGGGTGATGGTTTGACATCAGTTAAATAGTCCGACATTATTTCGTTCTTGTAGTAGCTCCTTGTCCAAGGAAAAAGTAAAAACAATATGTACACAGTCCTAATTATTGGTCCATTGAACCTTTTGGTGAGCCGTACACACTCACATAGCAAACAATCGCCGTTTTATCAAGCAGCATCAAAAGCCATTCACATTTTGCAAAAAATTATCCGTAGCGAAATCAGTAAAAGCACTATATACACAACTATAATCATTGGTCCATTGAACCTTTTGGCGAGCAGTCAATAGTCACGTAGTAAACAGTCACATAGTTAACAGTCATCGTTTCATCAAGCAGCATAAAAGTCATTAACATCTTTCAAACAATTATTCATAACGTTATAAGTAAAAACGCTATATACACAGTCATAATTGTTGGTCCTTTGAACCTTTTTGTAAGCCATTAAAAATCACGTAGTAAACAGCCATCGTTTTATCAAGCAGCATTAAAAGACAATTACATTTTTCAAAAAATTATCCATGACGAAATAAGTAAAAAGACTATATACATAGTAATAATTATTGGTACATTGAAATTTTTGGTGAGCCACCAATAGACACGTTGTAAACAGTCACATAGTTAAAACTTGACCGCGAAGAAAAGACGGATGACCTTGAAGCAGAAACATCATTTGTATCGTTCGTAATGAGTTGACTGTTATTATTTTGTAATATATAGGATCAGTGAGAACGACTCTTTTTTTTTAGGTGCTTTCTGGCTGATTGTACTTATTTCAACTGATACAAAATCTGGTTTCATTTCAAGGTCATCCGCCTTCTCTTCGCGGTCAAGCTTTAATAGTCATCGTTTCATCAAACACCATAAAATTCATTCACATTTTACAAAAAATTATCCATAATAAAATAAGTAAAAACGCTATATACAGAGTCATAATTAGTGGTCCATTGAAATTTTTTGGTGAGCCGTCAATAGCCACGCAGTAAACAGTCAGCGTTAAAAGTCACATTCTTTGAAAATTCCCTTTTTGGTAAATTAATATAAATTGGTAACAATAATTAAAAAAGAAATCTATACAGCCATCGTGCTTAAAGGTTAATTCATACTTTAATATAGTAACCAGAGCTGCAAGTTTTTTTCACTAGAAACTGCAAGCTCTTTTAAAATGATTTTTTTTTTTTTGGGTAGCCGCAGGTTTTCGCGGCGGTTTTTGAGGTGGAGTTTGCGTGACCTCATTGTTTTTGCTGTAATTTAGTTTGCATACATTAACTACTGTCAGGCATTGCTGAACAGTTACTTGTGAGGCCACGTATATTTTATTCACCACCGACTTTGTGTGAAGTACTTTAATATATTTCCGTGTAGAAAAAATAAGGTCGAGAGGCAGAAAAGGAATCCAGCCCCATCTTGATATCCGATGTAAAAAGATAGTTTAGCTTCGAGATAGAAGAGCAAAGCAAGGTAAAAAAAAGATAAGTGAGTCCCGTCATCATTTTAAATATTACACTTGAACAGTTCGAAATTTAATCGCAAATCAAAACGCAGTTCAAACGATAACACAAACGTTTATGCTATAATCGAGTCAACTTTAATACAAATGAAAATAGACTCAATTTACTTATCAATAATGCGTTAAAGACTTCAATTGTTGTTGCTAACAAAAATGTATTGTTAAGTTTGTGTATTCATGAAACAAAAATATATTGTTGCAAAAACTGAATTCCAAAAGACAACAATAGTTTATGAAAAATATTACCTGGTTGGTTGGTTGGTTGGTTGGTTCGATTTATCCTCAGTTTTCCGACACTTCAGATCGCCCCATTCTTGATATATCAAAAGGTATGATTGAAACTGAAAAAAAAAGGGGGCAGGATTTCATGTCGGCGAAAGTGGGGGAACACCGCTTGATTCAATTGGTTTAAATTGCGAAACGTTTTAAAAAGATATACGGTGCCAAACTAAAGTTTTAAGTAGCTAAAAATGAATGGTGTTTAGTTATGTAGATAGGATTTCTCTTATCCATATAACTGAACTCCTACTTGTTGCTCAGTAACAGCCTTTTGTCACTCATGAAAAGTCACTGTAAAATCTGATGTAGAACATCTGCATCCACGTGGCACAATTTTGCCTCGTACTTGACATAACCGTCATTCATTAGATACCAGGAACAGTTTTGTGCGTTTTTTCAATAATGGTCTTGTATAACTCCGAACTACAGTCGACTCCCGCTACAACGCGATCCGACTTACGCGAAATGGCTATAACGCAAGTTTTTTTCATCAGTAAAGAATTTTAGACATAACGCGAATTCCTCGCTAGCAACACGAAAATTTTTGGAAAGGAATCACGGTGGCCGTATCGGCTTTGTTATTGGCTACTAAAAATGTTTTTTCATTAATGGACTTTCATCTCTTTAGTATCACTGAGAGCGGAAGTTCTCACACCGTACAAGTCTGATACATCGTATGAGTGAATCTTCCATATGGGCGATTAAAAGTCAAGAAAAGTAAGCCCGTAAAAGTACATTGAGTAGTATCTAAGCAAAATGTAAAAATTATGAAAATGGAGGCTGTTCTTGTATTCTGAATTTAAGAAACAAGGAAGGGGGGTGTTGCGTTGCCATAGATGGAAAGGTTATAAAAGAACTAGTGAAGCAACTGTATTGTGTATTTTAAAATATATAAGAATAACGGTTTGATCATGCAGCATAAATCATCATCTTCTTCACTTTTTTAAGTTACAAATATCATTACAGGATCTACTGCACAGTAAATAAAACTATAGTGCATTTGGTCTTTCTTGTCCATTGATTATTTATTTTGTGTATCGTAGCCGTAGCAGCATTTTATGTTGAATAAAACGTTCCTTTTAAATTTAAAATACAAATAAAAATTCAGTTCTTTATGTAAGAAACAGTACTGTATAGTTAAGAAATGGTTTTCATAATTTGAGGTGGTGTTTACAAGTGTCTAAGATAATTGGATATGTTTATAAAAGTTTTCACGCATACCCTTTTCCACAACGCGAAATTTCGACTTACGCGAGGGATGCGTTCCAAGACCCCTCGCGTAAGTCGAGACTCGACTGTAATTTTAACTTGATTAAGAAAAAATGCTTTAGTTGAAGGCTTAGATATCACACATGAAATTTGTTTATTTTTAAATTTTTGTTCATGAATTTTCAAAATCGGCCAAAAACGCATTTGTCCAACAGTAAGGATGTATATTTTTAGTATGTTCATTAGGAGTGTATTACCTACCATTTACCACAACAATAATTTCTGTTGCAATTTGTTTGACTCCAAGGTGTTTTTTGACCTATTTCTACTGAACTATATGGCGCTGTAAAGGAAGAAAAAAAATTCTGTACGTACGAAAGTGGTTTGTTGACATTACCGGTCCTTTAAATGAACCAAAACACTGTTAATGCTTTTGAAATAAAAAGTTCTGATACTTTTGCATTTTTGATGAACTAGTGTGACTCATCGTTAGGATAGACCGTAAGTGTTCTCTCATGGATGTGATCTTTGATTCCTACCTTATTCAGTGGAATGCCAACAGGAAAAAAAAAATAAGATAATGCTTTTACAGTACATATTTTTTATTTCAAGTATATTTGTTAACAATAGTTCTGATCCAATCAGCTTTGTCTGCTACATTTGCGTATACTGTCATGGCTCCAGGTCCTGTGCAAAGTCCACTCATCATGTTGGTGGTTGTAACATAACTGGCAGCACCGAACACAAACCACTTGTCTCCTAGCTTACAAGAAAGGGGGCCACCACTGTCACCCTGAAAGAATCGGTTGAGTTTCTGTAAATGGTTGCAAAAAGAAACAAAATTCGCTTGTTCCCAGTTTTCAAAAATATTTTCTTCTATTAAAGAGCATGGTCGAAAACATGGAGTGAGTTACTTTTTTATCTGAAGTCTGACTTATTTTCTCTCTTAAAAAAACTATCTTGAAAGACGTTTTCATTTTCACTGCTGAAGTCACAAGTGAACAAGTCGCTAGGGTTATCAGAACAAAGTTTCAGGAACATTGAAAAACTTCCTCAAGTGAATATTTTATTTAACGAACAAATCTCGTTCCGTTAATGATTGCTCGTAGTGAAAAATTACTAAAGAAATAAATAAAAATAAAAATAAATAACTGGTAAGAAAAGACGACCACGCGATTCGATCCAAGATAACTGTCTTCACTTGTGACGTCACTCGACGTCATCTTGTTTCAGAAATCTGACATTTAAAAACTTAATTAAAAATCAAATGTTGGGGTAAATAAAAGTATTTTCTACCTCCATAATCTACTTTTGCTTATTCTATCAATTTCAGTGACTAAAATTAGTATTTTTGACTGTAGGAAATACCCCCCATTATTCTCATTCATTATTATTTCTCACGGAGATTATTTGTGGAAGATGATTTCGAAACTTTTTGCTTTTGACTTATCTTTTGTGGCAATAACTAATATCATGATATATAATGACGTGAGAAATGCAAAATTGTTGTGGAACTACGATGCTGCGCAAGCTTAATTTTTCAATAGCTAATAGGTTTGTAGTGTATGTAATATTTCTTCTTTAAAACATTCACTCATTAGTGTCTTTTTTCTATATTGCTTTTCAATTAGATCGTTCGATTTAGTGCGATCAAAAATGTGAAATTATAAAGCATCATGCCAAAACAGGTTGAACAAGCAACTATCATTTGCTTGCATTGGAATCAAATGTGGTTCGTGTAAAAAATTCTTTAAAATTCAGTTATGACTACAAAATTTAAGTACTTTTTTACGTTGCATGATTTTTTGTAATTTCACGTTTTTACTCATCCTAAACTGAACCATCTAATCGAAACATAATATAGAAAAAAGACAGTAATAAATAAATGTTTTTAAGAAAATATATTACGTAAAACTCAAGTTAACCCAAAGGCACAAATCGCTTTTATGTATTGATAATAATTACTAAGAATATTACCGAACTCATCATCTCTGTCTTTTACGAACTAAGCCGATTTTAGAAAGAGTTTGTTAAATAACGGAGCAATAAAACTGAAATAGTATTGGTGAAACTGCAGACATACTGTTTATAAGAAAAATCAGTTTTGAAAAGCTAAGGTTAGCTGAGACGATATTAGTATACAAAGAAAGAATACACAACAATAACAACTCTTTGCCAGTATTGCATATTCAACAAAGCGCTAAGTTCTTACAACCTTGGCGAACTTTTTCTACTATCCTTTCGAGACGAAAATTCCAGCGATTAATGACTTATGAAAATTGCTGTTGCATCCATATGGAGAAAAAAAAAATCCAATGGCTTCTAAAACTCTTATTTTGACGTCTTAACCGATACTTGCTAGCATATTTTCGGATCAAAGCTTGATAGCTTGTTTTGCCCAGTCTTTCATAGAAACCTTATTCCAACTTTAAAATTAAACATCAAATCATTTAAAGTGCGTGTGTCGTGACTGTGTGTGTGTATGTTGCTTATACGAATCCACATTTTACGTCGGATTTTACCAAATATGGCGCATAGGTCCTATGATGCTTAGGGATAGTTTTCGTGCAGCTATGGAAGTCAGCTTCCAGTAGGGGTTTTTTCCTTAAACAAGTCCCCAGCTTTTGTCGGATCTTTGCCAAATTTGGCACAGAGGTTCTTTGATGCTCAGGAGTTTCACCTCCTTGTGGGAGAGTGCAAAACACTCCACGGGAGCTTCTCGTATGAAAATCCTGTTTACGTCGGATCTTTGCCAAACTTGATACAGATCTTTTATGCTAGGAATGCACATGTCGGGATTTCCACCCCCTTATAGGGAGAAAAACACTTCAGGGTGTTTTTCCAGAA
This sequence comes from Uloborus diversus, assembly GCF_026930045.1. Lineage (NCBI taxonomy): Eukaryota > Metazoa > Arthropoda > Arachnida > Araneae > Uloboridae > Uloborus > Uloborus diversus. Next base: position 138,791,948 of record NC_072736.1, read on the forward strand.
AATCCATGAAACGGAATGTTTAAGCTTATTAATAAAAATGACTGATTTTTTGGAGTTAAAAAAAAACCACAAAGATATTTAAATTAAAATTTTTAGTCATGAAGTTGGTCTTTTCTACATTTTCAAGGGAAATTTTACATTTTTTCCTCTCTTTTAGTTAAGCCATATTGCTAAACATCTCATCTTTTATTTTCTAAGTAGGCCTGGCAATGCAGCTAGAGATAAAATATGATTTAGAAGTTTCGTGTTTTGCGAACTATAGGAAAAACTACTTTGAACCTAAAGGAGCATAAGAATCTGTTTTACGAAATGCCTGAAAATCTTAAGACATAGGAAAAAAAACTGAAATAAAAATTTATGAACAATAGACAGCTAAATTGGCGTTATGAAAGGGAGATTACATGACAGGGCGAGTTGTTGCGCTCCTCCTTTACACAGATTTGTTTCTGCTTGTCGAAGCTGCAATTGCTGTTTGGTTGAACGACTTGCAGCTGCTGCTTCAATGCATCTGCGAATCCAGATCCTATTAAGTAAAGAACAACTTCATTCAGATTTTATTGTAAAAGCACTTTTCAACGACAAACAAAGTTGCATTAACAAACTTTTTAATTTATGTACCTCAGAGTCGGAGCAACGTAAGTCACATAATCGCTACTTTACAGGAGAGATGGAAAACGTTTATCTGGTGCATGCAAAGAAAGGGATGCGCGCGCTATTAACACTGGTTAATAATTGCAAAGGTTTCTTTCTTTTTTTTAAAATTTCGTTTCGTGACTCGATGTGGAATAGGGTTCTACTTACAATGCACTAATTAACAGAAATTCGTAATTTTTTGACTTAAGCTAGTCTGAGGTACAGATTTTACAAACGATTAATGAAAGTATAGTGTAGTGAAAATAGTGTTGCTCTGTGAAAATTTTAACTTTTCAATAATTTTTTGATTATTTTATTTATTTTTGGCATGTTTTTGTTTTTAGCAATGCTTATAAGATGCATTAAGCTTTTTTTTTTCTTCCTTTCTTTCATTTTTACTGGAAAGTAGGCAAAGAATACCATTCCTGAAAGCACTCATGTGGAAAAGAAAAATTGACTGTGAAAAAAAATCTGTCTAAAATTTTCTAAGCAAAAACCCTTACTATTCTGAACATCGTTTACGTTTTTTGAAAACGTTTGTTCTATGTAATTCCTCCTATCAGATCGGGAATATTTATATGAAGGATAAAATTTCCCAGCAGAGCCCATTGCTAAGTTTTTTAAAAAAAATTAATGACCGAAATTTAATGAAAATGTTCCAGAAAAAAAGAAAATGAAACATAGAACTGAGCTGGCCGAGATCTTTCGAGGTTTTTAAATTTTTTTTAGAGGTGAACTACTCTCTTAAGTATTTAGGGGTCCTCCACAAATGATGTCGCGTTTTGATGGGGGAAGGGGATTCATGAAATTTGACCGTTTTTTTTTTGTGATTAGGGGGAGAGAAGGGATTCGGAACTCTAATAAACTATAGGGGCGCTGCAGCCACTGCCTAATGGCGGAAGAAAAAGGTATAACAAACAAATGCCGTAACTTATAACTTGCTTTGACGCTTTGTGAATGACAGTAATTTTTCATCTTGTTCGTAGGAAGCTTTCTTTTCTATTCTTCTGAAATTACCTCACAAACTGTCTGAAGCCAGTAATTTACTCCAAAGAAAACACGCGGAATGGAATGTTTTACCATTTTCTTTAGTATTGTTAATCACCGCAAGGTAGCGTATTCGAGCTCTGGAGTTGCGAATAACAGGGAGTGTGCCATCACATTTTTAAAAAATGATAATATATGTATTAAAAATAGCGTGAATTATAACAGGGAGAGAGAGTGGATTTAGTGAAGTGCGACACTTTGTGAGGAAGGTTAAGAAAATGTGTTACATCATTTATAGACAGACAGACCCCTTAATATGAAATAGAAAGATTTATAGACACACATTATCTCATCCTGCAGCGCTGTTTTGAAAGTATTATTTTTCCAATTTTCCAATTATTTTTTAATCCATTTTCTTCCTTCTATTTTTTTCTCTTGATTGTCTTCATTTTAGAGATATTTTTTGCGTTAACAAGAGAACGTTTTTTCTATCACTCTCTCATTATTTTATTTTAAATAAATTTACCTTTGATTTCTTGTTTTGTTGATCTTTAACAAATTTATAATGATCGAAAAAACAAAACATCTGAAAATGGAATGCGAAAGGAATGAGTTCAAAAAATTACAAACCATAAACATGTTTAATTATTTATTAAAATAACGAATCAGAAATAATTCACTTACCAGGGAAAAGAGACTTTTTCTTAATCATGTACCTTAATTAGTTGTGAAGTCCTTAAAAAATATTTAACTACTCCACAGAGGTAATTAGTGCAATTTTATTTAACAACTTAATTAAAAAGAAGTTAGTTCTAAACATTAAAAAAAAAAGAACTCATATCAATTCATTGATACGACACGAAGACACGATAGGAAAAAAAAAGTTTTAATAGGAACCTAAATATAGGATGATGTCGCATATGCTAACGAAAATAAATCCATTAACAACTTACTGGAACTTGAAATGTGGAAAAAAAAATTGCTTTTCCAAAGTGAGGAAATTACAGAAATTTGAAAGTTTGGTTTGAAGAAGAACTTATTATTAAGTGGAAGAAATATTTATAATAAGATGAAAATAACGGGGTCAAATTATTACTGTAAAATAAGTGATCAGAAAAAGTGACTTTGATTCTTGTCTATGGCAACCGTAGTTAGAGATATTACTAGATTTTCTTTTTAAATGTGTCAAAATATTCCTTGAAATTTTCTGGAGGGGGAAATTCATTTTTGAAGAGTGAAATTTATGAAAACAGTCAAGATTATTATAGAGAGCAAATCCGTAACTGACTTTATGATGAGCAGGGCCACCGAGAGCGAAGGCAGTTTGGTCACCATGCCCCCTCCCCTCATAAAACTTATAAAATATACAACTCGAACGCCGAACTGGGCCCCTAGTTTCCGCCCAGGCTGACATGGCCTCTTGTCGGCCCTGTGGAATGGATGCAAGATGGTAGGGAAAGAAGAGAAGTGTACTATTTTGATTTTTAATTTTTAGAATGTTTGACATTTTGAATTAAAAATAAACATTCAAATGTAAAAATTTTTAAATTCCCATTTTTTTTTCAGCTATGTTCAATGACGATAAATTTTATTTAAAACGCAAATCTTGAAAATGCATTTGCCTGATTTTTAGAGTTGTATTTTCAATTTTACGCTTGTAAAGGCGTGGAATCCGCTTGGTAAAGGCGTCAAATGTGTCTCGGATCGTAGTACATAATTTTCAGCTGTATTCCTGATATCGTGATGTGGAGCCTCTTAATTTCAATATGGAAATGAATGACCCAACACCCCTGATCCAGCACCCCCTCCCCCCCAAAGGAAAATATTTATAATGGGAACTTGGAAGTAATTATGATGTCAATAGATTCAGCATTCACCAGTCACCATAAGCGTTCACGAATGACCTTTCACCAGCAGGCATCGAACCCATGATTCGCCAGTTACGAGACCAACACCTTACCGGTCAGCCCACCCCAGGCAGTAGTTGGGAAATATTTTAGGAAACCCACCGAAAGAACAGGTGGTTTAATACCAATTTATATTACATTTGCATTATTATCACAATCTTCATTCGAATGATCGAGTAACGCTCCTGACGTCATCAACAGTGAAACTCGTGCCACGACACGATAATTTGATAATATTTTTTGGTAATGTTTGACATGCAGAAAAATGCTTTATTTTGACAAGGCTGAATTGGACCCAGAAACTTAACTGTTTTACTGGTAAGACTGTCATGAAGAAAAAACGAAAAAGTGGTCAAAAATGAACGCTATCTATTGGAGTTTAGGTTTAATCCACCGACGCTAGGGTTAAAATTTCAACTCTCAAAATATCACCAAACAGGCAATTGCTACGTTCAAATGTAGTAGCAATTTTCACCCGTCATACCTTAACGGGCGATTTTCTAGTAAAATAACCTTTACTAAAAATAAAGCTGAAAGTCTCTCTGTCCGGATATCTGTCTGTCAGGATGTCTGTGACGTGCATAGCGCCCAGACCGTTCGGCCATTTTTCATGAAATTTGACACTAAGTTAGTTTGTAGCACGGGGATGTGCACCTCGAAGCGATTTTTCGAAAATTCGATGTGGTTCTTTTTCTGTTCCAATTTTAAGAACATTTTCCAGAGCAAAATTATCATAAGATGGACGAGTAAATTACGAAATTATCATAACGTGGAACCGTAAAATGGGCACAAGCCAATTGGCATGAAAGTTCACCATTCATTATTTGTAAATATACAGGCGAACCAAAAGACCTTTTAATTTTCTATTACAGGCAAAGCCGTGCAGGTACCACACTAGTAATAATAATAAAATAAATATTTCGGGGCACGATGTCCCTTTTACCCCAACTACAGCAATGCCCTTAGATTTAATGAAAAATAAATACAATGGTACGAGCATTAGGATAAATGGAAGTTGATTAAGAAACTTTCGAATGACGTATAGTGCAGCTCTGATTAGTTGAGCTGTGACCTTGACTATGTTTACCTGTTTTAGGAGAGTTTAGTAAAAAATAGACGTGTTATTGGCTCGGATTTTAGTTGGATTATTTTTGAAAGCCAACTAAGAAAGTTTCTCAACTCAATTTAGCACCAATACCCCTCCCCATTTTCCGAAGCAGAGGTAAACATTGTCAGAGTCGGAGCTCAACTTCTCAGAGCCTCACAATATTTGTATAATTTCGTAGTTATTGTATACTTACCCCTCGACTCTCCCCAGCCAGTGACGTAACAGTTCCATCCGGCTTCCGCTTCCCATCCGAGACTGGGTATACACGCTGGTTGCACCCCATCGTTAAACTTTACGGGAGCGTTGAGCTTTATCAAGGAAATATCATCGGACATGGAGAATCTCCTGATCTAGAAGAAGCAAATATTGGTAAGCATTTGACACTTGCATATTGTATAGGGTGATTCAAAAAATAAATAAATAATTAAAAAAATAAAATAATATAAAATAAAATAAAATAAAATGTGGGGTATATATTTCTAAGAGTAAACATGATATAAAATGAAATCTTTTTGACGTATTTAAATCCTTCAATATACACTATAAAAACAATTTCAAAAATGACGAAAATGTACTCAAATTTGAACATATCGTGAGTCAAAAATGGCTCAGACTACATGGTATTCAAATTTGAAACATTCAAATACTCAAATCAAAATGTGTGCTCATTTTTGAGGTATTTGTGCTCATTTTTGAATATGTAATAATTTCAAAACAGAGTATTATGTACTCATTTTTGAGTATAAAATAATTCAGCACACTATTTGAAAACAGGAGTACCTACTCATATTTGAAACAAAAGGTTTCAAGAAAATTTGAAAGCATGAATGTACTCATTTTTCAAAACTTCATTTTTCTCAGTGTAGGGATGTAAGTGGAGAGTTTCAAGTTTTGAGTGAAACACGTTTAAAGTTGCGGTCCTAGATAGGCTTTCATTGCTTACGTTCGACGAGCTCGACCGGTGGCGCCCGGTTAGTTAATCACGTGACAGCTAATGATCACGTGCTGCAATCCACCAATCAACAGCTTAAAATGGTAACCGGTGAGGTAACCGATAGATGATAGAACGCTGCGGTTTGTAACCGGTTACTTACCGGTCGACGGGTGAGGTTCGTCGAACGCAACCATTGAAAGGTTTTCCTAAATCGTGCTGTATAGCAGCACTTGCCCCAAGGCAGAGGAGAGGTTCTCCTACCATTTGTAATGGTTATCTCCAAATTTTTAATTTTGGAACTTTTATCCATTTGCCTCTTACTGCCTCATAGTATATTGTACAAGGTCCGGCTAATAATTTCCAGGACTGACGTAACTGTAGGAGTACGAAAAGCCGGAAGATGGCGCTAATGATTGCATATTGAAGAGCGTTTTCTTGCGCATGTGCAGTGCAATCGGCGTCATTCTAAAGTAAGTGGTTCTCATGGAAAAGCGCATTAAAACGTAGCTCTCAAATTCCTGTCGTCTAAGTGAAAATGGAGCGAAGAATTAACATTAAATTTTGCTTCATTTTGTGCAAGACAGCTGCAGAAACATACGAAATGTTGAAACAAGTCCACTAGAACTTTTGAATGGTTTAAACACTTTCGAGACGGGCGCAAAAGCGTCGATGATGATCCACACACAGGTCGAGCGCAGTTCGTACTTACGCTGGAAACAATAGGAAAAGTTCACATTATGGTGACAACAGAATTGAAGAGCTACATTTAAACACGTCCTTTCTGCGAGAACCACTTACTTCAGAATGGCGCCGATTGCACTGCGCATGCGCAAGAAAACGCTCTTCCATATCATTCCTTCATTAGCGCCATCTTCCGGCTTTTTGACCTCTTACAGTTACGGAAATTAATAGTCGGACCTTGTATGTGCAATTCTCTTGACGCCTGAACGATATCTCACCTGTACTCAAACTGTTCTCCTACACGTTGTAGCATGTCCTCAGTCACAGAAACAACTGCTGCACTAATCTATTTTTCAGTTCGTCACGATTAGCTCGTTTGGGGTATAAACACAGTATCCTTCACATATCCCCACAGAAAAAATATCCCATGGTGTTAACCCTGGTGACTTAGGGGAGGCAATTATAGAGTGCTTCGAGTATATCACCTATCTCTTGATCGTCATTTTAACTGGCTGAATAATAAATAGCAAGTGGGACACGTCAACGCCTCCTTAATACTAAATGCCTATCACATTTGCTTCTAAAAGTGATCCTCCACCGGTATTCTAACAACGCTACCTGGCGGCAATACATGGATGACGTTGCTATGACGATGGATCCAAACAATTCAAATCAAACTGTTAGTTGGTCGATTTCAAAATGTAAATTTAGAAGCTAACCAATTGTGTTCTACGCTATTAAGTTCTAATACTTTCGACCTTCGACAGATGGCAGTCGCGAGAGTACCGAAATTGTGTTTACTGGGGTAATTTTGTTCTATGCTGAAAGCGATAGGCATTTAGTATTTAGGAGGCATTGGACACGTACGATAACACTCAGATATTTTGTGGTATGTACTTGCAACTTTACAACTTGTTATTTCGTTCAAGCTCCATCAAAAAGCTGTAGGACCAATATTCCCAAATCGGTAGCCATATGAAACACTACCTATTTTTACTTCCTTTTAAAAAAAGGAAGTATTGTATTCGCGAAAAAATTTTCACTCGAAAATCGGCCTTAATTTCCATTTTTCTCACCCCCGAATGAATGTTGAGTTTTTTTTTTCGACCTAACCACACGTGGATATACGTCTAGGAACCTACAGACACCCGAAATATTCATTTTGACGACCCCCGAGCTAATTACAACGAATTTTCTCGTGACGTCCGTATGTACGTATGTATGTGCGTATGTGTGTATGAATGTCGCATAACTCAAAAACGGTATGCCCTAGAAAGTTGAAATTTGGTACGTAGACTCCTAGTGGGGCCTAGTTGTGCACCTTCCCTTTTGGTTGCATTCGGATGTTCCTAAGGGGGTCTTTTGCCCCTTTTTGGGAGAAATCATTGTTAATTTCGATGTAAACTCAAGTGGTGTTATAATTTGTTGGACGCTTGGCGATATATCGACAGCATTTTGGTCGCCAAGTTTTGTCGCCAACTTGGCAACAAATTTTGAGTTTTTTTTTTAAAATTTGGTTTCAATTTGGCCATTGTTGGGGGTATCTTAGAGAGTAAACTACTGAATCACATTAAAACTGCCAATCATGAGGAAATGACATTAAATTGGAGTAAAAGGAAGTCACGTGATGCACACATCAGCTCGTTTTTAATCACATTGTATATGCATGCACGTTGATTTAACAGAATTTAGATTGTCTTTATTTAAGACGTTTGGGTATGCAAACGTACCAACTACATACTTGTGTACGGTTATAAGGATATCACAGAAAGAAACGACCGAATGCTTTTTCAACTGTGAAATTCGTTTTCTTTTTACAAAGATTGCTCGTTTGATGCTTCCAAAAGCGACATTTGGCTATGTAGGGTTAAAATTACGAAATTTCGATGAGGGCCTTGTTTAATGGGTCTTTTAATGAATACACATCGCTGCAAATTTCAGACCGAAGATTTATTGATGTTACTACATGTATACTGAAATCTATTTCAATTTAGTTTCATTATATTTAAAGGTGCACTAAAAAAGAGCTAATTTGAAAGTGCTTCAAAGCTAACACACAAAAAAGTTTTTAAAGTTGGCATCTTTAAATCAAACACACATCTAAATTAAATTAGAATGAGTTTGTCTTCTTAAGAAAGAAAATTCATTCTAAATTTATTTTATAAAATTAGCAATACTTTGAATATTTTTTATTTTAAGATTCCAGATTTATAATTTTTTGGGTAGCAGATTTAGGGCACTTTACCTTAGTTTTTGTAGAATAAAAAAAAAGAAAGAATGTAATGAAAATTATTAAATAATGAAAGAAAATACAAAGTTAACTTTTTCCCATTGAATAACTTGACTGATTTAGGGGTACATTCAACTCGTAGTTGTGTCTAACAATAGGACAGCTAGAAATTTGTTCACCCACCCCCCTCCCAGAAGGAAATTTTTCGCTACGCTACTGATGGATAGAATTACATCGAGTCGAACGCAATCGAGTTGAATAAGCCCCTTGTCCTGCATTTTCAAGATTTCTTTTGCTAATTGCAACGTTTTTAACTTACATCATCTCTCTCCAAATCGGGGTAAGCAATAATTTTTATTGCTCTTCTCACTTGTTCGTAAGGGCTCTTCAACCACTTGCTATGGGCCCCCAGATGCACTTTCACAAACTCCGGATAAGCATTTCTGGTAAAATAAAAACATTTTTTAGCAGTACGCAACATAACTGATATTGGTCGTACACTCCCATATCAAATTGGGCATGTTCGAATAGAGCAACAAGTGAAACCGGGCTCGCTAGTGACTTGAACCAAGCGCGACCATTAGCTTACTAATTAGCCGATCATACATTCTATGAAGATTCACCATTACTACTAACCACTGACGTCCTCAAACATCATGAAATCAATCGCCCCGGTAGCATATGAGCAACCTATACTCATCTAGGGACCTTGTAATAGTTTTGAGATTTTTGAGTGGATAGTTGGTGCAAACGTGTCAGCCATGTTTTTTCCAACTCCAACAGATTGAACTAATTTCATTCTCGGAAGTTCCGAATTCGCATTTGAATGTTTTCAATTCTCCCCCTCCCTTCGAATAATGTCTAGAAGACATGTCTTCTTGTTTCGAAATGAAACAATTATTAGAACTTGCAAATTAATCTTTTCAGAAGATTGATGACGTTTCCACGAGGTGACCAATCAGCAGTTTCCAAATTTTTATATGATCTCTAGCAGAGTAAAGGTTGTTTATATGTGCCCCGGTAACCAGTTGCTCCATCCGAACATACCTATTGTAGTAATGTTAAAAAAAAAAGTTTCACTTCTTTACAAGTAACTACAACTTCAAACTATTACCAACACGAGAGTTATGGCAAATTTATAATTTTTATTTTGGATGTTTTTTCCCTTTTTCATTAAATGAGATTTTTATGGCAAATAAACAGTTAACATATTTTGAGTTTTAATCGATGAGTTTTTAGTTTCCGCAATATTCTTTGCAATATCCAAGAGATTTTTGTGATGGAATAATCGGGAGTTGGCGAGCACTAGTGAGCACGGGACGAAGCCTGTTAGTAACAGAATAATCTCAGTAATGATAAGAATTGGATTTAATATTCTTAAAGCATTAGTGCTGTCTGCAATGGAACGTTTTAACGCTAAACCTATTACAGAAAAAGAGACATTTACCATTCATATTTAAAATATTAATATTGTATGCGTACCCCACTACACAGTGAGTGGCTGTTAGGACCCACTGCGCATTAATCAGAGTTCCTCCGCAGAAGTGGCCATTCGGTTCGCTCCAAGTAGTTTGCAGGGTGGCTTGCCATGGCCAGCTGTTGGGTCGCGCTGCTTCTCCGCCGACCATTCTGTCGAATGAGGAGTAGATGGTATTTGGTACTATGGGTGTAGTTCCGCAGTCGTTAGGGGCTGTTACAACTGGGTACCCTGTAGAAAAAGAGTTTTTTTTTTTTTAATTTGTAATTTTTCAAAACATATTTAATTTATAGATTTAAAACAATTTGCTCTACCTTTCTGTTTTGATTTTTACCACAGTTGTATCTCAGTGCAAAAAGATATAAGTTCATATCTCTGGGGACCTAGAGCAGGATCAGCGTTGGTTTTATCGCCCTTCATCCTCTTGGCAGCAAAGTCGATTGTTTTCCCTCCCTTATGGTGCTGCCTTAGACTATTTTAAATTTTGCAGAATTAAAGCGATCCCCCGATATAGCATCCATTCTTTCATTTGGCCCAATTATCGACAGTAACCATAACCACAAGGATTTTGTAGCCCAGTTTTTTCACTAGATGGTGACCTTTTACATGCCATATACCCATACGATATGGACGCTGTCGATTTTCTGCATCTTGAAAGTAAACTGACTGGAAAAAAGCTACGAACCTGCTCCTTTGGGAGTAAGGTAAATTAATATTTGGATCATGCGGAAGACTAAAATATAATGCTCAGTGGCATAGAGCAAATGAAATATTTTTATCTTTGAAAAGATCGTAGAAAGTTTCAATACTTTTTACAGTTTCAAATGTTCACAAAACGTTTACTAGAAACATCTGTTTTTAAAGAAGCTGTATGCCATAGCGAAAATTTTAAAGTTTTTTACTGAAATTGACTTTTGACTTGTAAACTCACTCAAAATAATTCTAACTACCCGCTAAACTAATTTAGATGTTTAACAAAACAAATGAATATAAACGAATAAATGTTTAAAAAATTTATTATTTTATGTGAGCTGATGTGAGAACGACAAGCAGTTAGAAGTCTGAATGCATTACTCAAAACAAGAACCGTTTAAATTAGCTTATTAAAGTTTTTACAAATGAATTAAAATTTAACTTTAAGAGCAGAGACAATTTATGTTTCGAAGCAGCTTTTGTCAAAATATAAAAATTTTAACGAAATTTTTTTTTCTTCCTACATAGCATGTTTTGATTTGTTTTTATTCGATCATACTGTAAAAGCACGATTTTCACGAGCTCGTCGTAATCACGAAAATTCACGCCTCGCGAAATACATTTTTGTGGCGGATTTTCCTTCTAATCATATAAAAATCGAGAAATTTTCAGCCCGCGAAATCACTGATATCTTTGCTTTCGCGAAAATTGCGGATTGCGAAACTAAGAGCTTTTACAGCAATTTGAGCATAAAACATACTACTGATACTCACCACAGTTCTCCTCATCTGTTCCATCTCCACAGTCATCATTTCCATTGCATTTGTCGCTGCTATCATAGCAGTTTCGGTTACCACATACCGACTGTCCAGCACGGCATAGTTCTAAGAAGAAAGCATAATATATTTTTATTAATTTGAATCGTTTACTTTCGTCATTTAATTTGGTTCATGACATGGTTTTAAATATCGAGATCTGTTCATAATACTAAATACTATTTTTTTTTATAAGATATTCAAAAAAAAAAAAAAGTACTAGTTTTGTTTACATTAATTTTCCGTTTCACCTCTTCCTTAAATTTCTAACTTTTTAGCAATTGCATATTGTCGCATCAAATATTAAATGCATTAAAAATATTAAATTGATATCATAAAAAATACTATAAACCATTAAGCATAAACCCCATGTAATTATTTAATGTGGAAATTACGTATGGATTTATTATTTGGCGAAATTCTTTCACTCCCCTTGCTCTATTGGTGTTTTTATCTACATTCTTGTCAATTATGGAAAATAACGGAGTCAAATATGGAGACAGAATTCAACCTCATATAATTATTGGATACCCCAAGAGGATACCCTTAGGGATCCCTGTATTGGATTACACTCCCAATAGAAAGAACTCGGGGTATTTGGGGGAGGTAAACAATTTGCATTTACTTTTCTTGAAGACATACTAGGAGAACCGTTAAAAGAAATAAATACCTGTAGAAGAGTAAGTAAAATATGCTCATAAAAAGTAAGCTTTATTGACATTTAAAAAGATACATCACAATTGAAGTTCTAGACTAGTATATCTGAATAGCAGCTACTGGATACTTGAGTCTCAAAAAATGGTAGCCACTTTTCAATTTTTAGCCCAGTCAATAAAGGTTTCGTGTCGCAATTAATTTAGGGAAAGCTAAATTTTTGCAGATTGTTAGTACATAAATTATACACTAAAAAATACAAAGTCCCGACCTCCACCCCTCTTGCTCCCCCCCCTACCCCCTCCATTGTCAGAGCAGTACTATGATTATACGGTTTTCGTGTTACAACTACTTAAGAGGAAGCCAAGTTTTAGCAGGATGTTAGTACGTAATGTATTCTTTAAAAAAATACAAATTCCCGCCCCCACCACTCTTTCTCCCCCCCTCCACCCCTCATCCCCTATGAAACACTGCAAGAACAGTACTATGATTGCACGCTTTTTGTGTCGCAACTAAATAAGGAAAAGTTGAATTTCGGCAGGATGTTAGTACGTAATGTATTTTTTAAAAAAGTACAAAGTCCCGATCCCCACCCCTCTTGCTTTCTTCCCACCCCCTCCGAAACATTGCAAGAGCAGTACTATGATTATGCGCTTTTCGTGTCGCAACTAATTTGGGGAAAGCGGATGGTTTTCAAGATGTTAGTACAAAAAGTATACACAAAAATAAGACAAAGTCCCGACCCTTTACCCCTCTTTCTCTCTCCCCCTTTCCCCACCCCTTCCGAAACATTACAAGAGCAGTACTATGATTATACGCATTTCGTGTCCCAACTAAATAGGGGAAAGCTGATTTTTTTTTTTCAAGATGTTAGAATACAAAGTATACACTAAAAGAACACAAAGTCCCTACCTCTATTGCTCCCCACCCCACCCCACCCCGTCCGAAACATTGCAAGAGCAGTATTATGATTATACGCTTACAGCTCGAAAGCTAATGATGATACCGGAGTATTCCTTTCTTTATTTCACTTTTTACAATATTATAAACCAGTGGCACCCAATCTACGGCCCACGGGTCACATACAGCCCATGAAACTGATCAGTGGGAACCGTTATTTTGCGAAATGTTACAACTCGAGGACTATGTTGCAACTGGTTTCTGAAAAACAGGTTGCATTCAACAAAAAAAAAAAAAAAAGGCATCAAGTTATTACAACTACCATTTTTTTTATAAGGGGTCATCTAACAATTCGTTGGCTTGGCCTGAAATATTGTTACAATGCATTCCACTACAATATTCACACATAGACGCACAATCGAACCAAGTTTTACGACAGCTACAGTTTGTAACACAATGTTTTACAGCTGCAAGTTATGAGTAGCAGAATTTCACTTGGAGAAGAGGTAATTGTCATGATCTTAGGAATCATTCTGTTGCTTGAAATATATTTCCAAACCCATTCTTCTTCTGGAAATTTAAAATCTTACCAAGATTGAATAAAAGTTTGTGAAAAGCAAGTAATCGCAAAAAATGTCCCTATAGTCCACTTTTGATTTATCAAAACTTTCACCAACTTCAGACGTCACTCGTCAACATCTTTTTAAGGTTTCCACCAGAGTTTTTAGTGCCAACACCAGATTCAAACTTGGTTAGGTTTTAAACGTCCCCCAGAAGAGAGGGGTTGACATTATACTTCATGCAACAGACTGATTCCTAAGTTCATGAAGATTACCTCTGCTTCAAGTGAACTTCTCCGATTAATATCTTGTAATTGAAAACATTATGTGTTTCAAACTGTATCTGTCGTAAAGCTAGGTTCGATTGCACGTCTATGTGTGAACACTGTAGTGGAATGCACTGTAACAATATTTCGGACAAAACCAACGAAATATTAGAAGAAGGCCCCTTATATAAGACTTAAAAATAATAACCAAAAGTAATATTAAACGTTAATAATATCCGCTGCGAGAAAATAATCTCAGTTCAAATATACTGTTCCTGATTTATTTAAAGCTTAAATAGTTAGCCAAGCATTAACATTATTTTGTAGACTATCGCCGTCACAAACGAATTATAAACTTTTGTAACAAATAATTGCATTATGGTAGTAAAAACTTTAAGTGAACGTCATTACATTGTTGATCTATTCCAAGAAAATGATTATTATCATATTATTATCTCTAAATTTTGTTCAAACATTTCTTTCCAAGACGTAATGACAAAAAGCTATTAATTTATTGAAGTTACTTTTTTCGTTTTTGTTGTGAGTTTTCTGCATATGATTAAGTTGGTAAAATGGTGAAACAGAGCTATCTACATAAAAAGTGTATGGTTCAGAATTTGTGAATAACAGTGGTCCCCAACAATGTTTTCAGAAACCTATTTCTAAATATTTGGCGAACAATTTGGAGCATTGTCATTAATCGTGCTCTTCGAGTTGTAACATTTCACAAAACAACGGGCAATACGGAATAGCTTCACGGGCCAGATACGGCACCTGGGGCCTTAGGTTGGGCACCACTGGTTTACAATATTGTTAGGAGTGAAATAAAAAAAAAAGAACACTCCGGTAACATCATAAATTTTCAAGCTGTACGCGTATAATCATAGTACTGAACTGATCAGTGTGCAATGTTTCGGAAGGAAGGGGGGGGGAGCAGCAAGAGGGGTTGGGGTCGGAACTGTCAAGGTTTTAGTGTACACTTTATGTACTAACATCGTGCAAAAAATTCAGCTTTATCTTAATTAGTTGCGAAACGAAAAGCGTATAATCATAGTACTGATCTTGATGGTCTAAGAGTTTCGGAGAGGGTGGGGGGGGGGGGGAATTAAGAGGGTTAGGGGTCGGGACTTTGTGTTTTTTTTTTTTTAGTGTTTTCTTGATTTACTAACGTCCAGACAAAATTCAGCTTTCTCTTAATTAGTTGCGACACGAAAAGAGTTATAATCATAGTACTGCTCTTGCAGTGTTTCGGAGCAGGTGGGGGGGGGGGGGGCAAGAGGTGGAGGTCGGGACTTTGTGGTTTTTATAGTGTATACTTTATGTATTAACATCCTGCCAAAATTCAGTTTTCCCCTAATTTGTTGCGACACAAAAAACGTATAATCATAGTACTGCTATTGCAATGTTTTGGAGGGGGTGGGGGAAAGCAAGAAGGGTAGGGGTCGGGACTTTGTATTTTTTTAGTGTATACTTTATGTATTAACATCCTGCCAAAATTCAGCTTTCCTCTAACGAGTTGCTACACGAAAAGCGTATAGTTCTACTCTTGCAATGTTTCGGAGGGGGTGGGAGGGAAAGCAAGAGGGGTGGGGGTCGGGACTTTGTATTTTTTTAGTGTATACTTTATTTGCTAACATCCTGCAAAAATTCAGCTTTCCCTAAATTAGTTGCGACAAAGCCTATTTTTTTACCTTCTTTGACTGGGCTATTTGGTAGCCATTTATTTTTTGTTTAATATATGAATGCTTCACTTGCCAAATCGACTAACTCCATAAAACAAAAAGTAGAAAAAAGTTATGAAGAAGATGGTGTTACCCATAGGACTAAATAGACACTCGTGTTACATTTTCTGCAATCACATGGTCAGAAATGTATTGAACCAAATCTTTAATATAAATTCTAATGCTAAGCATTGATAAAGCACTATTAAAGCAGAAATGAGGATTTTTTTAAAATGGAGTTAATCGATGTGGCAATTGAGGCATCCATATATTCAGCGCAAAAAATAAATAACCTTAAGGGAGTTTATTTTGTCAAGGTGGAGTCGACTGATGCACTGAACGTCTCAGGGTAGGAAGCATGTTTTCATAGAACGATATACGATATGTTTTTTAACAAATACAGAAACATATGGTCGCCACTTTTGGTGACTAAGACTTGATTTTTGGTAGCCGTGTTGGTAGTCCCGTTGACGACTGGTGACCGCTAATCTAGAGCTTTAACTACAATGCCTAACTACTTACGCCTCAAGGTCGTCCGTAATAGTAATTACAGCGAGAATTTTGAATGAAGACTTCTCTGAAGCAAACATAAAATTCATTCACTCTCTTAGCTCTAGTGGTATTTTTATCCTCATAGTTCTAGTGATATTTTTATCTTCATTTTCGCTTCTCGGCAATAATAGGTTAATAACGGGGCTAAATATGGAGACTGGGTCATAAACCTCATATAATTACTGGACCCTTTGGATTATACTTCAAGTAAAGAGTTTTCCGGGTATTTGAGGGAGGAAAACAAATTTTCGTTCACATATCTTGAAGACGTTCTAAGAGAACCGTTTACAGAAATGAATACCGGTAGAAGATTAAGTACAATGGGCTCATAAAACGATAGCCTTTATAGACATTTTAAGAGATACATTATATTGCATTGCGTTACACCCCAGGGTCCACCGTGCCGGCTAAAAGGGGTGGATTACCGGTTTAAAATATATAGCATTTACAGTACTTTTTATGAATAACCGATGACATTTTTCTTTGATTTGTTTTACTGTATGACCTAAGGAAACATTGATTGCTATGTTATTATAAAGCTATTGTTATCGAAAACGAAATTTATAATTCATCAATTCCTTTACTAATGTGCATAATCTTGTGTAAATTATATTCTTTCAAGTATTTCTTTTTAAAAAATCCTTTTGTCAGTAGACTATTCTCGCTTTGATCACAGTAACATTATTTTCTATTGCACAAATTTAAATTACACTGCATACAACAAGCATAAAATTTACTCGCCACTTCTCTACGGGCAAAAATATGGCGAACAGTTTGGTTAGATTAACGCAGAGGTCTTCAAACTTTGTCGATTCATTTAAAACAAAAGGAAAGAAAATGTATGTTTAGAACTTACGTAGATCACGTCCGGATTCGAAAAGGGCTGAAAATCCCCTTCCTCCTGCCATGAAATCAGTTTGGATCAAAAGACGGATCTCATTTTCGCCTTCGTTCGAAAGAATTGGGTATGGAATTTGTGATCCGCAGAAGACCCCGAGCACTGTCTCTTTGTCCTTCCCGTACACTACCAGCCTGTCTTGGAAGCAGCTACCCGATGGCGACAGATCGAAATCTTCGAAAGTCATTTTGATTCTCTGGAAAAGAAAACGAAGGAATCTAAATATTTTGTGATCACTATCCTGTCTGGGGGCAACTCTGAAATTGTAACGACTAGGGCTGCGGAGTCGAAGAGGAAATGACAGCCTCCGACTCCTAGAATTTTTGAGCTTTTGACTCTTTTACCTCAAAATAACTCCAACTCCGCGACTCTATCTATGACTTCGCAGCCAGAGGTGGATACAGACTACCATTTTAAGGAAGAGGGGCGTGTCGTGCTGAATAATGTAGAGTTTTGTGTATGATAAATTTCTGAAACTGCTTGGATGTCAATAAAAAGCACCAAATCGGTCAGGAATGGATATTTAGTACGGCATAAACGTTACTAATTTATTTCATTAGCTAAGGAAAGAAGTAGTATTTCAAATGTATACTTTAAAAAAAAAAAAGATCAATTGAAAATATGGCGGCAATTGTTTATGGTTTATATTTTATTCATAAGGTATTCGAACACAATCTGGAATGGATAATATTGTCGATGCTTGAGAGGGGGATAAAGGGAGGGGAGGTTCAGGACTCCTATCCCCCTCCTCTGTCCGTAGCCATGGCAGAAATGCAGACTTGATGGAAGGAAAATGGCCGACCTCAACACTTGGAATTTCAAAGCCTTCAATTCCCGACTCCGACTCCATTTCCCAAATAAATCCAACTGCCACTCCGCAGCCCTGGTAACAACCACGTATTTTCAAACATTTTATTCGCCTATTACTTGATCTGGTAGTTTTTCTTAACGAATGCACAAATTACCAGAAACGCAGCATAGTAAAATTCCAAAAAAGTTTTGCGTACTCATATTTTTTGCGTAACTTTGTCCTTAAAATTTTAGAGACCTATTAATACTCGCTACAAAGATATTGATTCTAATCCTTAACTGATTGTCTCAGAGAGCACATCGCTTGAATAGAGTCCTTCAGCAATAATCTTCTAAACAAATTTGAAAACGAGTTTTATAAACCACTACTCGTTATCTTGTACTAAAATTTCCATTAGGTCTGGTCAGTGTGATTTTTAACTTCCTGTAGTTAATAGGGCTCGACCGATGGCATTTTTTGGCCGATGGGCCGATGCCGATTGTTGGCCGATTGTTCAAAGACGGCCGATGGCCGATTGTTTTCCTCCAAATGGCCGATGGCCGATGCCGTCGGCCGATGGCAAAAAAAAAAAAAAAAAAAAAAAAAATCAAACAGAAATAAATTGATAAGATTATCAGGGATTTAAAAGATCGCTGATTCATTTCATTTTACTTTCTTTCTACGAATAAGGAATCGTATAATCACAAAAAAAAAAAAAAAAAAAAAAAACAGATTTCGAACTAAACTTCTAGTTTACGGTTTAAAGTTCACAAGTTTTTCCGGCACATTTGTACATGCATATGTATTTAAGAACATATAGATGACCGAAATATCCATTTTGAACGCCTCCTCAGTTAATTATCGTAAATTCTCTTGTGATGTCTTCATGCGCGTAAACTTGCGTCACTCAAAAACGTTATAAAATAGTAAGTTGAAAACACATACGTACGTAGTATGATCTAAAGGTTCAGGACAAATTGTATACAACTTTACCCTGCATAGTTCACATTACCGAAGCACATCTATCTACAAAATAGTCACCTTGGACGACTATGCACTTCTGCCAACGTTCGTATAGCTTTTCGAAGCACTCCTGGAAGACATTTTACGCAACCTCCTGTAAGGCCTCTTGCGCTGCTGCTTTTAACTTCATCGTGGGGAAGAAGGCGACTTTCATGTTGAGGATGCACGGTTCGATTGGTCAATACTCTGATATGACAAACAAGTAAAATAACGTTTCGTTGAAGTTAGCTCCGTGTGACTTTTACCTGTTCACAGCAAAAAAACATTTGCATGGACGCCGCTTTCTTCCGTCAGGTGAAGATAAAGCTGCATCACAGAAGATAGCTAAAAATGGCTTCCAGGAGTGATTCCAAAAGTTTTATGAACACTAGCAGAAGTACATAGTCCCTCAAGGTGACCTTTTAAAGGTGGATGTGTTTCGGTAATGTGAACTATTCTGGGTAAGGGTCTATACAGCTTGTCCCCGAACTTTTGGATCGTACTACGTACAATATGTATAGGGTGTAGTTATGCTTCTCTTTTTTTGGCTGCTGTATGATGAAAGAGCAAGAACAACAGCCAAAAAAAAAAAAAAAGGAAGAAAAACAAAGAGACTGTTTAATAACCAATTGATTTTTTTTTTATTTTTCTTAAATTGAGCATGTAACTAAGATTTCAGTAATATTGTAATAATGTATGGATTTAGGTACACTAAAATAGTTAAAAAACATTAAATTATGTTGTTTAATCATTCAATAAAAAGAATAAAACTATGAAACCGTCAACAAATTACGCAATTAAAGTGAAAAGATTGCACGTAGACATTTTTTAGTCATCAAATTAAACAAAAAAGGTAACAGGTAAATTACAATATTAAATCATAATAGGAATATTTTTGCACTTATTTAAAATTTATGAAAAGAAAAGTTTGCATTTTTCATAAAAGCTATAACAGGGACATACAATTTGCTGAAAAAAGAAATAGTCATAAAAAGAGCGATGTTCTTTAAAACGCAGCTACAAGAAACAAACTCAATATTTACACCAAGTTAATAACTGAATAAATATACTACTTGATCTGATGTTTGCACACATAATATTGAAAAATGTGATTGTTTAATCTTTTATGAAGCTTTACAAACACGTTCAAATTAAATTTTTAAATTTAAGAATAATTTTCTGAAATTTAAAAAATTGCATAATAGAAAATCCTTGAAACATTTCTATAAAAACGAAAATAACTTATTCATTGATTTTATATAAATACATAAAAATATTTACTTACAACAGAAAAAACATCGATCACTATTAATGATGCAAAAAAGATGACGCATTACGAAATATAAGTGAAACAAGTATGACAAGGACGCAAAATGGCATTTCTTGACCAAAATAAATAATCGCTATAAATATTTAAGAAATGCTCGAAACGACGAGGGAGGGTTAAGGGGGGAGGGGTCACCCTCTGATTTTTGAGTAACTCACACTTCGGTCCCAACCTCGGCTCATTTTTTTAGTACAGAACCGCTACCACCAACGCCTCGGAAGAATTTCTGAATCTACTTCAGCACTTCTGAAGAAAAAATTCAAAAGTCCCTTTGATTTTCGAATTATGTCACCATTCAAAACGTCTTTAATTAATTTCTTACATTAATGCTCTAAATTATTTCTAAACAATAAATTAAGTTTGAAAAAAAATCTCTAATTTTATTAATTGTGTTAATTTAAAGAGCTCAGAAGTATAACTAGAATTTAATTTCAGAAATTGAGGGAGTGGGAGGAGGGGCACGCAAGTGTTCTCGGAAATTCAAAAAGTAGTCGTAAAAAATAGAGTTCAAAATAATCATAAACATGGAGCAGAAAAAAATTTTAAAACTTGCACCCGAGTTTGTTTTGACGTGCAGTGGCGGATTTAAAATATAGCAAATGTTGCAATTGTACGAGAAGCCCCTTAACCATCGGGGCACCATAGGAGTTACAAAAATGCTTATGATAAATGTTTCACAACTTCTGCGATAGAGAAATAGGGCCCCAAAATGTATTTCGACGGACCCTAAACTTGTAACTCCGCCGAAGCGATACAGAAAAGACTGCATTACTGTGATTCATATTACAAGTATTGAAAAATTAAAAATTACTGTCGGTTCAACATGAATCTACCAAAATGACACAAAAACCGGTTTCACCATCTCATATTTGTTTTCATGATCTCCAATTCGGCAATATATCACCAAATGATTGTCAGTCTGAGACGCTAGATTAGTTTTGCATAGAAATAAGTAATTAATAGCTACAAAAGTGAGTAAACCGGCTTTTCAGAACACCCGATCGAAAACAAAAAAGGAAGTGCACAACTGGCACGTACGCACACCCCACACGCGAAAACTTAACCTTCTACAGCTTACCATCTTAGAGTTATGACTTATGAGAGATATATACGTACATCCAGCTGCAAGAAACAACGCAATAATTAACTTGTTTGGTATCTGAATGCAGTATTAAAAACTCTTTCAGGGGTGACTAAAATAGAAATTCATACTGAAATTTAAGTAAACAATTTTGTATGAAAACAATAACTCTCTTTACTTTGTATTGAAAAGTAGAACAGCAAAGGTCCTTTTTTTTCAAAAACATCGGCCAATTCCATCGGCGTAGGCCGATGGGCCGATGTTTCCTGCAAGTTAGCATCGGCCGCCGATGCCGATGCCGATGGCTAAATTGTTGAACCATCGGCGCCAATGCATCGGCCAGGCCGATGCATCGGTGCCGATGCATCGGTCGAGTCCTAGTAGTTAAGCCCTTAATGTTACTTACCGTGCCTGGTGGTGACCTTATTCTGTATTCACACCAAAGCCCATTATGGTATTCGTCTCTCTTTCCATAATAAGGACTTGTGACTCTTACTTGATTAGTGGCATCATACTCATACAAAATATGACACTGGAAGTCATCTCCACCGTCACCATCATCCCAGTCACCAGCTGGAAGAAAATACACATATATTTAGCCAACTGTTTGAGCATACAAAGCGCGGAAAATACTTTATTTATATGTTGTGTAATTAGCGTATATATTAATTAGAAACGTCGTTTTCTTCACTCGTTTCTTCGTCGGAAATCTCGTATTTGCTACTGGCAAATTGCCAATAATTCCTCTCTCTCTCTCTGCTTAAAAAGGATGTGACTATGTAGCCGGTAGGAAAAAAATGACATTTTAATGGTTCGAGTGAAAGTGGGTTACGTTAGAGGCACTGCATGCCGAAAATTAATTTTCTGTTCATTAATTAATGCACCGCCGCAGACAGGAAGAAGGGGGCGAAGCCGTCAAAGTACACCACCGTCGGTGGCAGTGTACACCAAACCGCTGCACGATCCGCCGAAGGCAACGAATCTTACCACCCCAGCGGCGAGTATTAATTTCAGTCATTACAGTACGGTGAAAATTTATATCGTCAATTGAAAACAAAACACTCAGTTGGTATTTTGCGTTACGGCTTTGCTTTAAAGAAATTACTCTTACTATATCTCACCGTCTCAAGTCGCCCTGACGTCACATCCAATTGCTCCAGCTCCAGACATCATGATGCCTGGAGCATGCTCACGACAGTACATAGGAACGACACCTAATAAAATAGTAATACAGTGATACAACAAACTACGAGGGACAGCAAATTTTGTTCGTTGTAACGGAAATTCCGTTGTAATGGAGTTTAAGTAATGCAACGACAATTAACTCGGAACTGAAAATGGATATTTTGTTGTAATAGTATTCGTTGTAACGGGATTTCACTGTATGGTGAAATTAGCTCTCCTACCTGCCGCAACGATAGTTAGTCGTCAAGTTAGGAGTTTATGTCTTTATCATTGGTTTAGATATATATTTTTCTACAACTGCTAAACGAGTCCTGCAACTCATCATTCACAAAACAGTAACTCTTAAACTATTTACTCGCAGAAATAGTATGATTAAGGTGAATATAACTTAAAGACTTTAGTTTTCTTCGTACAAAAGTAAATTTTTGAGATTACTCTTATGTTACAAAATTTAACATCAAATCGAAATAGATAGAATGTATTTTTTCCCCAACGGAAAGTGGTTCAAACACATACGACCCAAAGAAATTGGATTTAGATTAATTTAATTTTCCAATTTTGCGCATCAGTTCAAAATTGCGAAACACCATCAGAGTTACTATTACGTTAAATGAATTCATTAAATATAAGCTCGGGTTCAGTAACTTCTAAAAAGTTTTCACACTAATGAAATAAATGGATTACTCTAAAAGCAATATCTTGGGGGAAAAGTGTTAATGGCTCGAATGAAATTGTTCATTTTTGTATTACTCAATTTATAAAAACCATATATTTAAGTAATATAAATTTAAACATTTTTTTCTCTATCCAACGGAATGGATTTTTCCCCCCAAGTTTCGAAATTCTGAGTGTTCTTTTCAATTGGTAGAAATGGTGGATATGAAAATATAATTTACCTACATTGATATTTTATTACATTGCTAAATGTATAGTTCCATTTTAATAACGTAAACTAACATTATAAGAGGGACAAATATTAGTTCTGTACTTGGTAAGAGTAAATAAATAGTTTCATTAATTTCAAGAGTACACCCACTTGTTCTTTTTTTTTCTAGATTTAAATGTAAAAGCTTTTCCTCTTTTATCGCAATTTCAACTGGTTAAATGCATGTTAATGTTCAGTAAGTTAGCGCCCTATAGCCAGGGCTAAGGCAGAAATACATGAAATACACCGCCAGCTCAATCAATTCCAGCCGAAGACTGCAGTTTCGTGCTTATTAGCACTCATCAGCCCGGCGTAGGAGTGACTGAGCTAGAGGTGGAAAACCTCTTAAGGAAGCCAAGTGTGCCAAACAAACTTTTCCACCTCTAAGCTCAGTCACTCCTATGCCGGGCTGATGAGGGCTAATAAGCACGAAACTGCAGTCTTCGGCTGGAATTGATTGAGCTGGCGGTGTATTTCATGTGCATGTTAATGGTTTTAAACCGAAGTTATATGCACTAACACTGAAGATATTAATTAGATTTGTAGCTCCGTTCGGTAAAATTTTCATAATTCGGTGAAATTTGGAGTTCTATTTCGCAAAATTTTCGTCATTCCGGAAAATTTGGGGTTTCATTCAGCAAATTTAGATGCCCCCCCCCCCCGCATTAAAGTTCAGGGCGCCCCTTAACGTATAATAGCACAAATAGCAGATTACTGCAGTGTTTCTGGGTTCCAAGGAACCCCTCGAAGGTATTAATTTAGCTTTAATATCACAATTATTTGAATTTGTAATAAGTGCGAAAACGAAAAATAATTTACCCTTTACAAAGGCTAGCAAGGAGACTGCCAGTACTAAGCGGAGAAAGGCCGAGTTCCCCATAGCTGCTGCGGACTAATTCAGCTATGTGGCGTGCTAAATCACTGTACCATTTTACATTAATATTACAGATGGTTAGGCTCTCAGGATTATCTTCGAGAATACAGAACGCTTACAGGTGATTTTGTAGACATCGCATCATTTTTTTCCTAGTTTGAAATGCAGTTGTTTCTTCTGAGTGATTGAATATGTTAGATAATCAGTGCTGTTTGCTTTGTCTAACCCTTATACGTAATATGTGAATGATAATGTCTTTTTTTTTCAAATGCAGAAATAAATTACCGAAAATAACATTTAATTTGCGAATAAGACGTAAATATGTGTATTTACCTAGCTATTAAGGACCGTACTCAAGATGTGGGTTTTTAGCGTTTAGACCTCTTTCAAAAATTTTCAAAACATTATTGCTATTTATTTTTTAGAACTGTTTTTGTTATTAAATAATTGGGCAAACTCAAGGTCGTATATTTAGTATTATTATTGAGCAAGAATTTCGTATTAAGCTTAATTGAACGAGATTGATGTTGCTCTGATTTTTCAGATTGCCATGACGACGAGAAAGAGCTAACTCGTTGTTTTAATATTTATTACTAGTGGTACCCGCACGGCTTTGCCTGTAGTAGAAAATTAAAAGATCATTTGGTTCGCCTGTGTATTTACAAATAATGGATGACAAATTTCTTACCAAATGCTATGTTAATTTGCTCGCCCATGTCATGGTAATTTGCTCCTCCACGTTATGGTAATTTGCTCGTCCATGTTATGATAATCTGCTCGGTAAAATGTTCTTAAAATTGGAACAGAAAAGGAACAAAATCGAATTTTCGAAAATTCGCTTCGATTTGCGAACCCTCATGCTACAAACTAATTTTGTGCCAAATTTCATGAAAATCGGCCGAACGGTCTAGGTGCTTTGCGCGTCACAGACATCTAGAGATCCAGGCTTTTAGCTTTATTATTAGTAAAGAAGAGGATAAATTTTCTGTTACAATCGTTTACGTTCATTCAAGGCTTAACTTAATCAGATTTAACTTTTAAAAAAAAAAGGGGGGGGGGCGGATTTTGTAAAATTGCGTCTTTTCAGGAAAACCATCAACATAGATGAACTTAAAAAGTAAAACTTCATGCAAAATTTCCGGATTATTCATCCCTACCATTTAAGATTTATAAGAAATAAAAATACCATAAAGGTATACACTAATTCACTCTTCCTGATGAGTGTACGGGTGCAGCTTTTCCATAATAACCAGATCATTATTACCTAATCCTAATGACCATTTATTTTTATGGATTTGCTTCGTATTACGCAATCTAGAAAACTAACAATCATAATTAGTACAGTAAAATTAGGCCAAAAAATGGCCAAACCCAAACATCCAAAAAAAAAAAAAAAAGCGAAACCTGTTGCAAATTACTTCTTACCCTTCCAGCAAGAAGAGGTAAAAAGTCCCAGCACTTTGCGCGTCGGGTTTTGGGGGGAAAGGGGGGGGGGACGAAATAATCTTCTATTTAAATAAAAATAATTTCTATTACTTAAAAAAAATTCTCAAACCCCGCAGAAACCACTCTGTAATAGTAAAATAATAAACTCTCACAGAAAAAAATTCTAATTAACAGGGTTGGACAGGCGGAGGGGGGTGGTGATTGGGGGGGGGGTCCATGGAGCAGCTTTGCGTCATTGGAATTTTTAAGGCAGTTTTTTCAAGGATTATTTCTTTCTTTTTTGAGGGCTTTTATTCTGGATGGGTACTCCGTCACCCTTAAGGGGTGAGCCATCGCTTTTGGAGGGGGGGGGGATCCTGAATTTACATTCTAAAATCAACTATTGCAGTGAAGTTCACGAAAAAATTTCCCTGATTTAAACTTTTCCGAAGTACAAAATGTCACATAATGATATGGTAATATCAGAATGATAATTCTAAAAGATCTAAGCGAGCTCAGTAACCAAATTATTTGTGACTGGAGTTATTAAACTGTTTAGAGCGCTGGAAAACCAAATTCCTGTGCAGCAAAAAAAAGTCCAAATTGACCAAAGTTTCCCTACTTCTTCTTGATTAACTTACTTCACCTTTTCTACAATCTTTTGCCATCACCGTAAGGGGGGGGGGGTACAAACCGAAATTGCCAATAGTGAACGGGCAATGCTGCAATTCTGCACCCTCTAAGTCGGTGGGGGTTCTACTATTTGCAAACACCAAGCTACCTTTCTTTTACGCAGCTGGTTATGTGAATTATGCTAAATATGCGGACATATACTTGCAACACTATCTGAAACTTTTGAGTACATTACGCGATAAAAAAAAATTGATCACATTAAACATCAGCTATCCAACGATCTAACGCAATGACAAATTCAGGTGGTCTAGAACCTGTAGTGGTTCAACGATAGAACAAGTCTTGATGAGAGCAACGAGCAATACAACAATAGAATGCTAAATATTTACACCTTTTTGTCTCTCAGTTTGGAAATTACAATCTGTTTCTAAAGCCCCCAGAAGTTTCTTCCCTCTCAAGTTGGTAGTAGTATTGCTCGCTGATGTTAATGTGAGTTGCGATGAGATCTTTAACGTTCGTGTAGTAACATCAAAGGATATTGAAGGCGAACAATTTTGTGGCATTTCTTTGTAAAGGAGGTAAGCAGTTATGTCTTTAGCTTCTGTTACGAGAGTAGTTATTATCTGTAAAGATGTGTAAGCCCAAACCATCTTTTACACCGAATAGTATGAACAGTAAAGATGGAATAACAAATTGCTAAAAACTTCTGGTACGAGTTATGCGCTGATCCTCCATCAGTATTCGATGAATCTGGTTTCAGAAGGAAAGAAATCCAGTATCGTTAAAGTGCTATTTATTATGTGAAGCAAAAGGTTCATCCACCATCACAGAACGAACAGCTGGTGTCATATATGAGGCAGTGAGAAGCAAAGGGATGTAAGTGGACATTTTCAAGTTTTGAATAAAAAGCGTTTAAAGATAACATCTTAGGTAGGCTTTCATTGATTTTCTTTTCTAAAATCATGCTGTATAGAAGCAACTACCAGATCTACTAGTACAATTTCTTGCCCCAAGATAGAGGAGAGGGTCACCAACCATTTGTACTGGTTATCTCCAAATTTTTAGTTTTGCCTCTTACGTCCCTTTGCTTCTCACTGCCTCATATGTAATAGATGGAAGATACCTGCTTGATCATATTTTTAGTAATGATATGTAAGCTTCAAGGAAATATGTCAGCAATGCATTGTATAGGTCACTTGTAAGTGTGGGAAAGCTAGTGTCATTTTTGATGGGTGCAAAGAAAGCACCACAGAAATATAATCTGCGTCCTATTACAACAGCCAAGCCTTCTGCTCTAGAAGACTTTCTGCGTCTCAAATCTTGTGCTTGCTCTGAGGGGTTATAGTGAATGCTTGAAAAGTCTGAAAGTGGACTGAAGTGCTCAATTATATGCACAAACTGCGTTAGACATAGCTGCAACAATAACGATTTTGCTGAGGATCTAGATTCCAAAAAACATCTTGATAACGAAGACTTTTTGTTACAAGCTTAGGAGAAATCATTTGAAAGCAAAAAACAGTTCAGCGTAATTTTTCTGGCCATTTAATCAAATGTGCACCATCAGAGGGGGTGGGGGGGGGATAATATTTTAGTATATAATTTCGTTTTGGTATGTGAGCTACTGTTCTTATGGGGTGGACAGTCCTGATTTAATGCATTTTAGATTTGCATGAAATAATACTTCTACTTGAAATAAAAGGTGGGAGGGGGGGGGGAGTGAGGATTTATTTTATTTGGCTGAGGGGGGGGGGTGCTGTAGCTTTGAGAGGAGGTGCACCATCGCTCTTGGAGGATGGACACACTTGATTTCTAACTTTAACTTAGCATAAAATAATGTTTCCATATGAAATGTATGGAGGGGGGTTCGGGGGTACTGCTTCGTTTTACGGGGATAGGGGTGCTCTGTAGCATTGATGGGTTATGTCATCCCTTTTGGGGGCCAAACACCTTTAATTTCATGCTTTTAAATTTAGTATAACATAAAAAAAAATCACTTTAAATGTACTCTAAAAATTCTGGAAAAATACCCAAAACAGCAATTTTTAGATGCCCCCCATTCCAAAACCCGACGCACAATGGGGTGGGACTTTTTACCTGTTCTTATTGGGAGGGTAATAAACAATTTGCACCAGGTTTAGCTTTTTTTTTTTTGGATGTTTGGGTCCGACCCCTATTTTTACTGTACTAAATATGACGGGTGCAAATTTTCTCTCCATATCCATTCCAGTCCATTTGTAGAAACAGGAACTCAACGGGTAGGGTCCTATTGCAATCCGTCATTGCGAAAAACATAATTTGATTTCAATTCGTCAAAACTTAGATGATTTTTTTTCTTGTTTTTTTAATTGCTTTTTCTTTTTGTAGGTATTGCGAACTTCATTTCTTCTAAAACAATGCAGCGTTTTTCTTCAGGTTTTAAAAAGCTGACGCTAACAAAAGCATCTAAATATTTTACGTTTGATAGGTCTAAACTCTAGATTTAGCATATTAGGATTATTGTCAAAAGCTATGGATTTAAGAACCATTATTTCGCATGCGCATATGAGTACTCGTATGTACAATAGGGTGGTTCAAAAAGCTTTTTTTAAGCTAGCGTCCACCCCACCCCCCTATTTCTCTTAGACTTACTAATAGTATTATGCTGTACAAGTTTTAGCTTCTTAATAAAATTTTAAGAGGGTGCTCAACGACCCCTTAATTTAACATTAGCCGTAGTATAGAAAATGCCAAAAGTTTAGAAACATTTAATTTCCCCAGCTGTTTTTTTTTTTTTTTTTTTTTTTTTTTTGGCAAATAATTATTTTATTGCAATGTAATATGCATATCACTATTGTATATTAATATGTGTAGCATTCTTTTTCAGTTCAATGTATTTTTAACTCCCTCCCTTTACGCGAAGTTTGGGGGAGGGGGTTAAGCACCCTCTTTCAGTTGAAATAGGAAACTAAAGTTCTTCCAGTATTTTTCTTTCTACAAGTCTAAAAATATTTAGGGGTGGCCCGTGTGTTATCTATGCTTACGTTCCACGAGCACGACCGGTAGCGACCGGTTGGTTAATCACGTGACAGCAATGACCTCAGCGGTTACTAACCGATTGTTCACGAACCAATGTTCATGGAACGCTTTCGGTTGATCACCGGTTACTTGCGCAGACGAATAACACGCAGGTGAAAATTACTTATAATTGGTCAAAAATGTCACGTGGTTCCCTCAACCAATCAACCAGCTTAAATTGTAGTTTACCGGTAGATCAACCGGTGAGGCTCATAGAACGACATCGGAAGCAACCAGTTTACCGGTAGCTCTCAAGAACGCTGCGGTTAGCAACCGGTTACTCACCGGTCGACCGGTGAGATTCGTCGGACGCAAGCTATGAGAAACTTTTTTCTTTTACATGTATTTTTGAAACACCGTAATGTACAAGGAGGTTATGCAGTGTACGCATCATTTTTTTTTTTTCTTTTTTACATAGTATAGATACGTCATGTTTTATATTTATTTTAACTAACCTATTGAAACAAAAATGATTAGAGGATGGAATCAAATTTAATTGATCACATAGTGTTAACGAGAAATGGGTTTGGAAAAAACCCTCTCCAAAACAATTCTGGTTACTGCCCTTTTCCAACCTATCAATATTATTTATGCATCTAACCAGGGAACCACACGGCCTATGCAAAATGAAAAACATTTTAAATGGCAGCGTTCGAAAAAGCATATTGAAGCATTTTTTGACCCATCAATTAAGTACCATCGTGCCCCGCGTTTTCGAGATATAGTGTCTTAACGTCTGCAGAAGTATTAAGAAAAGTCGCCAAATTTAAAGATTTTGCAAGAAATTTTAAAAACACTACGTGATTTCATCGTTTGCATCTTGCAAGACATCTCATTCCCATATTTGGTCATATACAAAGCGTGTGAAAGAAGTTTTGCATTAATCCTTTACACTGTAACAAATTTCGGAAACGTTTCTGGATATATCAGAAACGTTTCCGAAATAGTAGGAATCCTTCATCCAATAGCGAACTCCTCAATATTCAGAAAGCTTTTTGTTATTTCAAAAAAAAACTAGAAGCGGAAGCGATGACGCAACGCTTCGAAACCTATTTTATCCTTTCAACTCGGGCGCCAATGAGTCGGAAATAACGAGAACTCATTTTTTTCATATCTATGTTTGCTGCAGTCAGCAACTGTTTAGCATTGGATTGCTTGTTATTTCATGTCTAGAGAGTAGTAAAATGTGTCGAAACTAATTTTACGCCTTTGCATTTTGGACTGCCCTTGATTTTTTAGACGATGTACGCAGCTATTAAGTTAGTTAATAACCATTTGCTTCTTTACAATTTCCAATGCGACCATAATTAGATATATATTGTGTGTTCAAGCGTGAATAGTTTCAACACCCGTGTTTATACTTAATGAAACGAAACCCTTTGGATTACTTATTCAGTTGTAATGGAGGTACTTGGATTTTCTTCCGCTCATGTTCACTTGTAAGTATTACTGAATATTTTAAAACATGTTGTTATATACATTTATATTTTTGTTGATTTGCATTTGATGAGGCTCCAATTGTAACTGTTTTTGGGTTTATCGAATTAATTTAAAGTTATCCTACATACCTATGTGCGCGGTGTACTGTTTGTTGTAACTAACTGAAACTGATTAATTACGCAAAAGAAAAAAAAAATCAATTGTTTAATTCATTAAAAATATGGTAATGCAAATATTTTCTAGTATTGTAATATGCTTCACAAAAAATGTGCCAGTATTATCTTTTTTTATTATAATTTATTCATTCATTTAAAAATATTTATACCATTAGAAAATGACCATGTTATCTATTAGTAAGAACATAGTTATGCAATTAGTTCATCTGCTTATTCATTTTGTTAAATGTGGTTAACAATAAAAAAAGTCCTTGACATTAGTTGTTCCGAAAATAACATTTCCTTCGTGGATATACTAGTTTAATGTAGGACAGTCAGGAGGAATGAGTCAGTGGCAAAAATGGAACAGCTGCATTTACATGCCGAAATAAATAGTAATATTATTTCATGTCATCGTTTTAAAAGTGATCATTTTTTAAATACTATGTTATTAGTATGCAATGCACATATGGGGAGAAGACGAGGGGCGTTCACCACGCAGACTGTGCCATTGACATTTTCAAGGGGTTGCTTTTTTAAGGGGGGGTGCGCTTTATATCATTTTATGGGTGCAACATCACTCTTATGGTGTGGGGGGGGGGACTCTCGTATATATGAAATGGAATAATCATGTAATAGAGTTCAATGTTTTAATAAATAAAATATATAATGCATTTTGCGCACACAATAAAAATAAAATCAGTAACCTATTTTGATTAAGTATCTATATTTGTGATAAACTGGAAAAGGGCAAGAACAGAAGAATAAACCCGAATGGTTCCAGCAGGGGAACTTTGGTGTCATATTTAAATTCATCAATTTCTCTGTTGGTACTTTTCGGTACACTTTGTTCGTCAAAGAAATTGACTTGACGTGAACGAATTTCGGAACGCAAAGTGTAGGTAAGTTCTGTAAAATTTTATCCGAAAATAAAAGCTATCAAGTTTGATACAAGATATGTTTTGAAGTTCTGCATTGAAAATACAATATGTTGATAATTTTGTCTTGAAAATATTGAGAGAAAAACTGAAGTTTAATATTGTTTAACAAACAATCCCACTTTTGAGAAAGTACTCCCCTTCCCTCCCCCGACGATTTTGTGATTATGAATGAAACTACTATATTATTTCATAAATTTTCAAAAATTTATAACTGTGCATATGTTATGCTGTTAACCATGCTATTTGTCATTAGAAATTCAGAAAAAAAAAATCCACGAATGATTCTAAAATTGCTCGTTTCATTGCTCTTAGATATGAAAGAAATGAAACTGATATGGCATGCAATACTATAGTAAAGAATAATTTTTTAGAAAAAATCACGGAAAAAGGATTCCGAAATTCTCAGAAACGTTTTTGAAAATTGTTTGGAGAATTCCGAAATACTCGGAAACGTTTTCGAAACTTTCATGAACCACAGCTGCACAGAATACTCAGAAACATTTCTGGAAATTACGGAAAGAGGATTCCAAAATGCTCAGAAACGTTTCTGAAAATTACAGAAAGAGGATTCCAAAATACTCAGAAACATTTCTGGAAATTATAGAAAGAGGATTCCGAAATACTCAGACACGTTTCTGGACATTACAGAAAGAGGATTCCGAAATACTCAGAAACGTTTTTGAAAATTTCATGAACCGCAGCTGCACGATATACTCAGAAACGTTTCCGAATTTTTTTTACAGTGTACTTATGTGTGTTAAATTAAAGAGTCACAATCAACCCATATGAAGTGGAATGTAGAAAGCTTTATCCGTAGGAACTACAACGTTACAACTATGTATATTAAACGTAAGTGTTTTTCTTTCGTTCGTGATAATTATACATTTCAGAATTTTATGGTATTTTAACTATGTAACTTGTTTTACGTGATAATTCTTATTAATGAAACGTGTTTCAAGTATTTCTTAATAATTTAGAAAAATTAGTATGAATAAGTATAAAAAGCAATCTAATTTGAGCTCGTTTATAGAAAATAAACTGGATAGTCTTTGATGTTAAAATAAAATGGTCATGGATTATGGCGAGGGATTGGTGGTCGATAGCGTTTGTAGTACCCCATCGTGGTCGTTAGAATTTACCGAGACTGAATCTTATTGGTTTCAGAGACTGAATTTGATATGTAGTGTTTTTATTAATGGTTTTTTTTTCTTTTTTTTAAACAAAAAAAATCGAGCATCTTGTTTTCAAAACTTATTTTAACTAACAACAATTGAGAAGAAAAAATATCGAGAGAGATATATTAGAAGATTTTGATGTACGAAAGTAGACTTGTTTAGTTCTGGACAAACTGCAGTTCGACTTACGTGTATTTAAACATAGCTCCAGTGTCAATAAAGAAAAAGAGGGAAAAACAGGAAAATGTGATGTTTTATTCTTAATATATTATGCATAAATTTTGAATTTTAGAAGCCTTTAGTTTGCCGTAGTTTTGACAGTTTTCAAAATATATTAGAAATACCAGTTTTTTTTTTGAGATACAGTTCCATCTTTTTTACTTTTATTTTGAGCCAAAAGAGAGGCTTAGTGGTTAAGAGTTAGCCTCTTACGCTCAGGGGCGGGGACAACCGTTGGCCCGGGTCCAAGCCTGAAAAAGTCCCGAGATTTTAAAAATGAAGGGTGAAATATATGTAGAGACGTAGGGGTAAACAATATCGAGGAGGGGGGGGGGGCGTAAAAATAATTTTGGACGGGCCCCAAAATTTGTGTGCCCCTTCTTACGCCCACGGTCGCAGCTTTAAACCAAGCTCCAGTTGATGGACTCTCAAGATACTTTTCAAGAAATCGTCTCGTCCATGTCGTATTGTAATGCGGAATGTAAAAGAGGCTTTGAAAATTCGCTTGGCCTTGAATGCTCACGGTAAAATTAATTTCAACTGCAGTTTCATATCGAAAAAATTTAGATGCCTTCATCTGGTAGGAAAACTGAGTGTCAAAATTATCGTGGTCATGGCTATCCACCGATAGAGGTGGTACATGAAATAATGTATGTCAGCTCTTGGGAATATACTGCAAATGTTGGAAAACTAATACGCAGCCCCAACAATACAAAACAACTTATTTTTTGGGAAAAGTGTTTTTAATATAAAAGACCTCATAAACGTTGCTTTAGTGCTCAATCGATTCAAACAAGTCAGGCATTTCTGCAAAAAAAAAAAAAAATAAATAAATAAATAAATAAATAAATAAAAATTCCTGAATAAAATGCGAAAAAAATCCCCAAAAATACCGTACTACCAATGGGTTGAGCATCAGACAATCATCAATAACTTTAACTCAGAGACAATTATCAATAAGATATTTTATTATATCTTAGAATTCAACTGAATCTTTGAATCATTGCTTTAATCCAATCGACTTTATCTGACACTTTGGAAAAGATAGTGCTTATTCCTGGAGTAGCACAGAGAGCGGTTTCTTGGTTGTCTCGCGTTGCTCGGCTTGTTGCTCCAAAAATATACCATTTGTTTTCTATTTTGCAAACAAGAGGTCCACCGCTGTCACCCTATAAAACGAAGCATAATCAGTAAAGAGGTCTAAAACTGTTTAAAATGTTCCTGTAATTTTGTGGTAAAATGTATTGCATCCATGTTGCAAAAACTTTTTACTGTAAAATTGTACGACAGGAGAAACAAAAATGCTGTGGCTAGTTGCACTTATTAAAACTAACAAAATGCAAGCAGTGGGGTTCGAACCTGTCTTCTTATTATTGCAGACCGGTACACTATCCCCCATACAAAATATGACTCGAGGACAGAGCGAGATTGGAAACTTTTATGCTTTACACCGTGAGTCAGGTAATGTACCAATTGGTACTGTAATCGCTTACTTGTCCCGGTAACATTACTGTAATTTTTTTTGAATATCGTAGACACTATATTTTACAGCAATACTTTTCTTAAAAGTTTCCTGAATTTTTACCAATGTACAGTAAATATTTTTGTCTTCCTTAAAGTCCTTCACACGCGAATGACAAGCAATTAAACATACACTATTAAAATGAAGATTCAACGTCTAGCAAAGATTCCGACTTATCCACGGACCTTCAAGATACCTAATCATTATTTCTCTGGTTAAGTAAAAGTGATAGTAATCAGCGAATTCTTACTTTCGCCAAAATGTCGGTTCAACTCGGAAGATAAATAGCGGATCGGAAAACCGTTTCGTCAATGGTTGGGACAAACCAAACCTGGCAGCATTGTGAAGGCTACACAGATAATAATTGCAGCATTACGACGTAGCCAGGTTAGGTTTGCCCCAATTATAGGGAAGAAATTTTTTCTAACATCTCGCGATGCAAAAGGGAGTCCATTTTATAACTTTTTTTTTTTTTAACTTGGGCAATTTGTTTTTAGAAGACCACTTTGGATTCCCTTCTAGGCCTTGCTGTTTTTTTTTTATCTTCTACGCAAAATGCCACGAGAAAACGTTTTTTGTGACTTTCGTCGTGATGATATGTTTCTAAATATCTATTTTCCACACATTTTATTGACCTAAACACTTTGGAGCTCTTCCAAAGATTTTTTGAATAAAGTATTTAAGATTTACTTGACAAATTTTCAAGCTAAGGAATATTTTTAGTTCTGTAGTCGGGGCAAACCTAACCTGGCGGCTTAGTAATGCTGTGATTAGGAACTGTGTAGCATCCATCATGCTACCAGGTTAGGTTTGCCGCAACTATGAATATAAATATATCATAGTAGCAAGTCCATTGACGTGGTTTAATTTCTTGTAGTTTAATGTAACGCTTCAATTAGGAGAACTTTAAAATAAGACTGCTTAATGTAAAGGAGGAAGATTAGATTTTTTATCTGGAAAACTTTCTAACCAAGGAACAATACGATAGTGTAATAATAGAAAAAAAAATGCAATCAAAAGAGCAAAGTAAAACATGTTTTAGACGCATAAATTGTTTGCCCACGTATCCCCGTAATCGAAACACGATGCCTCAAAGTTTGCCAAAATGCTAAGAAAAGTCGCCAAATTTAGCGAGTTTCGGTATGTAATAGAAAGCATCTTTCACGCACTTAGCAGACGGTGAAATTGTTGACGAGAAAAAGGGACCTTCAATTTCTTGCAGGGCCTTCAAAGATTGCTCTTTCTTAAAATTTCGTAAACTTCAAGGTAAGGGGACAAGAGAGTAAATAATTTTTGCACCAAAAAAGTCTCGTGTGCTCTTTCGATTGCTATTTATTTTAATCTTTTTTCATTTTTACACAATTCATGTGGCTCCCTGGTGTGATATTTTACAGCATGAAAATACTCACTTTGCAAGGAGTATTCCCTACATTTTCTACACAAATCTGAGATTCTGTATTGATATCATCGGTATCGCAATCTTGCTCAGATACAACAACTTGCTTAGTCTGTTTTAAGAGCACATTTGAGCCAGTTCCTATTTATCAAAAAATTAAAATAAAAAAAAAGTTACAGAATTTTCAAAGACAATATGAAAATTAATTAATCAATAAACAAATAATATTCAACAAATACATTGAATGCCCATTGCAACAAACTTTAAAGGACCTCAAATTTTGTTCGTTGTAACGGGAACCTTGTTACAACGGAATTCAAGCAATATAACGGAAATTTAAACGACGTTTCATTTTATATAAACGGATTTTTCATTGTATCGGTAGTCGTTGTAATGAGAGTTTACTGTACATAAATAAAAATAGATAATTTTAAAAAATCCTTAAAATAACAAGTTTTTTTACCTTGTGGATTTTTCGTATTAGTTTAATGAAAATAATTATAACACCTTAATACTAACCTTAAAAGCGCTAAAAAGTAATTTGAGAGCTCTAAATATTTTCTTGAATGTAAAACATGAATAATACGCGGAGTAACAACATTGTTACAAAACTTACCTTTTTATATAGTTTTACAGAGCTTATACTTCCTGAAAAAAAAGAAACATTATCGCTAGGGGCTTTCCATAAATGACAATACTTTCCATCAATTTTTGACCCCCTCGCCCTTTGTCATAACGTCGTGTCACAAGTCACCATACCCCCTCACCCCCCCTTGTTATATGTCACACTGTTTTTCATAAACATGCTCTTATAAAAATGTGTGATGTCACTCTTCTTGTTGTACCCTTGTACAACATTATTATATATACAGAACTATAGATACAGAAAAACAAACGATTAGTTTCCTCAAATATTTCAGAATGAAATTGCATTTAACGTTTTCAATTTCCATGAATATTGCTTTTTTTTTTTGAGTTTTTTTCACTTGAGTTAAACATATTCGTTAGTCTTTTGTTTGGTTAATAGACTTATTTTTATGATTTCCTATGGAGAAAAAAAAAGAATCTTAAGAGAGATACATTATCCCCGTTTCCTTCCGGTTCTCCTTAGAAAGAGTAATGACAGAGGAACACTCGAAAATATGATCTGGGGCTCTTTAAAACTTGACGCAAATTTTACTTTTCGTAAGCTATCACATATTTCAGTATTCAACCACGACACAAAAATAAAAGGAAGTTTTAAGTTTGACATGTGTGTTTGTGTGTCTGTCTGTGGCATCGTAGCTCTTAAAGGGATAAACCAATTTGATTTAAAAAAATTAATACATTTTTGAAAGGGGCTTGATCGACAGTGTTCCTAGCTATGTCACATCTTCATCTTTGCAGGACTTTAAATTACCGGAAATAATTAAAAACTACGATAATTCGCACTCTTCCGCAGTTCAGGGAGCGAAAAACTACTCACATATTTTAAAGTATTAGTATCAATTTAAAAAATATTGTTTTTATGTATGATTTTAACTTCTAAGTTATATAGAACTAAAAAACCATAATCTTTTTTAGCAAATTTTAAATGTAAGTCGAAGTTTTTATTGACACGATCAGTAACGATTTTATTGTTGAAAGACAAGAAGAGAGAAGGAGAGAGATGAATGTTTATAAATGCTCGTATGTTGCCATTTTCTATTTCTTAAAAAATAATAAAATACTTGTAACTGATTTTAGTAAGCCAAGGCATTCAAAAGGAATTTCAATTTTCGCGCTTGATTCTGCTTTTAGGAATAGCAAAGCCTTCGCATTATCTTTCATTTTTCCAGCTTTCCTATATTATCTAGAATTTTTTTATTGTATTTAAATACCCGCGAGATCATTAGAAAATCTTCCTTCAGGGACGGTTTTAAATTTTTTCGAATTTAATATTTAGTTTTTGTTTTCTCTTACCTCTGGTTTCTCCCCACCCAGTAGTGTAGCATGCAGTTCCTTCTGGCAGTTCCCATCCTTGTCCAGGCAAGCAAGCTGGTTGTACTCCGTCTGTAAATTTGACGGGTGCATTCAATTTTATTAAGGTCATGTCATGATGGGTGTCGTAGTTTTCCATCTGGAATGACAAACAACAAACTTTTTCTTCGTTTAATTTTCATTATCATCATAGCAACTATGTTTTTAAAAAATGTTCATAAAATATGTTCAAAACGTTCTTCATGCACCTTTTAAACCCTCCGTACATTGTCGTGGCACTTCTGCCATAAATAATGAGCAATGGATTGATCTTTCCCTGTTTTTCTGCAATGTTGCGAAAAGAAAACTTCTCTTCTAGTCTGATGTTTATTAATGCTGTCAAAGTATTTTGTCAGCATATATTTGACCCCTCCCCCTCCCCCTTGTCAATTTTGCGGGTGTGGCCGTGAGGTCACACCCGCAACACGTACAAATCATTGTTTTTTTAAGTACAAAAAAGACGTTTCAGAAAGTCAATTACTTCATAGTAATAATGTCTCCTTGCATTTGAATATCACAACTAAAAGCCGAAGTTCAACATTTCAGCAATAAAGTGCAAATATATGCTTAAAAATGTCACACCCGTGCACAACATAGGCGGCTCGTACGCGGGAGGGGGGAGGAGCAAGGGCATCAATTGCCCCTCAGACTTTCAACAGTAAAGGGGCTTTGCCCCATTGAGAAGAGATAAAATGGAGGGAGTGAAGACTCATTCATGAAACCAAGACCCCAAGTCACGTGATAGATTTTAAAGCAAAGCATTGGAAGAAATCGGGCTCCCTTCGCTTGTTTCACGTAAAACATGCCAACTATTCGTTGTTGCTGAGTCACGTGACTTGGGATCTTTGGATTAGCTTTTGCTGAGCCAATGATTGGACTTGCTTTCCCCATTTTTTTTTTTTTTTTTCAGAATAAACGATTAATAAAAAAAATGATAAAATTGATCGAGAATCGCTTTTAAAGAACAAAGAGCAATAAATACCGGCTATAAGATAATAAAAAAACGGTTATAAGATAACAAGGTCTTACTTCTTTTCCTTCGAGATTCGGGTAGGAAATTAT
Organism: Uloborus diversus; assembly: GCF_026930045.1. NCBI lineage: Eukaryota > Metazoa > Arthropoda > Arachnida > Araneae > Uloboridae > Uloborus > Uloborus diversus. The sequence continues at coordinate 138,831,168 of NC_072736.1, forward strand.
TTTCACTGCATTTCTCATTTGGTGAAAGGAACTTTCTTCTCTTTTATTGTGACTTCCCAAGTGAATCGCAACGTAGAATGGATCGCTGATGCTGGAATTTAAGATAAAGCAAATTAACAATTTCTATTACTTTTATGCCCATTTAAATGCACACGATTTCATATGTTAATTTATTAGTTAAATATTTTAATGTTATAATTAGTTAAATACTACGTGTTACTTGTAGTATATTAAAATAACTACAAGTCAAGAGAACTTTTTTTTTTTTTTTTTTTTGTTCAATTTATTTTTGGCAATTTTCTGCGTTCAGCATTTAAGCAGATTGTTTGTTAATGCAAACTCAATAGGAAAATATAAATTTAAATGAATTTAATGGAAAATACATACGAAAAATAGCTTTTAAGAAGTTTTACTAAAATCTAGCACATTTTTGTGAATGTTGAGATTATTCAATTTCCCAATATCCACAAGTAATTGTGGCGGAATTCAGCTTCTTGCAGGAGCGTAGAAAAGTGCGTTTTTGACATTATTTCCAACAATTCTCGGTTTTAAGCCATATTACCCATTCTATACGGAAATATATGTACTTGCAAAAGCTGTCCTGAGACCCCCAGCCCCAGCCCTTGGTGAAAATTAATTTAGTGTTATTGGTTTACAGTAATCCCGGTAGCATCCTTTTTTTTTTCAGTAGTCAGCAACGGAGATTTAAAAAAAATAAATAAATTAATTAATTAAAAAAAAAAAAACCTCAAAAGTAGTCTGCAAGGTAGAACATCATTAGATTAGTCGAAATACTTGAATCGGCAAAAAGGAATGCTTGAAAAAAATTATTTTCAAATAAAAAAAGAACCGCCTTCAAAAAACAAAGAGGAACTAAAAAGTAAAAAAATAATTGTTCATACTTGCATACGATTTCCTACCCAAACGTATAAATCAAATTTCTTTTACAATTCCTGTACAAAAATCAACTAAACTAAACACCCAACTATAAAATAAACACCCGATTCTAATTACTATAAGATGAATTATTTTAATACCTAACTAATTATATACGATCTCTTAATTTTGAATAACCATTTGAAGTCGGGTCCTCCTATAAACTACTACCTAACGTAACTGAGTAGGTTTACTTTTAAAGACTCGCGTTCTGTTAAATTAGTGTTTAACTCAGGATAGGTGAGTTGTCATATACAGTGGTGGACAAAATTATAGACTCAATTTTTTTTCTTTTGTTTCAATTACAACATGACTCAGTTTAAATTATTTTCATTGAAGTAAAGATGAATAGTTAAAGAAATAGTTCTAAAATTAGTACATCTTATCAATTAAATTAAAAAATTCATGAAATTAGAAAGTATGCAAATTTAATATTTTATCATTATGTGAAATCTGGACAAAAGTATAAACTCAGAGGTAAAAAATCCAGGATTACGAGAAAGTTTCGTTCCAAAATGTTAATTTAACGCCATAGAATGAATAAATGTTGCCATCAGTGATTGCTAAAAGTTTTGTTTTTGGAAATTTATGAGAAGCATATAAATGCACCGCTGGACAAAATTATAAACTCTTTTTTTTTTTCATGTTTTCAATCATAATTTAACTCAGTTAAAAAAATTTTGTTCCAGTAAAGATAAATAACTGACTAAATAGTCCTAAATTCAGTATAACTCATAAATTTTATAAAATAAATAATTTAATTTAAAAAATCTCAACTTTAATATCTTTATAATACATGAAACCTGGACAAAAGTATCAACTCAAAAGTAAGAAACTCTGAAGTTTGGTAGAATTTTATCCAAATACTTAATCATTTAATATCCAAAAATGAACCAATGCTGAATTAGAAAATTACAAACTTACAATACTGCATAAACACAATTATAAGCTGACAATTTTTTTTTTTTTTTTTTTGAGTTTAGTTAAGTTACATTTGCAATTACTTCAGTAAAACAAAAGCATAGATTTAGGAAAATGTAATTTTGCTATTAACATGGATAGTATTGAAAAAAAAAAAATCAATATTTGAAATGTTTTAAAAATTAACACTGCATTAAATCTAGCCATTAGTGTAAACTACAAACTTTTAAAAACAAGTTGGGCCCCCAGTTTCCGAATTACCTCGAATATGCGAATGGGCATGTAGGTTTCACAAGAGTTTCCAACAGCTGATGAAAGTATTGCCATTTTTAATTCCTCTGTGGTTTGGTGCTGCCGATCATGATAAACTTCGCGAACCGTGGTCCCCTAAAGATTTTCAATCGGATTAAGATCCGGACTACGAGCTGGCCAATTTGATAACTTTGATACCCCAGCGCTTGAACCATTCTTTTGTACTTTTCGCTGTGTGTACACTCGCGTTATCTTGCTGAAATAATCAGTTACCTCCAGGAATCAGATGAGCAAAAGGTAAGAGATGATCTTCCAGTATTAATTGGTAATCTTCAGCGTTCGATCTTCCATTAAGAAATGCCAATCCTGCTTTACCATGCTGAGAGAGTTATTTATCTTTACTGGAACAAAAATTTTTTTAAACTAAATTAAATTATGATTGAAAAAATGAGAAAAAAAAGAGTTTCTAATTTTGTCCAGCGATGCATTTATAGGTTTCTCATAAATTTCCAAAAACAAAACTTTTAGCAATCACTGATGGCAACATGTATTCATTCTATGGCGTTAAATTAACATTTTCGAACGAAACTTTCTCGTAATCCTGGATTTTTTACCTTTGAGTTTATACTTTTGTCCAGGTTTCACGTAATGATAAAATATTAAATTTGCAAATTTTCTAATTTTATGAATTTTTTTATTTAATTGATAAGATATACTAATTTTAGAACTATTTCTTCAACTATTCATCTTTACTTCAATGAAAATAATTTAAACTGAGTCATGTCTTAATTGAAACAAAATAAAAAAAATTTGAGTCTATAATTTTGTCCACCACTGTATATTAGATAGTAGTTTATAGGAGGCCCGGACTTCAAATGGTTATTAAAAATTAAGTGATCGTATATAATTAGTTAGGTATTAAAATAATTCATCGTATAGTAATTAGAATCAGTGTTTATTTTATAGTTGGGTGTTTAGTTTAGTTGATTTTTGTACAGGAATTGTAGAATAAATTTGATTTATGCGTTTGGGTAGGAAATCGTATGCAAGTATGAACAATTATTTTTTTACTTTTTAGTTCCTCTTTGTATTTTGAAGGCGGTTCTTTTTTTTATTTGAAAATAATTTGTTTTTTGCTTTTTAGTGCTGTAAATATAAAATAAGTACGTAGGGTAGAGTATATGGTACACTCCTTACGTACATCTCGAGTCAGAAAGTGTCTAACACAGGAGTCTGAAAACAGCTAAGATGAGCAAAATAGAGAAAGAAATAGAGCACAACGTCTCGGAGATTTCCGAAGACTGAAGAAAGACTTTTTTAAATGCGCAATTATTTACAAAGAAAATTGTCTTCATCATCAGTTTGACTTTATCAAAGTATGCTTTCCGAAAAAAATCACGAGTCACTAAAAAACAACAGAAATCGATTTAACTTTGCCCATATAATTTGAAGAGTTTTCTTGATTTTTCAAGAATCCCATCTTCAGATACTGACCTGATGAAGATGTGATCACCTAGGAAGTATATACCTTTTTAAACGAGAAATAAAAAAATAGAATTTTCCATATTGGTCTATGCGTGTTTGAGTTTACGGGGGACATACATAAAAAGATTTCGACGAATCGAGACCGCCTTTTTTGAAGTCGATTAAAAAAAGAAAAAAATCTTAATGCGCATAACATTTTATACGATTGGCACTAAAAACTGATTTTTGTTCCTCTCCAATATTTATTTGTGCGCTAGTTTAGTTAGAACCATTTAAACGCCAATGGTTTTCCTGACTATTTTATATTTCACAATAATACGTGTCACGTAACTCGTGAAAAAAGTAGCATTTCTTCTTGCTTGGCCACGTTCAACATCACACTAGAAACAGAGTATCTACTGTGATGTTGTATATATGAAGATCAAAATACTACTAAAGCAATGATACTAAATGAATTTCCTGTTTGCTTCAGAAATCTTTATGCAAAATTTGCGATATGACTACTACTGTCTAATACAGGGTAATATTTAGGGGGGGGGGGTTTCCCCCAAGGCAAGAACCCTTCTAAAAAGGAAAAATACCCCTCAAAACACCCCCCCCCACCCTTAACATGCTCCCCTGATTAATATTAATGTTTTATGGTACTTTCTTTAACATTGAGTAATGAAAGTACCTTTGTTTTATGGCACTTTCTTTAACAATGGATTTTATATTTAATCGTTTAATATTGAAAATAAATGAAGTTTATTGTTTTTTGCCCCTAACTTTTTTCTGAAGAACAAATATGGTGAAGCAAAGGTTTGGGACCTAAGTTAGATCACTCCATTAAACAAAAAAACTATAAAAATCGGTTCACTAAGTGAGACGCTTTGAATTTACAAACAACAAAGCGCGAATATGAAATTTGAAGAGTTTCCACGATTTCTCCAGTATCCCTTATACCCGGACTTGAAGACTATTAGACGACCGGGAGAAGTATACCGTTTCAAGCAGAAAAAGAATTTTTCTAATCGGTCGAGACATCTTCTAGTAATCGGGCATCATAGTGCATAAAAAAGTTCCAACGAAGTCTGTTAATTAGTACTGCCATAACTGTAAATTAAACTGAAGGCGTCATGAAATATTAAATCTAGAATAGTCAAACTTCAGAAATTGGACATCAGTTACGATATACAGTAAAACCTGTGAAGTTGACCACCTCTCTAAGTTGACCGCTTTTTTCAGGCACGGAATTAGCCCTTCTCATATAAATCAACCTCTGTAAGTTGACCACCTGTTTAATTTGACCACTAAAGTAGTAAACCGCAAGTAGTCAACTTACACAGGTTTCACTGTAATAAATAAGGAATATAAGTTTAATCAGCGGGGGGAGGGAATTTTTGTCTTCAATTCCCCTTGAATTGAACGCTAAATGTATTTCAAAACTGAAATATTTGAAAAAAAAAAAAAAAAAACTTAATGACTAAATGAAGTTATTTATTAGCAAAAATTTTTTATATTAAATTAATTAACTCAACTATTTTTGTAGCAAAATAGATTTAATTTACTCATTTGCTACATAAGTAATTAATACATTAGTAAGACTATACTTAAAATTAACGGACGGCTCCGTGAAAATCAAACATCCCGATGTGTGAGAATTAAATATTGTTCAAGACAAGATTCCTCCGTCGAAAATTCACCGTTCACGCCAAACCATGTGACCTGTAAGTGACGTATTGCGCAGTGACGAAAGCTGTTCTACGTAGCCGCAACGTATGGAATTTAAAGTTTCTTAGATTTCTCCGAAACCCCTCATCAGATCCAGACAAAATTAACATGGGACCATCTGGAAAGCATACCCTTCCAAACAAAAAAATATTTTTTCAAATCGGTCCAGTATTCTTCAAGTAATACGAAAACACACATAAAAAGCCGCAAGACGAAATCATAACCTCCTTTTTTGAAGTCGGTTAATAAAATGCTAAATAAAAATTTAAGGGTAAAAGGAAGGCTGAAAAGCTGTAAAATAAATAGAAAACTGAGATCGGGAGCAAGTGCTGTTAGCCTCTTTAGCCACTCAGAACTCTCGCGTAAATTCAGGTGCATGTTTTTCTTTTCACATTTTTTTCCTATTTCACTTTTAACTGCATTTTTCTGCTTTAATTTTGAGAAATTTGATCAGAAAGCGGAAAAAAATCTTTTCAATTTAGAAATCGTAAAAGGCCTGCTCGATAATCTGCAGCAGGCGTCGCAGCGTTGCGCTGTTTCTGCTACCGGTATGGAAACTAACAATAAAATTTAATTTTATAACAATGCAAAAACCTTACCGCATATCAGTCATCATTTAAATACTAAACATTAATTATGTTGTTGTTACCTTCTAAAACTGATGAAGGAATATTATTCACATTGGTTAATGGCACGGCCATTTAATCGCAATTCAAACTCGCTGACTTGAAATAGTACTTAACAATGGCGCCAGGGTGTTTTGGGGTCCCAATTCCCTACTGCCCTGTCTTTTTAGGACCAACTTACCCTTACCCTATGAGGAAAAACCTTACTCTTACGTCTGTTCCTGTGCCACAATTGGTGACCCGGACGTTATCAACCTTCTGATCCTGCTCTCTGAACTTCCAAATGGTCTCTAAATCGAACCAAAGTACAGAAAGAGCTCGAAGAAATATCAGAAATAAGATGGTTTGGTCAGATATGATTTTTTACGCATATATTTGCCTCTTATTCCGGGACCTGTAAAATTTGACTTTTGTTTTTTATATATTTGAATATAAGAAGTTTTCTTACATCATTACATGAAGTCAAAACTTAATGGGAAAAAAAAAAAACGTGAAAAATGATTTGTATGTGTTGCGGATGTGATTGTACAGACACACCCGCAACACATGCAAATCATTATATTTTACAAACAAATTTCTTTTATAAAAGCGGCACTTCATGTTATGCTACATAACGGCTCCTTATGTTGAAATATTTGAAAATTAAAAGCCGCAGTTTAAAACTTCTGGAATGTTGTGCAAATGTATGTGTAAAAGAGTCACGCCCGTGCAAATGGATTGAAGTAAAAAGAAAGTTGCTGTCGTGCATCATACTTACGAGATAAAGCAATGAGCTGCAGTCAGTACCCACTGATCATTGATGAGAGTTCCCCCACAGAAATGAGAATGAGAATGAGTCTTTAATCTGAGTGACACTTGCCACGGCCAGCTGTGAGGTCTTGCTACTCGACCTCCTACCATTCGGTCTGCACTCGAAAAAGTAGTATCGGGTGCAAAGGGTGTGTTCCCGCATTCGAAAGTACCATGTGGTATTTGTTCTCCTTCAGAAAAGAAAGAAAAAAAAAACATTCAAAATGTGCCTAATGGTTGGTTTTGTTCTTTTTTCGATAACAGCTTTCTGCTGTTTAGGTCCCTCAGTTCCAAATTAGTCGCTACTATTTGCCAACATTTTTATGGAATTGGGGAACGTCCAGTCAGGAAGAGTCTATCAGAATGAGGGGGGGGGGGGAAAGTAAAATTTTAACGCGCATGCTTCGTTCATTTCAATGTGACTGTGCTTGACTTATAGGCTAGCACACATCTGCAAAAGCTGGCATCCCTGAAAAGTAATAGGTGAGTCCATTTTCGTTTGTAAACCGGATGTCCGCCTTTCCATCTCATCGGAGGTTGGACAGTAGTTACATCGACGCTTTTGCTCTAAATTATTTATTGAAATTTAATAACTATGGGCTAAATATTGAAATAGCTTGTTTTACGATTATGACTGAACATTTTTCAGAGATTTCAGGGTGATATGCTATCCATCAACAACATTTATTTTTCATGCATGCCTTAATTAAATCAGTACGAAATTAGTTACAAAAATACAGGGTTTGCATATCCAACACAAACCGTTTTGTAAAGACCCTTGCACCAGTAACCGCAAAAAACTATCTTGAAACTACCAACTCGTAGGTTTATTATGAAGCTAACTGATTTTTATGGTTCTCTGGTGAATACAATCCTTACAAAATGAGGCGTGGCTTAAGAGTGTACGATCTTTGGTTCTTTGAAACTAAATGATCCTGATCTAAGAAGGAAAGGAGGGAATGCTTGGAAATGATGCTGACTGATAGCAAAGCACCATAAAATCTATAAAAATTGTTGAAACAAAGTCAAGAAATAACCAGTATCAAATATCGGTACAAAAGTATGCAAATGTAGCAACTATTTTCGGACGAAGGGAGTATATGTCATACAAGTTAGTTTTACCACATTCTTCCTCGTCAGAGCCATCTCCACAGTCATCCATACCGTCGCATTTCTTTTCATTGTGGTAGCATTTTCTATTACCGCACTGAGAAAACCCTTCATCACACATTGTCTCTGAAATGATTCGTAACATATTATTAATTTAATTTAAATGTAACGTTATTGATTGCAATTTCTTTACATATCGCTCATTTGGAAGAAGAGTGCCACAATACGAAGAAATGAAATTTTACAGGGGAAGCGTTTGAAGTTTAACTCTTCAGGCATTTTGCACTAAGAAAAGTAAGTTCGCTGTGCTCTCCAGTGGTTAATAATCAAAAAAAAAAACTGTCATTATTTTTCAAAGAACAACGTCCTTTGAAGGCCTTTAAGCGAAAAAAAAATTAAAAATTTCGTATTGTAGCACTCTTCTTCCAAACGAGCAAAATATCGTCACCTCAGAACAAGTAGGATATCTTAGTGTTATTCCTGGGATTAGATGTCTTAGTGTTGCTTGAGGCGACGATATATAGTATATATATATATATTAGGGTGGTTCTTTTTTTGAAGTTGTAGATATTTTATGCAACGCCCCCTCAATTCATTGTAAAAACCTTAAGGAACAATTCATTAAACAATGTTTTTTAATTTTATCAAATATAAAGGGTGTCCGAAAAGTCCTTGACACATTTAAAAAATTCATATAAACATATTGTCGTATGAATTTGCGGTTTGCACCATAAAAATAACTTTTAAATCGTTTTTGGTGACATGGGAAAACGTAAAAAGGAATGAAAATTACTGAACGAAGAATACAAGCATAGCATACCCTGACTGCGAAATGCTTTTCTTCTCCTTTTTTTTCTCCTTTTCATTTTCTTTCTTTTTTTTGAGCAATTACGGTTGCTTATTGCTTTCATTTGACTGTTTTTGGCGTCCTATCATTTTATTTTCCCTTCGCCACCCTCCGCACCAGCACCGTCTACCGGCTCCTCACGATGCTGCTCCTACAGCGAAAACCGTCTCAATGTTGCATCCATGTCCTAGACACACGCATATACATACACAACTACACACACACACACACACACACACACCTACACACATACACACACGCATACATACAGACACCTACACATACACACACGCATACATACAGACACCTACACATACACACACGCATACATACAGACACCTACACATACACACACGCACAAACATACACACACATACACACAACTACCCACACATTCATGCCTGCACACTGACACAAACACATATGCCTACACACGCATACACATATCCCCCCCCCACACACATTCATACACACAACTACCCACACACTTATGCCAGCACACAGACACAAACACACATGCCTACACACACATATACATACCCCCTACACACAAACACACATACCCCCACACACAAACACACACGCCTACATACACACACTCGTGATTGCGAAAAACATAATTTGAATTCAAGAGGTCAAAATTCAAATTAATTTTTCTTTTTCCGATGTCATAAAAACTCTTGAACCTGTGAAGTATTATGGTGCAAACCGCAAATTCATACGACAATTTGTTGGTTTTCTATGAATTTTTTTAATGTGTCAAGGACTTTTCGGACACCCTGTATATCTATCTAAACCTGCCAACATTTTTTTAATATTATTTTTTTCTGTATATTTTTGGTTCACAACATGTGAACTCTCACCTCCGTGGCATGTCACACACCTGGTATGACTGTTAATGTTGCCTAATAACTTGTTTAATTAAAAGTATATTCTTATTTATCTATTATTCCTTTCACAAGAGTCTCAAATACTAATTGTTTAAGTATATTTAATTGTTTAATATTGTGTTTTAGTTCGTTTTAGCAGGTTAAGGAATCATGACACACAATTAATTCTCACTTCCGTTCCCTAAACACAAAACGCCATTTCTCATTAACACGTGGCAGTAATAACATCGCATTTTATTTTCCATGATACAAGTGAAACCCCTTGTTTATTTTCATCCATAGAAAAGTTGTGAGATTTTTGTCGAAAAATAAGAAGATAGATTTTGTTTGAAAAACTAAGTGTGGTTATTTTGAACTCTTACCTCCGTGAACTTGAATTTCAGGGATGTAAATTAATGTAAAAAAAGAAGTGAATATGTTTTTATATGTTTAATATGTGCAGATTGTAGCAACGGAGAAAAAAATATTTTCCTAAAAAATGTATCCATTAGGCCTATATTAATGGAAAATTCCTCACCTCCGTGACAGACCTTATCAATGTCATTATTTCTGAGGTGAAAATAAATGATGGAGAGGAAATACATCAATTATAGGTATTTACCAAAATTATAAATTGCCAGTATATCCTCAAATTTACTAAATACAGTTTTTAACATACATTTGAAACTACTAATTAAACCGTACTTTAATTAAGAGGGCTTAATATTATATTCCCACTAATCACTAAAATAGCTCATTGTTTGCACAAGTAACAAAATTACTACTTTGATTTTAAATTGGCCTCGATTTTTAAACATTAAAAGTTTTTTTTTAATTATTATTTCCGTGAACAAGGCATTTTTTTATTTAGGAGTAAAATAATTGGAACTTAGCTGGGCCATTGTTTAAGGTTACTTCTAGTAGGTAACACTTTCATGTAAGAATGAAAAGAAAAAGAAAACAAAAGGTTTCGAAATTGAAAAATATTTGCGCTCAAGTTACATTTTCTGGAGAATGATCCTTAAGTGCTCATTAGCATCGGAACTAATTGGAATTTTCCATCGAAATTTCGCCAACATATTCTTGAATAGTTTTTCTAGCACTTTATGACATAAAAAAGTGGATTTTTTGACCAGTCTAAACTAGTTTCCTACGATCTAGGGTTTTACATTTAGTAGTTTCTTATTTGATTGTTCGGAGGTAAGTCTCTCTCTAAGTCAAACTGTTACGTTATATTGAGCATATCAATCGTAACTTTTTAAAGAGTATACCACAACTTGATATTTTTCTGCGTCATTGTGATTTTTCTTAAATCAGTCTATCAAAGTTCAATTAAGTAAATAATACTTTAACACTTTAAACTTGGTATCTATTTTTTTTTTTTTTAATATCGTGACGATAACCATTGCTTTGGGCCAATCAGGTTGTTTTCATAATGTTCCACTAAAGTATTGGACTGTCACTCGTTCTCTGTAGTTTGAGAAAGATGAACTACAAATAGAGTTAGTGCATCTTATTTAAGTCGCATTTTTCATTGTTGCGGAGCTAGGGTTACCAGAGTGAAATTTAGGGTTTTGCCAAATTAGCCAAAAATAATATTTTATTTAATAAATAATTCACGTACCGCTCATAATTGTTCCCAGTGAAAACTCAACAAACGCGATAACTTGCCAGAAAAGACAACCACTCAAACACTCCCTCCGACCCAAAATGGCTCATCTTAAACTGATGCGTCGGCTCTTATATATAGGGGCCTTAGGCCAATGTAGTCTGCTCACAACGTCATGTTAAGACGAGTCTGTCTGAATGAGGGAGAAAAGTAAAAATTGGACGCGCATGGTTCGTTAGCTTCAATGTGACTCTGCGTAATTTCGATGCTAACCATAGAGTAAAGAAATTACATAGAGAGGCCTCCGGCTCAAATAAATTGAAGCCAGAAGTTGCACCGCTGTATCCCAAGATCCTTAGCTTCTTGCTAAATATTTTGAGATACATTTTGATTCAAAACATTCCATTACTGAATCTCAATTGGTTGTTAGTTTAAACTCGGATACTGTTGCAAGTTTATGAAGCACGTTTTTGAAATTGCATTAAAGCATGAATTAAAATGCAAACCAATCCTCCAGCTACTTTATTTGGTCTCTTTGCGAGATTGGTGAAAACTATTCTCGCGAAGCGATAAAGTTATCATAACCCCGTTCATCATTGCACCGTTGTATCCCATAATTTCGGCTTCAATTTCATCTCATTTTTACGCGAGACGGGGCCTCTCTGTATAAATTTCTTTACTCTATGATGCTAGTACACATTTGCAAATGCTGGCGTCCCTGAAAACTAATAGATGCGTCCATTTCCGCCAGTAAGCCGGATGTAATAGTCTTCCCATTTCATCAGTGGTCAGACTGTAGCCGAACAAAAAACCAAGCAAATGAAAATGTTTAAAGAATTCAAAAAGCTCTATTAAGGGTAACTTTACTGACGAACCAAATTAAAAGAAAATCTTTAAGAAAATTTTAAATTTTACCTCCGAATATTGAAAGTGTTACTTCTCACTTACCATTTAACGTAGCTACAACATGTAGCAGAAATCCTCTGCGACCTCGAGAAAATTGATAATTCGTTTCAAAGGAAAACACAACTTCATTGGTGGTCAAGAAAATAGGATGAGGTATCTGACTGCCGCATAATGAGAGTGCAGGTATTTCGTTTATGTAAAGACGAAGTTTATCCATTTCACAGAACTCAGAAGGATTTATGTCAAAATCTTTAAAATCTATTTTGATGCTCTGAAATTAAGAAAAAGTATATTCCATAACGAAAAAAGCACACTCGCTACAAACATATAATCAGAGTTTGTTAATCCACTTGCAGTATGCCATTAAGCTTCCTGTGATTCATTTTGAAAGCTTTTTCTCTGAATAAAATTATTACATCTTGATTTTCATTGTACAAAATATCGAATACATAAATAAATATATACATAAAAAAAACACAGCGGGTTCATATTACTTGCACCTGAAGTCAAAGACACCACTTCTAATTGAATAAGTTACCGCCCTATAGCCAGGGCTAAGACAGAAATACATGAATTACGCCGCCAGCTCAGTCAATTCCAGCTGAGGACTGCAGTTTCGTGCTTATTAGCACTCATCAGCCCGGCATAGGAGTGACTGAGCTAGAGGTGGAAAACCTCTTAAGGAAGCCAAGAGTGCCAAACAAACTGGCAGCTAATACAGAATTAGCACTAAGCAGGCAGCTATAGGGCGGTAGCTTATTGAATACACCTTCCTTGCCTTCAATATTCGAGTTGAACCGAACCATTGCTTCCTGTCTGGTTAGTGCTACTTCTGTATTAGCTGCCAGTTTGTTTGGCACTCTTAGCTTCCTTAAGAGGTTTTCCACCTCCAGCTCAGTCACTCCTATGCCGGGCTGATGAGTGCTAATAAGCACGAAACTGCAGTCCTCGGCTGGAATTGGCTGAGCTGGCGGTGTATTTCATGTACACCACTTCTAAGTTTTTCTGTGATCAAATTTTATTCATTTAGTGGAGAAGAGTAAATTTGAAATTGATATTGTACCTCCATAATGTTTTAAATTGGTAATTACAATATATGGCAATAAAACTGTCAGAAACTTCTAGCTGTGGTAAGTCAAAAAGAAAATGGGGTCCCATGTTACTATCCCCTCCTCTAGTATTTGAAATGTTATGGATCAACTGTAGTCACAACTTAAAGACTGCAAATACAGGAAATTCACAGCAAAATAACGACGTAAAGAAAGAGGTAGGGGGGCACAAATGAACACGGGCTGATGTAAGCATGGTATATTTCATTAAGATCACTTGAAGCAAAAACTTTTAGAAACTCTTTATTGATGGTAGTTTTAGTCCTTGTGAAACTTTTAGAGCAATATGCAATTTTCTGTTTCTGTGGTGACAACTTCTTCATTTTAGCAGGTGGTGTACGTAATTTCGGTATTCTTCACGGTAAAACACATTTCAAACTGCGTAAATAATAAGCTAAGTTTAATTATTGCAAGCCACTGTCTGAACGTTTTAAACATTTAGGTAAATTTGTGACACTATTTAAATCTTTTTATTGAATTTAAAATTCTTCAGTTAGCAAGTTAGTCCTACGGCAAATGATGGGGCACTTATGAACCCAACATCTGGGTCATTGTGGGTGAACAGTTCATATATCCTTTCCATATTATTAATATTAGAATACAATATTATAATTGAAAACAAAAATGCAAACATTTGTAGTTATAATTTTTTTATAATTATGAGTTCATTCAATTTATGAATTCACTGTTATTTTTTTTTCAAAAAAATAGTTATTTATTTATCTACCTATTTACAGTGGCTCCCAAAAGTGTTCGTACACCTTGAAATTTTGTAGTAAAACCAAAATAACGCAAAACTGAATTCGAATATGAAGTCCAATTTTTTTTTTCACACCATTCCTATGCCATTATGATTAAAACCCAGTAGTTTTTTTCAAAATATTTCCGAATTTTACTTTTGAAATTTGTCAAAAAACGATGAGACAAAGAAAAAATACGCCACAAAAGTCATCGTACACTGAATAAATTTCGAATAAATTCATGGTTAAAATTAAAATATGTGATTTTTTTTATTATTTTTCATTGTAATCACACTGTAAAGTCATTTGCCTTTAATTTTTTGTTTATTTATTCCTTAAAATACTGCTTATTATTTTTAAATGGCACGTATGCGTAGAAAACAACAAACAAGATTCGAAATTTGATTTTTTTTTCCCTCACAGTAGCCATAAATTGATTTGAAATGTCTCTAAATTAGATAATTTATACCATTCTATAGTGAAGTGCTGGATAAAATGCTTTAAAGATAAGAATCGGATCGAAAACAAGGTAAGAAAAGGTCAACCGGCAAAGTTAACAAAGCGTGATCGGAGGTTTATAGTTAAAAAAAATATGAAAAGTACACATTGCAGAACTGAAAAAGTTTCTGCAGGATTGAATGAAAAATTTTACGTTTAATTTTCACCTAAAATTGTTCGCCAAATTCTCTGATTAGCTGGATTAAAGAGGACCTCTTCCCGCAGAAATTTTCTTGTTCGTACGAAAAACAGTAAACTTACGCTTTTCGTCGTAAAATCAATGATAAATAAGCTCAAAACGTTTTGGAACAACGTCTAACTTATAGATGAAAATAAATTCAATATTTTGGGTTAAATTGTTGTATAATTGTCAATAGAAGAAAAAATGAGGAATTTAATCTTAAAAACTTAGCTGGATCAGTTAATCAGGACGGTGAAGGTGTTCTTGTGTGAGGGTGCATAACAGCATCAGGACTTGGTAGTTTGGAATTTTTTGATGAAATAATGAATCATGCTGTTCAGTTAAATATTTCAAAAAACAATTTCAAACTATTAGCCCAAAATTTGGCAATCGGAAACAACTTTGTTTTTTTTATCAAAATAACGATAAGAAGTACACGTTTGCGTTTGGTGCCTCAAAAATTGTCCTTAAACTTAGAAATATCTCTTCAATCGCCAGATTTAAACTTCTTGGAACATATTTGGAGATATCTGGTGGCTAGATTACGAAAATACACCATTGAAACGAAAAGCGAACTAGAAACAGTAAGACTCTAAGTGCGGCTGAACACTTATTCAGAAATTGTATAAAAAAGAAAGAAAAAACAATGAAATCAATTCCCAGACGTTTAAAAGCTGTTGTTGATACTGCATGATATTCTACTAAATAATAATTTTGTAAAAAGTTAGATTATTTACTAATTTTTTGACATTTTTTCAAAGTGTATGAAGACTTTTGTGAGATAAAATTTCCGGCGCTTTTTGGTTTTTGATTTAAAAAAAAATAAGTTTTAATGTTTTATTAAAAAAATTTGCGTAGTTTTGTTAAAAATAGATCATAGATCATATAATTAAATACCTATTCCGAAATATTAATTCTAACCAATGCATAGGGGCCTATTTCATTGAAAATCGTAGGTGTACGAACACTTTTGGGAGTCTTTGTATGTATTTTGTTGCTGAATAATTAGTCAACAATTTCGTGTTATTGAACAGATACAAGAAATAAAAAGATAGATAATATTTTAACTTGCTTAAAAACTTAAGTGAAGCTCAGTGGCTTAGTGGTGTAGCCATTCGCGCTACCACGCCGCAGGACCAGGTTCTATTCCCGGGTCGGCCATGGTCGATTTAAGCGTTCATCCGGTTCATCCCTTCATTGGGTCGACACAGGAGTGCCCTTTCAGTCGACACAGTAGAACTTGGCCCCCGTGCCACTGGGTTTGGTTTTAAAATCACTTTTATGATGCTCTATAGTATGAAGCCAAGAAGCAATATAGTCGCATAATGAGAATAATCTTTGCATAATAATATATTTTCTGTAGTATGCAGTAAGTTTTTTTCTTGTCTATTCAGCGGTCCGAGCATGCTGCGAAATTTTGAAAATTTGACAGGGTTACATATTTAGGGTGAAATATTTTCTTATTCATACATTGCTGTACATTTTAACCTGACACAGTATTGGTTGTAAACCCTTCAATGTTTAATAATGTTTCACATTATAGAGTTTTTCTATGAGATATTATGATTGTTTTGGTTTTTTAATCTTTTTCAAATTTGCCGTCCTATAGTGGCAGATGTGAACAACATTTACAAAATATATACTAAAGTAAAGGAAAAAATTCAAAAAATTCCATGACCAAAAGAAAAGACTATTCAGTCATGGGGACACACTTGCCCTGAGAAATCGATAATATTTTTTTGAAAAATGAACGAAAGAAAAAAAAGAGAAATTGTTTACTCATGCCCCACCCCCTTTCCTTACGTGACTTGGCATTACTGTGGGTCCCTTTGTGGGTAAAATTCTCACTTGATCAAAGTTGATGCTGCTCTGATTTTTCAGATTGCCAAGACGACGGTTGTTTTTAATATTTATTAAAAAGTGAAATTTTCACGAGTCAGCCGTCACGAGTTACAAACCGTCTGCGGTTTGATTTTATTCACGATTTTTTCAAAGCCTTACGCAAGCAGACTTTACACTAAAAAAAAAAGTTTCGTTTTTTGTGTAAAATTACGCGTTTTTTTATAGGAAAAAACACTTATAAAAATGAACTTAAACAGTAAAATTTCATCTAAATGTAAAATTTCTAGATTAATAATTCTATCCTTTAAGATTGATAAATAACGTTATACGCTGTAAATAATGTTTATAATAGCTGTCTGAAAGATATTGCCCAGAAAACCATTATCTTCCTTGCCGCATCCGAATTACCATTTATTTTTTATGGATATGCCTCGTAGTACCTATTCAAGAAAACCACCATCATAATATGACAGGTGCAAATTTCTTAACCATTTCCATTCTATTCCATTTGTACGTAGAAACAAGGAACCCAACGAGTTGGGTTCTATCGCAATTCGTGAAAACACATAATTTGAACTCAAGACGTCAAAATTCAAATAATTTTTATTAAGCACTTTTATTATACTTGGCCTGATTGTCACGGAAAAATCTGAGGCCTGATTTTGCTTCTATCTGAGCAGCTAGACTACTAAGAGACTACGGGATTTCACTAAATGATTTGCTTAATCTTAAGGTACAACTTAACGCTGAAATATTAAAATTATAAAATAAAATTATTATTTCGGTCAGGATGGAAAACAGCAAATTTCACGTATTTCCCCGTTAAATCTTTGTATATAAAACCTATTGTGACAAGTTTTGTTTCCTTGCAACAGCAATATTAATAGTGATAATAATAAAATATTGAATCGAGGCTTCTCTGGAGAATGCATGAGATTTATCCAGTCTTAGCTTTTTTAGGATTTTTATCCTCATCTATGCCAATAATCGAAAACGATGCCAAGTAAAGACACAAATTAGGATCTTTATCATGAGTAACTTGTATGTTGTGAAATATGAATTAGTTTTGCAAACCTTTAATATTTAAATAGTTTTGACTAAATTAGTTCACAAACAAATCCTAGAGGGGTACAAGGATTAATTTTTACTGCCAAATGCTCAACGTTTTAGACACGTTTATAGGTTTTTTCCTTTTAGTACGAAGCATTTATATGAAACATTAAGGTGAAGTTTCGTGATGGTAACATTATTCTATTTCTGAAATACATTTACCCTAAAAAGAATAAAATAACAGGATTTTTAAAAAATACTAAACACTTTTCATAATGCACTCAAAAGGACAAAATAACTGTTCTGGGCCAGAAAGGACAATTTAAGTATTCCTGTAGTTTTCAAAAACCCCATGAAAATGACACCACAAACGAAGAAAAGTGCGGTTCTAATCATTTCAAACTAAACCTTCCCGATAAAAAAATATGCATGTTTCAACACTTCAAGTTATGATTAAAAGCTAGATAATGATAAAAAATTCTCTTCATGACGTGAGCCGCATTTTTCTTCGTTTGTGTTGTCATTTTCTTGGACTTTTTGAAAATTATAGGAATACTAAAATTTTCCTTTCTGACCCAGAACAGTTATTTTGTCCTTTTAAGTGCATTATGAAAAGTGCTTAGTATTTTTTAAAAAATTCTGTTATTTTATTATTTTTGAAAGTTATCCAGTTGATCTCAACTTACGTAACCTTCGGGAGCAGTTAACCTGTATTTGCAGCTCAGATCAGTTCTATACTCATTTTCTTTGCCGTAAAATGGGCTGGAAACAGTTGCTTCTTTATTGATGAGAAGGTGATATTCAGGTGGACATTGAAACTCCTCATCGCTTCCAAACTCTGCTCCTGAAAATTCATTCATAAAGCAAAAAACAATAGAGGAAAAGGTGTAAATATGGGCTCCCCTTCCTAGAGGCTATGGGAGGTACTGAAGACTGGTGAGGATTTTATATGATGCCACTTACTAATATTAGATAGCATATAAAGCAGTTGGAAACTTTATTTCAATGAGTGTAGATGCAGCGTGAGTTATTGTGCAAATTGCTGTTCTTTTGGACTTTTAAAGATGCATGTGAAGTTGTTTTCTTTTGATGTTGTAATGTTTGTTTAAATACAATATTTCATAGTGATATCCGTAAAGCGGAGATCTTACATTAATCTTTGAACTTTTACGTTACATTTGATAGTGTCCATCTTCTTTAGGTGTAGTTGGTGTAAATATGGGCCCCCATTTAAAGAGTTCCCATCTAATCATACCACTTTTTTTTTTAAATAATAAAAATTATTTCTCAAGCGATACAACTTGCATTTTTCCGTGATGAAAAGTTCTCTGAAGGCACCTCGGGAAGAGGTGTGGGTTAAATGTGTGTTGTGTGGAATATGGACCTACTTAGATTGTTCCGGGGCTGAAAGAGTCATTTATGTCTGCGATTTCTGCAAATATCCCCCCCTCCCTGTAATAAATAGGGGTGGGTGCCACAAAGCGGATAGGTTTTCGAAGAACGCTCGAAAATTGTAGTTTTTGGATTTTTATCGTAACAGTTTCGGTTTTATTTCCTAGCAGGGTTCTTGAACTTCAAAACAAAAGTGATTTTTGTATTATTTCAAACCCAATATTTATTTATTTATTATCAAACTTTACAAACATTTGAAAAACCCGCTTTGCCCTACCAGGGAACCCAAAGCGTGTAAGCTTAACTAATTGTGATTTGCTGCACCTACCAATCAAATATGAAGTTATAAATGATTAAAATAGTTGACTATAGCTACCTGCCATTATATAAAAAATATAAAACAGTTGTAATTATCCAATTTAAAGTCAGCACATTTGTTTGTAAAACATAAAGAAATAACTGATTCAATTCATAGAATAATTAATTGCCATCCTAAAAAAATAACTTTTCAAAGTTATACTTGTCCTATTGAAATAGAAAATCTAAGTCAGCACACGAGTCAAGAAATTATAAATAAATATATATTATTGAATCCTATACCCGCTTTGCCCAAAGGCACGTTCTTCATTTCAATAATTATAACCTTAAATTTAAAAAAGAAACAAACGAAATGACTATCATAACATGACAATTAAAAAAAAGAAGCTGATCGTCGATTAATCACAAGTTACAAAACTTCAATTTTTTTTAGAAATGCATTATTTTTTTAATTTTAAGCATGGTTACGCCTTGCCGCTTCACTGCTGCTTCGCTGGGACTGATTAAAACTCGGGGGTGTTCAGGTAAACACACCATGAGGGGGGGGGGATACGAAGGCCTACCCGCTTTGGATGACTTACCAGGTTTGAGCCACCCTCCGCTAAATTCTCTACCATTTTGTATAGTTTTTAAGCTATTTTTAGTGACTTTTTTGAAGGGTGCCCATATTTACACCCCATTTTTTCTAGAGCTTTTCTAAAAACTTTTTTTAAATCGCCATTTTCGAAAGGAAATAATTGATATTAATTATTGTTTTGCCTTTTCGCGTTTAGAATACTTGTTACTATAGTTACTAATGAAAGACAAAAATTTAGAATTTTTCGAACTTTAAGTAATTTATAGTCGAAAACAAAAGAAGATGCCCATATTTACACCTTTTCCTCCAATAATAAATAAATAAAATGAAAAAGATCTCTTGTAGACTGGACACAAAAAATATTTAATGAACCAGGTTCTAGAACATACTATTTCTTTAAAATAATAAATAAGCGTCATACAGCTTTTTACGAATTAATTTTACTATACCGCCTCTATTTCTTTTTTGCTCAATTTTTAATTTAAATTTAAATTGGCTGCTTTAAAATTAGCCTAAACATAAAGATATCAAGATTAACTGCAATTTTTTAGTGTTTTAATCATGAAATCATATACTTATTTTATTGTATACGTTTTACTGCGAAAGCCAAGTTTACAGAAATAGTTGTTGGATTTTAAAGTCATTTTGAATATTTATCTATAAAACTGTGAGCTCCATGGAGCAGTTAACTTTACAAAAACAAAACGATATCTTACCATAAAAAGCAGCAAAGAAAGTTAGAAACAAAAATACTGTACGTGAAATCGTCATCGTATCTCAGTAGGTTTTAATTTAGAGCAATCCTTTTAAAATTTTTACTCATTTTAATAATCATAAAAGATTTCGGAACAGGTGAAAAAATTCTCTCTTTCGAACAAATCAACAAATGGAGATTGTGTCTGAGATTGGATCAAAGTTCACTTTTTTATTGGGTTGCATAATTTCTCACTTGCTTAAGAAATATCTTTGTAGTTGAAGAATCACGTTCTTTTTCTTCTTTCAATGGGCTTCATAGGTGGGAATTAATTCAAGTAACCAAAAAAAAAAAAAAAAATAAAATAAAAAAATTAGTTTGAATTTTGAAATCTTGAATTCAAATTAGGTTTTTCGCACTCAAGAATTGCGATAAGATACAACTCGTGGAGTTTCTAGCTTTTACTAATGGCTTTTACCTCTACCTTAATTTGAATTAATTTGAAAATTCAAATGAATGCCAGGGGCTGGATGTTGTGTGCTGGATACTGTTCTCGCGTCAAAAGGATTGTGTATAGAAGGTCGTTTATAAATAATTCGATTCCGAGGCACATGGACGCCTGTATTATAAGCATAGAAAAATAAAATCAAAGGACGGGCGTCGTTCAACGGTCAAGTGAAAACAATAAACAATTCGTGATCAAAAACTGTTTCAACAAATTTCTGCAGAGTATCGTTTAGCCGGATCTCCGGATAATCCGCATCAAATTTGCAGCCTCTAAAAAAAATCATGTTGAGACATAATTTTAAATTCTGACAGCAAGAACGTAACTATAAGTGCGCCAGACATTGTCTTTTCAATTTGATTAAATCATGGCCCCACTAGATGGCGCTGACACTTAACGGGCCTTGATAATTTATGACTTTTCTGTGTTAAACCATCACCGTACTAGAGTCAATGTCTGTTAACTGGCAACGATACATTTGATGACGTAAGCGCAGATCGACCAGTTTACCTTTAAAATTTCTCTTTAGTCCAACGAGAATCTTTTTGGTCCATAAATATGTGTTGTCTAACTTCGCAAAGGAAATTACTTTTTCGTTTCTAAAGGAGAGCGAAAAACGTCATTTTTGCCCTGGATCTATACGAAGTGATCCAGATGATGCTAGATTTGGGAAATAATGCTAATTAGCTGGATCATAATAACATAAAGACAACTTTGAATCCGATTCATAAATGTGGTTGCAGCAGACTGTAAATCAGTTTTATGGCTCCATATGAGTTTTGTAGCATTGTGAATGATTTTTATGATGGATTGCCGAGTGTGAACATAAGTAATCTGTCTCATCTTATTGATGTTTTACCTCAAGTACAAGTACATAATGATGACAAAAAAAATGTGATTCTGTGTTACCTGTTATAATATTATACTTAACTGGACATTGCATTTTCTACATTAAAGTTTCAAGTGTGATGTCGGCTCAAAAAAAACTGACCGTCGATAGAAAATTATCTTTGAATTCCTCGCATCATTAGATTAAAAAATCCTGACAGAGAGGGTTAATTTACCTTTATTCCGCATGTAAGAAATGTAGTAGTTTTTTATAGTTACAGCATTATAGGTATTCAAAAGTTGCTACCTTATCCACTTGGGTAAGTATTTTTGAAGTATTCATATAGGAGTAAAAACTTGCCAATCGACAATGTTATCACTCAGTGAGTATAATTTTGATTTTTTTCCCCTAGCCAACAGTCTTTGAACTAATTTAACTCTATAGTATAGTAAATAAAATAAAGTTTTAGCTAACTAAACATGTTGTTGTATTTTGAAAAGTTGTTGCTGTTGCTACGTCTAATAAGTCTTAGAAACGAAAGTTTCTGACACTGAAGACACATCCTTAAGATTTGTTTAATTTAGTTGGCGATTTATTTCAAAAGAACCATTCACGGTTTTCATTTAGCTTGTTTTTTGTTTGGCGGACCATTTTCTTTTTAATAGCTTAATTCAATCATTAGGAGAACTACTTTTTATTTTAAAGCAACATTTAGTCTTATTTAATGGTTCGTTTTATTATAAGTCCATTAATGAACAAAATAGTGCATGGTATCGCCAAAAAAAAGTAATTTCATTGTAAGTTTAATCAAACTTGGCAACAGTAAATAAAATGAAAAATAATCGCCAAGATGAAAAATATGCCTTTTGAAACTGTACTTCTGCTACACTAATACCTGCAATACCTTTACGATAGATATTTTCTCTATAAATATATAAGTAGTATACTTATAATTTTTAAATTGGAAGATTTTTCGTTTTCCTCTTAATAAAAATAAGAAATGTTTGCTTTTGATTTAATTGCTTGTACATTCAAACTTTTTATTTTAAAGAAGTAAATCTTTTTACTTTTCTTGAAAAGTTAAGTGTCCATAATACCTTCCTTATCAAAAGAAAGGTCATTTTCAGGGCCGAATATTTTGTTCTTTGTTGCAGGTGAAGACATGAAAAGCAAAACTGTGTCAAATGACGCACTATAACAAAAACATATATATATATATATATATATATATATATATATATATATATATATATATATACATACCGCTATATAAATTGCATCATTAATTAATATTAAAAGTTCCATAGAAATGTAAAACTCGAAAATGAGGAGCAAACATAAACGATATTTTCTTGTTTCGCCAAGGTAGAAAATAAACAAGTTGCCAAGTAAAGTGACGCACCTATAATAAAAGTCTTTTTGGCGGATTATTATTGATTTATTTTTTAATGTTGGTTTGTTTGTTTTCAGAATTACTTTAATCAACTTTTTATGTTATTTAATGAATTAGTTTTTATTTGGCGGGTTTTAAAAGCTTAATTTAATTGTTTGGTGGATATTTTTTCATTGTATTGGAGAATTTAGGCTCATTTTATTGATTGTTTTGTTAAAAATTAAAAAAAAAAAAAAAAAAAAAACGCACATAGATTCACCAAAGTAGTTTCAATGTAATTTAGGCTAAAAATTGAGGCAAAGAATAACATCAAAAATTCTCACCAAGTTGAAAATTGGGTCAAAGAAAATCACTCCAAAATTTTCAATAATTTACACTTTTTGTTGTTGTAATTTTGGAAAAATATCGCTTATTACGGATTTTGAATCCAACTTTGATTTTCTGTTTCGAAATATCATATACTTAGAGATTAAGAGAAGCGGTGATATGAAAACTTTAACATGTAACAGGATTTCCGTAACACAATAGTATGGCTGACGATCGGCCCATGCATGATGACGTCATTTTTCAGTTCACAGGTATTGACTCTAGTGCGGTGATGGTTAAACCGATGCAGCTCATGCAACCACCAAACAATGTCAACGTTTCAAAATTTGTTTATTTAACGTCGTCCATTTTGACCACAAGAGGTGCTGAGCGGAGCCTCTGCATCCACCAATCAGTGGCAACGTAATGGAAACAGGGATTCCCTGTAGCGCCCTCTTTGTTGCCATGAGTTTCGGCGATTGTCACGGCCTATAAGAATTAAGTGGGTCCATGATTAAATGTACAGCTCCTGCGTAGGTTGTTCAATAAATTATGGTAATCTAACAAACATCACTGCAGCTGAACTACAATGCTTTAAGCATTGGTGTGATCGTGCTTCATTCAAAAACCACACGTATTTAAGCCAGAAGACAGTAGGTCAATTCTTTGTTAAAAAATGTGAAAAATTTATTTAATATTTTTTAATGTCTTGTAAACAACTCTTTATATTTTTTAAAACAAACTATGAATTTTTGTAGTAGTTAACGGTAAATCTGCTAATTTAAAGATTTGATTCACTTTTTTGGATTATCTGGATTTTCGGTCATAAGGATTGCCTTTGGTCCCAGGTAGTCCGGATAAACGAGGTTGTTCTGTATCTCTCCCCCCCCCCCCTAGATATGACACCATAAAAAAATCTATATAAATAAAACACAGAATATTTATGTGTGTGTATATATATTTTCCATGTTTCCTATACAAACCCTCAGTTTTCGTCGGGTCTGGACTAAATTTGGCAAGGGTCCGAATATGGCTCTTTCTCTATCCGAAAGATTTTTTCAATCAGTTCAAATTTAGCGCCATTCAAAAGCCCGCGAAAAACACTCTTGAAATTGTCTTTCTTCCTTAGAATTTCAAAAAGAAAAAGAAAAAACGAGCTGATGTGATCTGTGATGAATTTCCCCCATTACTGGCAATTTTAATGTGATTCAATAGTTTACTCTCTAAATATCACCAACAGTCGCCAAATTGAAATCAGATTTAAAAAAAAAGAAAAAAAAGTGACCAAAAGACTGGCGATATATCGCCAACTGTCCGCCAAATTATAACACCACTTGAGTTTACATCAAAATTAACAACGATTCCCCCCCCCCAAAAAAGGGGCAAAAGATCCCTTTAGAAACCCCCGAATGCAACCAAAAAGGGAGATGCACAACTAGACCCCACTAGGAGTCCACGTACCAAATATCAACTATCTAGGACATCCCGTTCTTCAGTTATGCGACATACATCCGCACATACGCATATACATACATACATACAGAAGTCACGAGAAAACTCGTTGTAATTGACTCGGGGATCGTCAAAATGGATATTTCGGGTGTCTGAACGTTCCTAGGCATATATCCACGTGTGGTCGGGTTGAAAAATAAACTCAACATTCATTCGGGGGTGAGCAAAATGGAAATTAAGGCCGATTTTTGAATAAAAATGTTTTCGCGAATACAATACTTCCTTTTTTGTAAAAGGAAGTAAAAATATGCGAAAATCTTAAATAATTTTTTTAAAAAATTGTAAAATTAAATTGTCTTTTTACTTCCTTTTACAACGAGCTGATGTGTGCATCACATGACTTCCTTTTACTCCAATTCAATGTCATTTCCCCATTATTGGCAATTTTAATGTGATTCAATAGTTTACTCTCTAAATATCACCAACAGTGGCCAATTTAACACTAAATTAAAAAAAAAAAATCGCCAAATTTGTCACCAAGTTGGCAACAAAACTTGGCGAGCAAAAGACTGCCGATATATCGCCAAGTGTCCGACAGATTATAACACTACTTGAGTTTACATCGAAATTAACAATGATTTCCGCCCAAAAAGGGGCAAAAGACCCCTTTAGAAACGCCCGAATGCAACCAAAAAGGGAGGTGCACAACTAAACCCCACTAGAAGTCTACGTACCAAATTTCAACTTTGTAGGACATACCGTTCTTGAGTTATGCGACATACATACACACATACGCACATACATACGTACATACAGACGTCACGAGAAAACTCGTTGTAATTAACTCGGGAAACGTTAAAATGGATATTTCGGGCGTCTATACGTTTTTAGGTACATATGTACATGTGGTCGGGTCGAAAAAAAAAACTCATTTTAGGGTGAGCAAAATGAAAATTAAGGCCGATTTTTGAGTGAAATTTTTTTCGCGAATACAATACTTCCTTTTTTGTAAAAGGAAGTAAAAAGTTAGAAGCATTTTTAAGCCTTGGAACAGCATTTTCATATCGGAAAATTATCGTTTATGCGATCTCATTTTAAATTAGCAGCTAGTTTAAAATAAAACGTGTGTATTTAAGAATTCCATTGATTGCTGCTGCAAATAAGATTTTGATTATTTTAGCTGCAGTGACATCTTCCATGTTTTATTTATTGGTAGGGATAGAAGATAGTAAAATTTCAGATTTTATTGAATGCTATAGTACAGAAGAGCGTCAAAAATACGAACTGATTGAGTCCATAGGTTGTGCGGATTTTCAAATTGTCCGGATTTTTGAAAATAACTAAGAAATTCCGGTTCGGAATCGTTAGTACGCCATTTAATCAAATTAAGGGGTTGTTTGTAAATAGCATTTTGCTGCAATATGTGATTGGGCAATTCCACGGGTAACTGGCTGACATTTTTAGAGCAAAATATTCAGCATCTTGTAACGTTCAACGCAAAATATACGTTGTGCAAACGATCTTTTCTTATGGATTATTGTATTTTTTAGGCTGAATTTATTGGTCGTATTAAACTCTCAAATTACATTTTTGGTGATTTTTAAAAATTTATTAAAAACACGGTAACTGACTGACATTTTAAAAAGTACCATGTTAGTCAGTTACCGTGCTTTTGATAATTTTTTTAAACTCTTCCGAAATGTATTTCAAGTATTCAATTATACCATTAAATTCAGATTATAACTAGTATGTTGTGGCCATCACGAAACTTTCTTCTATATTTTTCCTTTTTCTGATCCCTCCCCATGCTTGACGAGGAAGCAATATTCCCAACAAAAACAAAATTACACATGCAAAAACTTGACGACCATCCCAAAATCTGAATTATTGCAAAAGCAAAGCAAAGAGCGAAAATTGAAAGTTATTTTAAAAGCCTTGCTTGAATTAATTACAAATATTTTATTTGTTAACAAACATAAGTTGGCAACAGTTAAAAATTTTAAATCACTGAGATAATATTTCCGATCATTTCCATACAATTAAAATCACGAGAAATACGCAGACGACAATCTATTACGATTTATCTTTCTTATTGTTGCATTAATAAAGCTATTTTTATTCGCTAAAAAAATAATGATAATAAAAATAAATCAGCACCTCTTGGCGCGATTGGCGCCAAAGTTGAACCAAAGCCTGTTTACATATGGATTCACATATATTCCAAATTTCAACCAGAACGTAGCATTACTTCTTGAGATAGGGCACTCACAATGGAAAAAAAGAACGGGCGATTGCGCTACCCCCTTTTTAGCTGTTGACACCAAAATAAAATTAGCTCTTATACCCACTAAGGGCTACTTGCCGATAAATTTTTCTTTCATTCCGTTCATTATTTCTTGAGATACAGCAGTCACAATTGACGACAAAAAACGTTCTATAGCTCAACCCCCGTTTGAGTTATTGACACCAAAATTGAATCAGCACCTGTTCCTGTTAATGGCAACATATGGACCAAATTTTGTTTGATTCCGCCTGTTACTTCCTGAGGAATAGCAAGCACGCGTAACTCAAAAAACGTCCCATTGCTCCACCCCCCTTGGAGGAATTCGCGCCAAAAACCAATGGGCACAAGTTCACATAGGGGCACATATGTGTACCAAATTTCGTTCGATTTCATGCGGTAGTTTTTGCTGTAGAGCGGCCACAAAAAACTGGTCACACACAGACGTGACACACATACACACACACATACACACACACACACACACACAAACAGACAGACATTTTCCAAAAATAGTCGAAATGGACTCAGCACACCTCAAAACGTTCGAATCCGTCAAAATTCGAAATTCGAAAATTTGTACGAATCCAATACTTTCTTCTATATATTAGATATAGAAGAAAGCAAAAATGAGAAAAAACTCCAATAGAGGAGGGGAGGAAAATTAGAAAAAAAAAAGAGTGACATCATTTTCACTTAAAAACAAGTTTGCTAAGTCACCAAGAGAGGAGGGAATCAAAAATGGTGTTAAAAGGGGAAAAATCGTTTACATGTGAAACTAGTATGTTGTGGCCATCACGAAACTTTCTTCTATATTTTTCTTTTTTTTTTTCTGATCCCTCCCCATGCTTGACGAGGAAGCAATATTCCCAACAAAAACAAAATTACACATGCAAAAACTTGACGACCATCCCAATGTCTGAATTATTGCAAAAGCAAAGCAAAGAGCGAAAATTGAAAGTTATTTTAAAAGCCTTGCTTGAATTAATTACAAATATTTTATTTGTTAACAAACATAAGATGGCAACAGTTAAAAATTTTAAATCATTGAGATAATATTTCCGATCATTTCCATACAATTAAAATCACGAGAAATACGCAGACGACAATCTATTACGATTTATCTTTCTTATTGTTGCATTAATAAAGCTATTTTTATTCGCAAAAAAAAAAAAAAAAAATCAACACCTCTTGGAGCGATTGGCGTCAAAATTGAACCAAAGCCTGTTTACGTATGGATTCACGTATATTCCAAATTTCAACCAGAACGTAGCATTACTTCTTGAGATAGGGTACTCACAATGGAAAAAAAGAACGGGCGATTGCGCTACCCCCTTTTTAGCTGTTAACACCAAAATAAAATCAGCTCTTATACCCACTAAGGGCTACTTGCCGATAAATTTTTCTTTCATTCCGTTCATTATTTCTTGAGATACAGCAGTCACAATTGACGACAAAAAAACGTTCTATAGCTCAACCCCCGTTTGAGTTATTGACACCATAATTGAATCAGCACCTGTTCCTGTTAATGGCAACATATGGACCAAATTTTGTTTGATTCCGCCAGTTACTTCCTGAGGAATAGCAAGCACGCGTAACTCAAAAAACGTCCCATTGCTCCACCCCCCTTGGAGGAATTCGCGCCAAAAACCAATGGGCACTAGTTCACATACGGGCACATATGTGTACCAAATTTTGTTCGATTTCATGCGGTAGTTTTTGCTGTAGAGCGGCCACAAAAACTGGTCACACACAGACGTGACACACATACACACACACACACACACACACACACACACACACACATACATACATACATACACACACACACACAGACAGACAGACATTTTCCAAAAATAGTCGAAATGAACTCAGCACACCTCAAAACGTTCGAATCCGTCAAAATTCGAAATTCGAAAATTTGCACGAATCCAATACTTTCTTCTATGTATTAGATATAGAAGAAAGTAAAAATGCAATAATCCAGGAGAAAAGATCTTTTGCACAACGTATATATTTTGCATTGAATGTTGCAAAATACACAGTTTTGCTCTATAAATGTCACTCAGTTAACCCGTGGAATTGCATAATTCCTTTTTTTTAACAAAAAAATAATTTTCCTTGTTTACCAAACATAAAAGAAAAATATTTACAGCTCTGTATTTACTCTGTGATTAACTGTCATTACTTCTTTGTTTATGCAGACCAATTGGAGTCGAAAGCAATCGGGATAGTTCGGCTGAGTAATAAATAAAATGCAATCTATATACATAAATGGCAACTTCTGTATGTAAGGATGTCCGGGGTAAACTTCAAAACTACTGGACAGTAGAGATGAGACGGGACCGAAGCGGGCTCGGGCTCTAAAACCGAAAATAGGTTTCGGGCTCGGGCTCAAGCAAAGATATTCAATCGTCAATCTCCAAACAAATTCAAAGCAAATAAACATTTTCCCACTGTGAGAAAATGAAAGGAACATTTAAATCAGTTCAATCAATATGAAAATTAAACCAAAAAAAATTACCCCTTATTTATAGTGTTTTTTGCGATTACTATTGCAATATGTCATACAGTAACGCATTTGAAGTGGAGCATTTTGAGAAAATTTAGAAACTTCTGTTAATGAAGAACATTTGACGCAACATTTTTCATTAACAGAGAGATCATGTCAGATTGTAGAAGGTTCGGTTTTTGATACAAGAAGGTTTCCTTCGGGCTCGGGCGGACTCGGATTTTGGTCCGAGACGACATCACCCAGGCTCGGGCGGGCTCCGTTACAAATTTTCGGGCTCGGGCGGGCCCGAGCTCTCAAAAATCAGCCCGAACTCATCTCTACTGAACAGATCATAATAGTACTCATATTGAAAGTTTTGAATCAAGGCTTCTCTGGAGCAAACATGAGTTTCAAGTCAATTAAACATTTAGAACCTCTACTTTTTGCACACTTAGGGAAACATGGTAGAGAGCTTTTTTTTTTCTTTTTATGTGTGTGTGTGTACTATTTAATTAAATAAAGCACACGGTTTTCTTAGTCATCTTTGTTTTTGTTAGTTCATATTTTGGAAATTCTTCAAAATTTTAAATGCTTAAATGTCGTGCTTTTGTTTCTAACTGAATACTATTTCGTGCTTTATACTTATTGCTATTTTACTTTTATGGGTATTTTTAATCATGTCAAAGCGGTGTGTTTTGAATTCTTTCAGCTAAAACAGAAAACGAATGAAAGTAGCGATTGTTTCTCACAATTATTACTGACCGCCGGATATTTTTGCTAGTCTTAAATAAGTCTTATCTTTTATTGTATTAAAAAATTGATTAGTAACACAATTGCATGGAACCGTTTCTAGCAAACACTTTATCATTTATATTTCAGCTACAGTGGTTCGCTGAGCAGTAGATTTCTGAAAGGTAAGAAGCTACCATACAACCTCAATTATCCGGTCTCCTTTTATCCAGATCAAATTTGTAGACTTACAGAAAAATATATATCCACTTAAGTAATAACTATAAATTGTGGAAGCAAGAACGGAACAATAAATGCGTCAAATATTCGATCTTCATTTCGACTAAATTTTTAACTTCTGTACAGTTCATGCACTAAATTATAATTTTTACTAATAATAAAGCTGAAATTCTCTCTGTCCGGATCTCTCTCTGTCTGTCAAGATCTCTGGGACTTGCATAGCGCCTAGACCGTTCGGCCAATTTTTATGAAATTTAGCACAGAATTAGTTTGTAGCATGGGGCTGTGCACCTTGAAGCGATTTTTCGAAAATTCGATTTTGTTCTTTTTCTATTCCAATTATAAGAACATTTTCTTGAGCAAAATTACCATAAGATGGACGAGTAAATTACCAATTTATCATAACGTGGAACCGTAACATGGGCAAGCCATTTGGCGAGAAATTCATCATACATTATTTGTAAATATACAGGCGAACCAAAAGACCTTTTAATTTTCTACTACGAGCAAAGCCGTGCGGGTGCCACTAGTCGTCTAACTAAACAACATGGCGTGTTTGGAGTGTCAGTTCGACATTACAGCAGCTGAACTATAAATGATGAAACAATGGGGATGTTTCCTTCAGTACGCTGTAAAAAATATTTATGATAGGTGTACTGGTGAATATCGGCCATGAAATCTCTTTTTTTATTACCGTATCCTAATCACCATTTCTTTTTTTATCGATCTACCCCGCATAACCTATTCTAGAAACTCATCAGGTTGAAAAATTCTTGACCATTCCCATTCCATTTCTAGAAACAAGAAACCCAACGAGTAGGGTCCTATCGCAATTCGTGATAGCGAAAAACATAGTTTGAATTCAAGACGTGAAAATTTAAATGAATGCTGGATGCTCTTTTTTTTTTGCTTACCAAGTTGATGTTACATTGGTAATTTCCCCCCTTTTTTAAATATTTCCGTCTGTTTTACTTTCATTTGAATTCATTTCTATGATTACTTTTGAATTACTGTAAGATCGGTTATTTTAGCCTTGCATTAGTTTTTTTTAGCATTGTAACTTCAGCAAGACACTATGACAAGCCCTATGAGCTGAGAGTAACTGCATAGGAATTTGAAGAAAAGAAAAATACGATAACATTTTAGTTTTTGACATCTTGAATTCAAATTATGTTTTTCACAATCACGAGTGTGTGTGTGTGTGTGTAGTGTGTGCATAGGCGTGTGTATTGTGTGCATAGTCGTGTGTAGTGTGTGCATAGGCATGTGTAGTATGTGCCTGGGCGTGTGTGTGTGCATAGGCGTGTGTGTGTGCGCGTGTGTGTGTGTGCATAGGCGTGTGAGTGCATAGGCGTGTGTGTGCAGGCATGTGTGTGCGTAGGCATGTGTGTATGTATCTAGGCGTGTGTATGTAGGCATGTGTGTATGTATCTAGGCGTGTGTGTGTCTAGGCATGTGTGTACGTATCTAGGCGTGTGTGTCTAGGCATGTGTGTACGTATCTAAGCGTGTGTGTGTGTGTAATGTGTATGCGTTAGGCATGTGCAATTGTACCTAGGCGTGTCTGTGTGTAGGACATAGATGCCACCGCTCTAAAGTGATCCCGCTAACTGAGGCCGATGGAAAGTGAAGTTCGCAGAGTTAAGTTTTATGCGTAAGTCAAGTCGTAAATGAACGCAAACGATTTCTAACCATGGCGACGAAAATTTGTCCTCTTAATAAATATTATAGCAACAAGCTAGAGTGGATCTCGTTGCCGAGGTAATTTAAAAAATCAGAACAACATCAACTTTGGTCAAGTGAGGATAATTAGCAACTCGTGATTGCTCAAAAATTTAATGTTTTACAAGAACAAAATAGTTATGAGCGCACAAGAGGCTAATTTTACAGCTTTATTCTGTGCTTAAAACAACCAAGTTAAGTGTACATGTCAATGGCAGTCTTGATCCAATCAGCTTTGTCGGATATTTTTGCGAAGATTGTTTTATCATCAGGTGTTGCACAAAGGATTGTCTCCCCATTCAGACGGGTAGCCAAGCTGGTTGCTCCAAAAACGTACCATCTACCATCATCCCGCTTGCAGACGAGAGGACCCCCACTGTCACCCTGAAAAAAAATCAATTTTTGACGAGTCGTAAAAAAATTTTGTGGTTTGATTAGTATTAACGGCACGTTACACAAATTTGAAAATATCCCTCCGCACTGCACCAAACTATATTGCTCGTTTGGAAAAAGAGTGCAACACAACAGGAAATTTTTAATTTTCTTTCCTTTTTTTTTTTTGCTTAAAGGCCTTTAAATGACGATATCTTTTTTGGAAAATAAGAACAGATTTTTTGTTTTGTTATTAACCACTGGAGGGCGCAACAAACTTACTTTCCTTAATACAATTGCCTGAAGAGTTTAACTTCAAACGCATCTCCTGTACAATTTCATTTCTTCGTATTGTGGCCGTCTTCTTCCAAATGAGCAATATGTAGAATTGCTTCAGTTAGGTGTCTGACCTTGAAAGGCTTCATTTCTTTTTGGGGAGTAAGTAATATTCATCGTAGAGGTCGAACAATGCGAGTATCAAAGTATTTATAACTCTACGTAATTCTTACCCTGCAAGGAGTGTTTTTGTAATTATGGAGGCATATTTGCGTTGCTGGTTTGTATTCTTCATAATCACATTCTTTTTCTGTCACCACCACCTGCTTCGTTTGCTTCAAAAGCTCGTTAGATCCGGAACCTGTTGAAGAAATACGAAGTTTACTTTAAATACAGCTTTGCATGGGTACAGCACATTGAGAGGAGATAAATGAAGGGTATTATCATAAGATGGACGAGTAAATTACCAAGTTATCATAACGTGGAACCGTAACATGGGCAAGCCAATAGGAGAGAAATTCACCATACATTTTTGTAAATGTACAGGCAAACCAAAAGACCTTTTAATGTTCAACTACGAGCAAAGCCGTGCGGGTACCACTAGCATTTGAATAAAACTCTAGACATTAAAATTTATGCATATACTGAGCTTCAAGTTTCGTATGTATACTATACAAGTACTAATGTTGTTGGAACCAAAAAAAAAAAATATTACATTGATTCTCCCATTTTCTCGGAGCTTCCTTCAGACTCTACTAAGTGAGTAAGGCTTTAACTATAACTGAGCTTAGGACAACTTTAACTATAACTACGTTTTCCAGACTTTCCGGTTTGACCGGAATAACCCCGGTTTTTAAAGTTTCGGTGTCCCGGCCGGTTTACTTCACGTCTCGGTGAAAGATAAATTTGATTATAGAAAACCAAAAAAGCCTAATAATAATCTTTATACATAAATGGCTACTTCTGTATGTATGTATTAGGGCTGGGCGATATACCAATATGTCTTCATATATCGATTTATAACTATTACCACGGTAACGATATTTAGATTTCTATCCGTCCGATATATTGGTTGAAACGGAAATACGGGACATAATTACGGAGAAATTGAAATACTGACTCAAAAATACATTACTTTTTATAGTTCGGTATGATGGATGAGTGCTTGAAATTTCAAGAAATTAACTGCATTCTTCAATCAGTTATTTTATCTTTAATTATAGTTCAAGGGAAAACCTTAACAGGGTCGACCTTAACAGGGTCGCCGAAGGTCAAGGCGGACCCATTGTCAGATTGGTCTCCTGATCCCATCCCCCTAAAAAGATTTCAAGAACGGGGCCCTTCTGAGGACCGCTCCCCTAGTTTCTGACAAGGCTGATATGGCCTCTCGGGGGCCCTGAAAAGTGCATGCGTGTTGGTTAAAAAAGCATCTTAATGCAACAATAAAAAATTTACCGATGGAGGTATCAACACGGCTCATAATTCTAATTAAACGTAAACCATTGATATTACGCTGAATAAAAGGTTTGCAAAATATACTGAACAGAATTGTTTGTATTAAAAAAGAAATGAAAAACGAAAAAAACCTAATGATATTAAATAAAATACACTGCCAGCTCAATCATTTCCATCCGAGCTGTGGTATCTCACTAAAGGGAGCGCAACTCATAGCTGAATGAAAATAGCTTTATCTTCGCTAATAAGAGGGAAAAATTTTATTCCGTTCATAACAAGAGGCGCCACTTGAAACGGTAATCCAATTTTAAAGCGTTATCGCCGACAACCAGGCCCGTGCTGGCCCACCGGGACACCGGGACGAATCCCGGTGCGCCCCCTTTTACGACGCCCTTTTTCTCAAAGAATGTAAACTTCTATCGAAGCTAGTACGAAAGAAAATACTTCAAGAAAAATTATAAATTTGTCGAATGAAAACTCAGCCATAGCGACAAACTAATTATTAAAATCTTGCACCATTCAAGTAGACAATAGCCAAAGGGGGAAAGCGATATCTTCCGTAAAGTGCCCGCATAAAGATAACGTACTAGTTTTCCAGTTTCAATAAGATATACAATAGTTGCAATAAAAGAGCTCCCCAATCCATACAAAAAAAGGGGGGGCGGTTCGGCAACTTCTGAACAGTAAATTACCCTCTGCCATTCATCACTGTTTACATCTGATGACCCCATCATTCCTTTCTGGACAAAGTTAAATTATTCCCTGGGGTAACCAGATGGCTTCTATTTAAATGTTCCTTTAGAGTTAATATGAAGCAGTGTATGAAGTCAGGGAGGGAAAAAAGTAAGGGTTCGTCAGTTTGAAACGTTTTCTTAGTAGCGGTGCAATTGCCATAAAATAATGGCGCCTTCAGACTAGGACCATTCAGACTTTACGGCGCCCTGGTGCCACCGGCCGTCCAAAAGGGGGGCGAAAGGGGCAATTGAACCACGCGCAGAGATCTAAGAGGGTGCCATAAACTAAACTTTTTCTGCATAATAATTAATTATTAATTTTTAAATTTTAGTCTAAGTATTGTTTTTAGAATACAAATACATTAGATTTAATTCTTGTCTTAATGGCGCACATAGATTACATTTTGATGATAGGTTACATTTTCAATTATGTAATAATTAGTATAAAACTGTTCGGTACTTTTTTTTATCATTCTGTGTGAAAAAGGAGAGAGTGGAGCGGACCCAGACAGGGACGTAACTAGAGGGGGGCAGACGGGGCTTGTGCCCCGGACGCCAGATTTTAGGGGCGCTAAACTGGCAAAGTAAATGCTCAAATTAATTTTTGTAAAAAAAAAAAAAAAAAAAAAAAAATTATTAGAAGTCCAAAAAAAAAAAAAAAAAAAAAAACTCTCAGTGCGGGCGCAGGCAGAAAGCTTGC
Source organism: Uloborus diversus (assembly GCF_026930045.1). NCBI lineage: Eukaryota > Metazoa > Arthropoda > Arachnida > Araneae > Uloboridae > Uloborus > Uloborus diversus. The sequence goes on from NC_072736.1 coordinate 138,867,116, forward strand.
ATGGTTTAATGTGGATAAAGAGTGGTAAAGATAGACGAAAGAGAGCGAGGCAGGCGCAGTAAACAGCATGAAAGTATTTTCTTATAGTGACTAGTACTTGTTATATCTTATTTAAAGGACTTGCCCCTCGGAGGAGGAATATAAGAACAAAGCTGAGGGAAGTGCACACCAATACAAAACAACGGAAATGCTCAAATGTCATTTTTCTACCACTAAACGTCATAAAGCTGCCCACATGATGTCTTCCTCTCATTTACAATGACGAGAGCTTGTCTACCCCTAAGGGAAAATCGTTACACTGTTCCATTGGCCAAGTTTGGTTTACAATTTTTCTCATTCTTGGTGAAAAATCTCGCACTATAATTATGGAGATTCAATTTAAAGTGCGAGAGGCTGCCCATTTTTCTTTTGAAAATACTAAGGTTTTTAGAGATAAATTCAGCTAAGATGAGAAATTTTAGACATATTTTTGCCACCCACACAATATTTTAAATATGCTTAAACATCTACTTCAATTAACGTGTTAGAAATCAACTATTTTTTTACACCTCTCAAATTTTGCTTTGATACTTTTGATGCATATTTATATTTACAGTAGAAGCTCATTTATCTGGCTCCCGTTTATCCAGACGTCCGGCTTATCCGGATCAAATTTGTAGAGTTAAAAAATATATTCAACTAAAATGATAATTCTAAATTAATGATATTAAGAACGAAACTATAAATGTGCCAAATATTCGCTTATTTTAATTAAATACACAACTGCTATATATAGGTCGTACAATAAATTATAGTCATCTAATGAACTACGTGACGTATTTGGAGTGTCAGTCTGACACCACTGCACCTGAACTATTGACCAAATGACCAAAAATGACCAAGTATTTGCAAGTAACAATCCTATGTATTTTTGCTGCAAAAGATCACTTTTTGCTGCTAATAAAAGATAAGTCTTCTTATTTGCGAATTAATTTCTGCTTATCCTCCGTACTATCCGAATTTTCGTTTATTCAAATTGCCTTCGGTCCAAGTTAGTGGAGATAAATAAGGTTGTACTGTAAATGGAAATAACCTGGAAAGAAACTCACTGAAAACTAATGTTAATATGTTTAAGATTAGTGTTTTTTAAAAAAAGGTTAATAGAAAGAGTTTTGATATCAAGCACATTAGGTATCTGTTTTTCTAAAAAATGTTTTTCAGATGTATACTAAATACCAGAGGTGGGGAACGTGCGTCCTTTATAAAAATTAACTCTTTTAATTATTAATATTTAACTATACAGATTGTGGCAATTAAGAATGTGTTGCATATAAAATTTTCAAGGTAATGTTTAAATAAGACAATCTATTCGATTGGAGCTATTGCAAGTTGTCGGATTAAAGTCTATATACTAAGTAGTAGCAATATTCAATTAATTTCAAGTGAGAAACAAAAACAAATTGCCCACTAAATTTTTCATCGGAGATAAAATTATTTCACACGTTATTGCGACATATTGATGAATACTGTTATTTTTCTTACAAATTTCTTCATAGTAGCATAATATAAATACATAAATAAATAATTGAAAACATTTCTGTTTTATTGTTTTCATTTGAAGTGGTAATTTTAAATTCGCATCTCGGTACATTTGAAAAAAAAAAAGTAACATCAAAGAAATTGTGAAAAGATGCCTGTGGCGAGCCTGCGTCCAGGAGACCTCAGAGCACCTACAGCCTTAAAATTTTATACAAAACTACTTCGAGCCCCAAGGATTTGAACCTGGGGTTGTTTACTTTAAATTTCTAATTAGTTTTTTTTTTGTAATTAATTTTTTAAGCTAAAATTTCACATAAATTGCCTTTTAAAGCAATGAAAGATTTCTCACATCCTTTAATATTTCACGTTGTTCCAAACATATTTTTCTGCCTTAAATAAAGCTTGTAACAATTTTATCAATAAATTAGCACAGCAGCTATAAGGGTTTCTATTTCAGCGAAAAGTCCTATGCTCAGTTCGGAGCTAAAGAGCAAAATATATTACTACAGACCACGAACTTAAAAGCAGTTTTTCAAACGTATAAAACTGCCGTTTGGCAATGCTCAAGAGCCCCTTTAGCACCAGCACCTACAGCTGTCAAGTTGGTTCAAGTTAGTTTGGAACGAGGAAAAATGCTCTTCAAACCGATTATTTTTTTCAAATATCTTCTCATGTATGCATATTTCTATCAAATTATTTTATAATTTCGGGTAGGAGTTCAAAAAATTAGTTCTTCACTTAAACTCTATTTTCTATGGGAGGGAGAGGGGAATTTTCACTTTGTTCGAAATGGAACTCGTAACGTGTTTTTTAATCTGATTCTTTCTGACAGACGATTTAAATCTTCGCGAATCAAACAAGGTTGCAACGCAATCTTCGTTGGTTGGTATGCGTCAGCGAGCAGGGCGCAGAGCCACCTGATGAATATATATATATATATATATATATATATATATATATATATATATATATATATATATATTTAAAAAATGCAACCCAGTGATAAAACTGTATAAAAACTTACAACTACGTAAAATTCGCATTAACAGGCTTATCAACGCATGCGGCCTTCTTATCTCTGCCTAATTTAAATTTATATTTTAAAAATAATATTTTTTTTAAATTTATTTTTATGAAAGGGGGGGGGGGCGCCGAAACGAGGTCTTGCCCCTGCTCGAAAATGACCTAGTTACGTCCCTGGACCCAGACTGGCCAAATCGGCTCGTCGGCGATCGCCGAGAGTCCCCGTGCTAAGAGGAGCCCCCAAATGAAGCGGAAAAAAAAATTGTAGCAAAAAATGATTTTAAAATTCTTTGATTTCCTTGTAACTATTTCAATATGTTTCCTTATATGTTTTGCCACGATCAGGGCCTGGTTACTGAATAGACCAAATAGACTGTGACCTAGGGCCCTTGCTTTTTAGGGGCCCCATAATGGCTAAAGTTGTTTTAGCTAATGACTAAAAGTAAGATTTGACTGCATAGTGACTCCAAAAAATCTTTCCTTAGAACCTGCCTATATCTAAATCAGGCCCTGTCCGGGATCCTTTTGATCACTCTTTCTAGTTTTATACAAATAGCACACTGGGGTGCCTAACTAAAGCCAGATAGGGCCCCGGGGCAAATATTAATTTTAGGTTAGGGTCCCCTTGGGATTTAATTTCTCTGAATTTGTCCCGTTAACAGGGCCGGATTACCAAATAGGCAATTTAGGGATCGCCTACGGGCCCTAACAGAAATGCTCGACCTCCTTGCAAAAAATCATCCCGGCCCATAACCGCCCACTGATAACCGCCACCATTTTCGGTTAATTTTTAAACGCTTTGAATCCATTTTTTGAATTTCATTTTATTCCTCTATTAACCGGGATGTTTAGAGGTGTTGTCTGCCTTTTATATAAGTTGAGATACAAAACATTAACATCAATCTCTTGATCAAGTTAAATTTTTGCTTTCACCCTTTTAAAACTATCATTAAGAGATTCAGGGGTGCCAAACCCCCCTAAGAGCAAGGGCGCACCTCCCTAATAATCACGAAGACCCCCCCCCAAAGCAAGAACCCCCCTCAGAAAAGTAAAAAGTACCCCTCAAAACACCCCCTAAAACTTTCAATGGCGCAGTCTGCGCCATGACCCCCCCCCCCTGGTGGGCACCCCTGAAGAGAGATTTTAAAACTTTGCGGATTTTTCATGCTTTTCGTACATATATTTTTTTGTCTATTTAAAAATGTGTTTAAACGACACAGTTGCACAGTTTAGCTGCTTCTGGGTTAATATGAGTTCAGTTTCGTTTTTTCTTCAAATATTTGCTAAAACATATTTTTAACTTTTAAAATTTCAGCAAAGATATTAGGGGCCCGATTAAGGTATCGAGGGGTCGTAAGCCAATAATTTTTATGGGGGGCCCAGTATTCAAACTCTATCCATTGGCTAAAACAATTTTAGCCGCAAACTAAAGTAGTTTCAGCCATTTCAGGGCCCCTAAATATCGGGGGTCCTAGGCCACGCGGCCTAGTTGACCTATTCAGAAATCAGATCCTGGAGGTGATTAGGTGTTCGTTTTTTTTTTTTTTTTTTTTTTTTTTTTTTTAAAGATTCTTTGGTTTCTCGGGCCGTGGGCCCCTTAGTGGTGTGCCCCTCCCCCCTTCCTCCTCCTCGCATTGTGGAGTCTGCGAGTACGCAGATCTCCAGAGTAATCCTAAAGTTGAAAAAAGTTATCTTTTGCGAATTCCAACAAATAAAATTTTAACCAACAACTTTTCTTTCCTTCCCTCTTTCTCCAAGTATACTACCGACTGACGCCTCCAGGGGTGACGGCGGTACTAAACGCATGGTTATAAGTTACTCCGGTGACAGGAGTAAACTAGGACCCCTCGGAGAGTGATGTCAGCCTTTCTGATACAAGCCGCTAATAATACTGCAAGTTCTTGTAGAATAAATAAGATGACATAAGACAAGAACTGTGAAATTTGGGTATGGATGATGGCCGTGTGAAAAAAACTCGAACAAAAGAGAAATGCAGGTGTGATAAAAATAGGAGTACATAAAAACTTCATAACTTGTTCAAGACTCAATGGATTCATGTAGATTGCTTTAGTGCACCAAATCCTTTTGCTTTTAAACCAGTAAATAAATGGGAAAATTGAATGCACATGGAAATCTTTCCGATAGGGTCTTTATCACCGGATATTGGCCATAAAACTATTCCACGTGGGGTTTTTACTTCTGCAATCTGCATTATAGTAGGATAGTTGAAGGTCTGTATTTTACTTGCGTGCAAGCCAACTATAATTTCTATTATGGAAATTAAAAAATAGATACATTGGGAGAAGATAATGACAAGATGAAGCAAAAAAGGTACGAGAATTATTCTACTATTAATTCATCGCTTTAAGCTTAAAAGTTGTAAAAAAATCTCAGTCCCTTCCAACAGTGGCTCACTCACGGAGAGGATAAGGGGCTCCCTCTTAGAGACTAAGCTCCGCCCCCCCCCCCATTAGGCCTAAAAATGCAGAATTTTATATCTGATTTTCAAAATTTTCCCCGGGGGAGAACCCCTCGGGCCACCTAAAATTGGGAATATTCTATTGGGTCGACCAAAGCACTTTTCAGTGGAATTTTTTCAATGAATTTTCTATATTATATGTTTTAGCTTAGGAAATTTCAGTCATTGCGGTTTAAGGAAGCATTTAATGGAGTTAAGATTAGTTGTTGCTCAATTTGTTTTTAACCGTTAAAAAAATTATTTTTAAGTCCAAGTCGGTTGCGTAAACTTACCCCGGACACGGGACATGTTTACGCATATTTATTTTGACACCTAACGTTTTTCTGTTAAAGTGTTTTGAACATAATGTCTTACCATCGTTAACATAAAGCAAATTTGTTACAGACTGAATAGTGTATAAAGTAAAAACTGAACGGGCCTGAAGACAGAGCTACATGATTGTAAGCTATAAGATACGAATTTGTAACTCAATTAAAAATTAAAATAGTGGTTTTAAAAACTAAAGTGCTTGGTGATGCTAAAAAAATTGAGACAGTTTGGAGCGAAAAAAGCGTCAGGGCACGTTTAGAAGTAAGCCACAGTATAAGAACGTGCGTAAAGGTGCTCAGACGTCAACGCGCAAACTTTCCCCTTCGCCAAGCTTGGATTTATTTTTAACGTCCAAAAAAAGTTAATAACATTTCAGTTCCTACAAATACAATTCTCAAAAAAAAAAAAAAAAGGATAAAATTTTACCAATTTTAATATATTTATATTTGTTCTGACTAAATATTATTTATTCACAGTAAGCTTCAAAACGTTCAACTCAAAATTTACTCGACTTGGTAGAAAACCGATAATTCTTTCTGCACGCCAGACTGAAGCTCAACTGATGCTCAAAACCTTGTGAGGATATTTGCTAGGGAGCAGCATCAATCTGTTATGGCTGTTAGCCCTCCAGTTATAATTCGTTTTGAAAAAAGGGCACTGCCTAAACTTGCCCCGGTCTACCATACTCCACTGAAAGAGGGGGCTCTACACAGGGTTGGCTTTTCCCCGTCAAAAACTTGTTTTTTCATACCGCTGGGAAATACTGGGAAGAAATGGTAAATACCGGGAAAAGTGGTAAATACCGGGAAACACTTCTAAATAACAATATGTGAGAAATGTTTTGGTTATCTGAGTCTGATATGTAGAATGAAGGTTAGAAACAAATAGTTATTACAAATTCCCCTTGGGTTTTAAATTATTGTGTAGGAAAGGAATATAAATAAATAAGAATTATTGCATATAAAACATAAAATTTGCTCACAATGTTTTATATCAATAATTAATTTTCTAAATAAATATTTTTGATCACAATAAAATAAAATTTTTAAACTTAAAAATACCAGGGTCATCAAGAGCAGCAAATAATTTGTGTTAAATTTAAATAAAATTTAAATAAAATTTGCAAAAAGTCTCTAATTAGTGTTTTGTTATCTGATGCTAAGATCCAATGTGGAAGTAGAAGACGAAGAATATAAATACGATTATGATTTGTAATTTGTGTATTGTCTTTCAAGCTAGTATTATTTACTTAGAACTCATTTGATATTTTAAAAGATTGTTTTGAATTTATATTTTTAATAATCAATTTTTCCCGTGTGGGAAAAACATAGTATTTCCCAGGACGGTTAAATATAGGTGGTGGGAAAAACTTTTCCAAGCCTGTCCCTGCATCACAATCCTTCTCCACACCCTCTCCCTTACAAGGTAAATAAAACTATTAAAAAAAGTAAAGAAAAAAAAAATTCAATTCAGAAACAATGATAAATAAAATAACGCACCTTTAATAGATTTTGTAAAAATGGTATGAAATTTCGTTCTGCTAAAGGTAAGTCAAGTAAAACTTCAAACGCGTGTTTTTTTTATACATTAATTTAACTTCAGTTTTATTATTAAACATGTCCAAAAAGAAAAAGCAATTTTTGAAACAATAACTTTCTCACATTTTCGCGGGGAGGTCCTCGGAACCCCCATACCAGGGCCAGGGGGGCCCTTTCCAGTACCTAGCCGATCACCCCAGAAGGAGCCAGTCCGGGCCGGGGGGGGGGGGGGGGGGGGGCTGCCTCCGCACCAGAAAAAATTCGCCTTGGACACCGGCCTTCTTGGCCGTCCGAAGAGGAGCGATAACCATGGGCGCCAACGTATGAGAAAGAGAGGGCGCTATAAACTAAGCTTTCGCTGCATTACAATTCATTATTATTATTATTATTATTATTTCATTTTCTTCTTATAGAACACGTGTACGGACTTTATGTGAACGGAAAATGTGATCTTATAGAACACGGGGGGGGGGGGGGGCAGAACGACAGACAGACAGATTTAAATGTCTGTCTGTCTGCAAGCACCTAAACGGATGGACCGATTTTGAAAAAAAAAAAATTTTTTTTTTTTTTTTCGAAAGGAGAGTTGATCGAGAGTGTTCTTAGCTTAGTTCGAATTCATTGTTGGCCCACAAAGAAATTAAAAGCATTGAATTAAAATTTTTATCTGTTGCCAGTTTCTATTTGTTAACAAATAAAATACTTGACATTGATTTTAAATAATATGAAGCTTTTAAAAGGATTTTCAATTTTCCCTCTTGATACTACAGTTGCGACTCAGTCGGGGTTTTTTACAATTTTTAATTTTATCGTTGCTTGTAAATGGTTTACCTATGTAGTTGTATAGTCCAGATTCGAAGTCTTAGTATTTAAAAAGTTATTTTTCTAATACGTTAACAATTTGCGGTCACTTATTACATGGTGGTTATGTGGCATACTATCATGCTTATAAAAATGCTCTTTCGTCAGTACTGTTATAACTAAGAACCAAGGCCGAATTTACCTATTAGCTAAACAGGCTATAGTTAAGAGATCCTGTTTTGTAGGGGGTTTCCAACTCCTGAAAAATTGCATAATTCGTTACTAAAAAATGAAAAGTAGAAAAGATAAATTTCATTTTAAAAGGCTTGAAAACCTTGAAAATTTTTAAAAGTTTGGCTACAAACCTTAAATTTTAAAATTTCTATCAAATGGGTGCGGGGAGGGGGGGGGATGGGTGAGAGAAATATTTTGTGACACGTGTTTCATATCTTGCTATTTATTTCATCCCTAATAAGCGAATACAGTACTTTAGAAATTCTTTTTAACCCCCGACACACAAAGGAAGTGGGTTATAAGTTTAACGTATCTGTGTGTGGCACTCTAGCGGCTAAACGGGTGGACCGATTTTGGAGAAAAAAAATTTTGTTCGAAAGGAGAGTTGATCGAGGGTGTTCTTAGCTAGGTTGCGTTTTCGGATGACATTAATTAACAAAGATATTAATTTAAAATCTAAAAGTTTTTTCGCGATTTTTGCAGTGAAAACATATTTAAAAATTTAAATGTTTTGTACCAAAATAAAGAGGTTTTTTTTTCTTTTCTGCGTCTGATAGAATGTATTTGGAACTTCCATGTTACATATAACTCGAATTATAACGCTTTATAAAGCTGATTTTAAATACGGCTAAGCCTTTATTTACGCGATCGGTAACCGAATTCATAGTTGGCCAACATGGAAAGAAAATGCAATGATTTGAAATTTTTATCCGTTGCCAGTTTCTATTTGTTCACAAATAAAATACTTGTAATTGATTTTTAACAGTACAAGGCTTTTTAAAGGATTTTCAATTTTCCTTCTTGAATCTACATTTGCCGGGGTAATCGGGGATTTTAAAACAAATTAATTTTTGTCCCACTTGTGTATTGCTTGCTTTTATATAACTTCTGCACGTTGTCAATCTGTTCAGTTAGCTAGGAAAAAAAAAATACACAATCTCTATTTCTTTTAGTTTTCTAGCCTGCACTGCTTGTAATTAAAAAAAAAAAAAAAAAAAAAGGTTGTTGCAATGCGAAATCTATAGCTTATTCTTTATTTAATTTAAAAAGAGCTGTTTCTTACAAAGTTTTTAAAGCTTAACCTATGCAACCAAGTACTAAAATATCAGAGACTGAAAAGTGCAAGTGAAGTCCTTAACATACTTTTAATTGCTCTAGAGTCCATAAAAATAATTAGACAAGTTTTTCGAGCTCTAAAGCAATGTGTTCCAATTTATTTCTCATGAAGTGCTTAAATTATGAACTGTCCAAATGGACAGCATCATTATGATACTATATAGTTATCTATTTTCTAAATCTGTGCACCATTTATTTTAAAGCAATTTTTTACTATTGACCATTTTACATTTAATTTATTGTAGTATTTTTCGGTGAGTTGGAGTTGGAGGGGTGATCAAAAACGAGTTGCACCGAAAGTAATAATGCATAAATAAACTTTTCTCCTCCCTCGCTCTTTCTTTCTATCGGCTGCTGACATGATTTGTCGAACCAAAACAACTTTTAATTTGTATTATCTTAATTTGCAAAGGAGTATATAACTTTAAAGAAATTTTGTTTGCCTATTTTCCCCCCATATTTTTGTAGTTCCAATTACCCCTTATATGGCTTCGAAATGCAGAATTTTATGTCTATTTATTAAATTTTTCTCTGGGGGAGAAACCGCCGGACCCCCCAAATTTGGGGATATTCTGTACCCCAACTACAGGAGAGCCCTTTACTACTCTCATGATACCATTGCCCCTCTTAAGGTCAAACCCAAAAGCTTGAAGTACAACTCTAGCAGAACAAAATGCATTTGAGACAGGTAAACAAAATTGCATTTGGGGGAGTTGAATAAAAAAAAAGGAAAAGAACTTTCCAAGAAAGCGATTTCTTTCTTCCGGAAAAAAATTGTCCACCCCCCCCCCCCAAAAAAAATATATATATATGTGAACATGCACCTAAAAATATAGGCGCCTCCAACTAGTCTTTCCACCGCCCTCTTCGGAGACCCAGCACGGGCCTGCCGACAACCCTGAAACTGAAACTTTAGAACTTGTGGAAGTTGTACGCATTAACGTTAATGCGATGGCATAGTGTTGTTTGTGAAAGTTGTACGCATTGACGAAGATGGGATTAAGTTCTACCATGCACGGGCATAGGAACTTTGTTAAAATTCTACTCATTTTCGGAAGAGTAACAAGTACCATAATTGAAAAAGCTGAGCTTGTCGATTGATGACATTTACTGGATGGTTTACCAAGATTCTCTAAGACCGTCAGATGAAGATAAAAAGTAAGTACAATTTTTAAACATTTTTTTTTATTTACTAATGTAACATAAATGAATAATATACATAATTCGTGGATTTTAAAAATTATGAAAATTTTCATTGAAATAAAAAAATGTCTTATAATTTATTTAAAAACGCCAAAAAAAGAAGTTTACTGCATTAATTTTGATAATATTCAGATTTTTTCAAAGTAAATAAATAAATAAATAAATATTTTTTTTAATTTTAATTTTTACCTCCGAAAATATTTAAGTTACATATCAAATTGCAGTGCATTTATAGCTGCATTCTTTAAAGATTTATTATTAGTATTTTACTTAATCTTACTCAAGTAAAAAGTCTTAAAGCAAAAGCTGTTAAATGACTGAAAACACTATTTAAGACATCAATACGAAATAGAGTTCAAAGTACATTCAAATTATTGAGACTGCTCAAATTGAAAGATTTAAACAAAATATTGAATCGAATATTTAAAACTTTTTCGTTGCGAAGTACTTTTGTCATTCTTTGAGCTATACCACTGAGCACGCCCTCCTGCCCCCCCCCCTTCCAGGAAAATTTTGAATTAGAGAAATAATATTATGTTTGGAAATGTTTTTGTTGTTTTTCGATCATTTGCACGTCCCCCCCCCCCCCTAAGAATATGTATCGATATATCGAAAATAATGATATTTGGAGAGCGATATATCGCGGTATTAAAATTCTTATATCGCCCAGTCCTAGTGTTTATGTATGTCCGAGGTAATCTTCAAAACTACTGGACCGATTTCAACCATTTTTTCACCATAGATAGCTACATTATCAGGGAGCAACTTAGGCTATGATTTATTACTAAAAACTTAGTTTGAAAACGTTATGATGGAAAACAGTAAATTTCATGTAATTACCCCATTAAATGATTAAATACAAAACCCATTGTTACAAAAATTCGTTGCGTAACAACAGCAATATTAAAAGTAATCATAATGAAAATTTTGAATCAAGGCTTCTCCGGAGGAATTTTATCCTCATCTACATATATAAATGGCTATTTCTGTATGTAAATATGTCCGGAGCAAACATGAATTTAAAGTCATTTAAACATTTGGAAACTCTACTTTTTCCACACTTAGGAAAACATAGTAGAGAGCTTTTTTTTTCTTTTTGTGTGTGTGTACCATTTAATTAAATAAAGAGCACGTTTTTTTTAGTGATCTTTGTTTTTGTTAGTTCATATTTAGGAAATTCTTCAAATTTTTATATGCTTCAACTCGTGCTTTCGTTTCTAAATGAAAACTTGTTCGTTCTTTACACTTATTGATATTTTACTTTTATGGGTAAGGAAGAAGCTCGATTTTTCATCACGTCAAAGCGGTGTGTTTTGAGTTCTTTCAGTTAAAACAGAAAACGAAAGAAAGTAGCGATTGGTTTCTCACAATTATTACTGACCCAGGCAACGCCGGGCATTTTTGCTAGTTAACTATAAGGGATTATTCAGGATAATTACTTTGTCATTTGCAACATTGACATGTAAAATTAGTACCGGATTTGTAAAGATTTTTACAACAAGATAAGAACCAAAACAGACTTTCTTAAAAACATCCTATCCAATGAAAAGTACATGTAAATTCAATTTTTTTATTCCCCATTCAAAGTGTTTCTTCTTACTTAAGTAACTCAGAAATATTAACATGTTAGAAATAAAATGTTTATATGTATTTGTTTTTGTCGTTTCATATTACCCCTGGCTTGGGTTCATAATTAGTGACCGTTTATTCATGGTATTGAACATGAACCACCCTCTAAAACACTCTTAAAAACCAGCCAAAAACGTGTACCCTTTTGAATACCTGCGTGCGGGGGGGGGGGGGGAGGACGCTTCCAATGTCCCGGTTGAATATTTCAGATTTTTGGCAAGCCTATCTACAACACTCCTATAGTATCTTCCAAAAAATTACTGTTTTTGCTTGTTAAATTTCGCCTCTAAATTTTCATTGAAAAAAATTTTAGTTGTTCCAAAACATTGAGTAGAGATGCTATTTCAATTAGAGACGTACCGAGTAGCACTTTGGCCGAGTAACCGAGTACCGAGTACTCGGCCTTTTACTACTCGGCCGAGTACCGAGTACCGAGTTTCAATTACAGTTGGCTCTCTGTTTAACGACTTTTAAGGGACCACGAAAAATCGTCCTTAAGTAGAAAGCGTCCTTAAATAGAATGCTTTAAAAAATATAGTGGACCATCTGGGACTGAAAAGCCGTCGTTAATAGAGAAAGTCGTTAAATAGAGCGTCGTTAAACAGAGAGCCAACTGTATGTTTTAAGAAGAACCACCGACACACACGTGATGAATTTCGAACTTATTGGAATAGTAGAATAGACCTCCATGTCCACATATAATAGTTTTTAAAACAAAATTACAGCAGAAATTTAATTACGCATTATATAAAAGATTTGTTTGTGTCAAAAATTTCATAAAAAGGTAATTTTCAAAATTGAAAATAAACAAATAAATAATAAGTATGATTAATCAAGTTGGAATTAAAGCAAATTATATCAATCTATTTTAGTTCTAGTCGGAGGTGTGCACAGAAATTTTGGGGCCCATCACAAATGACTTTTCGGGGGCCCCCTCCATATTGTTTACCTCTATATTTCATGTCTAGTTAAAAAAATATTGGGCTCCCTACAGGCTCGGGCCAACAGGTGTCCTCCCCCCCCCTGTTCACGCCCCTGGTTCTAGTCCGCCAAACATAATAATATAAAAATATTATATTTTTTACACTGCTCCATTTTTAATAAATAAGTTTTATTAACTTTGGGGACATTGAAAAGATTTACTCCGTTGAAGCATAACAAACTTCATTATTCTCAAAATTTAAATTTGACTTGTAAAGTTGAATTGTAAATGATTGCAGCATATTATATGGTTGCACTCCTTTATTAATTCTAAAATCTGCCTTAACAATATTCCATTTTTTACAACTACTCGGTATTGGCCGAGTATCTGATCAAAATTTTTCCGAGTACCGAGTACTCGGCAAATTGGCCGAGTAGGCCGAGTACCAAGTAGTTACCGAGTGCTCGGACGTCTCTAATTTCAATCAAATGTGCAAATACGATATGTATACGTGTAGTAATACAATCTGTAAGATTATATCTCTAGTTTGTGCAATTGCTATCTGCGAAATTATACCTCGAGTTTCTACAGTTACTACCAGTAAGGTTATACCTTTAGTTTCTTCAATTACTATCAATAAAATAATGCTTCTAGTTTATACAATTACTATCAGTAAGGTTGTATCTCTATTTTCTACAATTACTAACAGTAAGGTTATATCTCTAGTTTCTACAATTACTATCTGTAAGGTTATACCTTTAGTTTCTATAATTACTATCAGTAAGGTTGTATCTCTATTTTCTACAATTACTAACAGTAAGGTTATATCTCTAGTTTCTACAATTACTATCTGTAAGGTTATACCTTTAGTTTCTATAATTACTATCAGTAAGGTAGTTTCTACAATTAGTTTCAGAGAAGTAGTGTAGAACTACTATAGAAAGTAGAGATACAAGGTTGTATCTCTACTTTCTACAATTACTAACAGTAAGGTTATACCTTTAGTTTCTACAATTACTATCTGTAAGGTTATACCTTTAGTTTCTACAATTACTATCAGTAAGGTTATACCTCTAGTTTCTACAATTACTATCTGTAAGGTTATACCTTTAGTTTCTACAATTACTATCAGTAAGGTCATACCTCTAGTTTCACCCCATCCAGAAGTAAAACATGCATCTCCGATATTTAACTCCGTTCCTTGTTCCGGTAAACATGCCGGTTGAACTCCATCAGTGAATAGGATTGGCGCGTTCAACTTAACCAAAGCGACGTCATCATGCATCGAATAGTTCCTTACCTGCAACAAATAAATGAAGATCATCTCGTAAGATGTGTTTCTTGAATGAAAATGTCAGGCTTTTCGAAAACAATTTGCTCCAGAAATAAAATTACTAACTAATTACTTCATCAAAACTTAATGAACTTATAGCAAGATTTTCCAATTTTTATCATAAACGCACAAAAAGTGCAGTTCATTCTATTACACAATATGCAACGGCGACTATTTTTTAATCATTATGGTTCAAAGTTTTACTTACTGCTAATCCTTCAAAATCTGGGTAGGCGATTATTTTTACTGCTTTTCTAATTTGGTAAAAGGGGCTATTATTTTCTCTCTTACTGTGGCTTCCAAAGTGTACTTCCAAAAAATCTGGGTAAGGAATTCTGAAACAAAAAGTTCAAGATCAGTTTCATCAATATAGTTAAATAGCAACTTTTAAAAAAGGTCTTTCTCGAGGTTTTCTCAGAACCGAGTTTCTCGCTTGTATGTATCTAGTATGTACATATCCAGTACTTCATGTACTATTTTTTTGAGCGAAAGAAACTGATACCTGGTTTCCATCCTGATGAAAAACATATCACTTTAGGCAATTTCGGAGATCAGACCTTAGACCTCACTGAAGACTTCTGGAGACTTTCTGCATACTTTTGAAGACTTCTATGAAGGCATTCTGCAGTGACCGACAGATGCGGCTACGCAGATGGACGTCGAAGAATTTTTTTTCAAGAAGGATGTTTATGTGTTTTTAACAACAATATAACCACAATTAGGAATGCACCGATTAATCGGTCATAATAGGCCAAACTTTGTCGATTAAACGGCGGGAAAAATATTTTCCAAAATATTTTTTAAAGCATACTTTCAACAAGAAATTATGATGAATACGTTTGGTAACAATAAGTAAATGTAATTTTCTGCAAATATTACTGTAACTTGTAGTATGAAAGTGTACGGAGCAAAACTAAAACAAATAGTTTAGAAAAAGCAAAAAACTCAATGAAATATCAAAGGATCATTTTCTAAGCTTATGTTATGGTATCCCAACCACAGCTTTTGAGGCCACATTTTTTTTTTTCACTTATTTTGTTTCTTATAACTATACATATGATTACATCATATTTTTTACAATTTACTTTTTAAATTATTAATATTTAATTTAACTAAAAATATGCTATTATTAAATATAATTTTGTTTAAAAAATATGTACACACTATTTATTAATATTTTTGCAACTGACGGTTGAAGTAATGTTATTATTATTATTATTTTCAGTTTTTCTATAAAAATATAATTTATTTCATTTTTTGAATAAATATAACTCAGACAGTCAGAATGAAACAGAAATAAACTATTAACTATTTCTAAATTCGAAATTATAAGAGAAAAATATGATGGAGAAATTGGTAGTATTAAAAATAATCATAATGATCATTGATCGGTTCCGCCGATTTATCTGCCAAATTTTAACTGCCGATTAATCAATGATCGGTAATCGGCCAATTTTCTTATTGTCGCATCCTTATTCACAATACAAAAAAAAAAGAAGAAAACTTGTATTTTTGTTCTTTTAAACACTTGCGTCTTGCGTTGTAAAATAATGCTATTTGACTATCGTAAAACGCCATGACACCATATCCTTTGATAAATTTTAAGAACTCATTTCAAAAAACACTGTAACGATCATTTTGTCTTTCAAACCAAAAGATGCTATTTTTACGATCATTTTCTCCCTTCAAGGATGCTATTTTGCCTTGTCATAACGTATACTCAGTTTTTGATAGTGATACAAAAAGAAACATAGAAAGGAAGAAAGAAATAATAAACCCGTCAAACGACTCAACAGAAAATCAATTATTTTGTTTCGCCTGTAAAATTTTAATTTTCAGACTTCTCAATCATAGTCCAGTCATTTTATACAAAAACAAGAAGTTCTGCCTAGAACTAGACGAGCCTACCCATACTTCTTTCTAGTACCTGATCAATATTCTCAAAAATAGCTAAAATCGCAAATTTTTTCAAACATATTTTTAAAATACTTTAAACTGATTTCTAGGAATAAAATATTCCTCACTCATCTAAAAAAATTAGATGCGTAAAAAAAAAAAAAGCAGCAACTTTTAAACAAAGCAGCTAATACACTTTTTTCCATTAAAAAAAACTTTAACAGCTTTCAAAACGAAAAAATAATAATTAAAATTAACAAGCTCATTAAAATAAATACATCATATCAAAAAAAAAATCGTTTCTTTTCCCCCTGTTGCCAAAAACATTTTTTAAAATGAATTAATGCACTTACCAAAAAAGGAAAAGCAATAAAATGTCAACTTTAAAAAAAAAATTTCTTTGTCAAAAAAAAAAAAAAATCGTCTGCTCAAATCTTTATGTAGAAACATAAATGACTTCGAGTTTATTCGCCGAAATCTGAATACCTAAATTAAAACTTTAGTGTGAGTGAAAATAAAAACAAGTCACATCAACAATAATTATTTCACAGCAGCGGAGTCGGAGTCGGAGTCAATCTCAATTTGGGATAAAAGAGTCGGAGTCGAATATCCAAGAATCGGAGTCAGTCATTTGTCCTCCGTGTATAAATTTTTGCCAAAACTACGAAGTCAGAGTCGGAGTCCGATTAATTATCGGGCACAGGAGTCGGAGTCGGAGTCAAGTGCCCCTACATACTCGGAGTCGAAGTCTGGAGTTTGGCGTCAAGAGTTATTTCCAACAAAATTTGTTTGAAGTAAATCCGCCTTTAAGTATGGAATCTACATTGACTTTCAGTTTCCCCGTAGGCGCTATTGTTAAGGGATTTGAACTGATCAAAATCTTTTTCCTGCAAAGTTTGTTTGAAGCAAATTCGCCTCACAGTTCGGAATTGCCTTGAATTTCCCCGTAGGCGCTAATGTTAAGTTTTTTTAAACTGTTCAAAATTGAACAAAAAATAGTTCAAATCAAAAAGTGAAATATGGGAATGAGGTGTCCTCGCCGAGATCTTTCGAACAAAAAAAAATTTGTTCGAATCGGACTATTCATTCAAAAGTTATTAGGGGGGGGGGGGACAGACAGACAGACCGACAGACATTTTTCCCCATCTCAATACCCTACTTTCCAATTTTTAATTTTTCGATATTTATTTAATTATTTTATTTATTTCTGACTTTTTTTTGTTTCTCGCGATACTTTTAAGATACATTAAGCCTTCTTTCATGCTTTTTTCTTCTTTTTCTGACTTTTACTGGGAAAGGAGGATAAAAAAAGGGGGGGGGGGGCTAAAATCGCAAAAAACAAAGTAGTTCTGATTTTTTAATATCTTGTTTGGGTCAGTTAGGATAGTGTAAATCTATGTTTGCAGTTTTCAAAAACCTGCTCGCTGCGTAATTCGCGAAAAACTGCGAAATTTTCGGATTTTTTTTAGTTTTTCCTTTATAACTCCTAAACTCTCCAATTTTTGATTTTAAATGTGAGTGCCAGTTTTAATAATTTTAAAGCAGATTAAATTTTGAACAATTTAAGCTCAAGTTCGTTCTGTACGACTAATAGTTTAGGAGATATCGTACTTCGAAAATTGGCCATTTTTGGCGAAAAATAAAAAAAAAATGCTTCGATCACATTCCACGCCAAATATGGACATGAATTCCCACTCTAATTGAAAAAACGGGGTATACTGTTACAGTAAATTTAATTGGTTTTCATTTAAGCTGAAAACGGAGTCTGTAGATTCAATAGTTATTTCACAATTGAAAAACAAATAACCAATCGGAAATTCGATTTTTGAAGAAATGCGGCAAAAATGAGTGCCAAAAATTTGACACCAATGGATTAAGTTCGCCAATTTCACAATTATGGAAGTCTTCCTGAATGAAATGATACCGTAAAACTCCTTTAATACGTAAAACTTCTGTATAAACAATATTCTTTGTAAAAGTAGGCATGACCTTTGCCATTAAATATAAAATTTCCAAAAGTCAAATGAGCGAACTGTACACGCGGCAACATATAATTTTCCATGCGAAAGCACTAGACGTCGAATAATACGCCAATTTTATCAAAAGTTTCACCTTGAGATTTGTTGCTGGCGATAGCAAATGCAGGTATTATTGTGAGAAGACGGTAATTTTATCGAAACTAAGAAGCCCTCCCTCCTTCACTCCGTAAAATTATTTATTTAAATATTGAAATCGCGAAAACATAATGAAAATGAAAATATTTTAAATGCCTGTAGTTACCCAAAAAGCCTCAATAATAAAAACAAATGCAAGAATTGCATTTCTTTACGATCAAGCAAGAAATGGCAACACATAATATTATCTAGCAATTTCTTCACGCTAAGTCGCGTGAATTTTCGCTTACTTATAATTGCTTCTAGATCCTTTTCTAGTCATCTTAGCAGGTTTTCGTTTTTTTGCCGTAAACGGGGCGGGGAGGGGGGTGAACGTTTTTAGAAGTAGTTTTCACGAGTTTTCCAACCATACCAAGCTCAAAGCACTAAAATGCATTTTTCGTGTAGAAAAAGCGATTTAAAAAATGAATTAAAACTTAATGTTTCACGCTTCCAACAATGAATTTCAACAATAAAAAAGAGATAAAATTAAAATTTTTGAGTTTCGTAAACCCAAAAACTCTTATAACTTTTTTTCTAGTGGATTTAGGTTACTGGACCTTGGGCACTCTGTCAAATTTTTGGTTAGGAGTATTCTTTAAAGACCTTTCCAATCATCAAATCAAATGATCCATCAAATTATCCATCAATCAAAGTCGAAAAAATTTGACCATCCGTTCACGTAGAAAGAGCCATTTAAGACGAAAAAGAGTTTTTTTTATCAATATCTGCGTTAATTAGCGTTCGATTTCAAAAATTTTTATTGATGACACTAAAACTCGGCAGTAGCTACTGAACAAAAAAAAAAGAAGGAAATCAGTTCACAGAGTACAAAAGAAACCGGCTTGCCTATTAATATATAAAGATAAGGACAGACTTATAAATATCAGGGGGGGCGCACTTATAAATCTTACGGGGGACGCACTTATAAATCTTACGGGGGACGCACCGAAGTCTATGTACGCTCCAGCTGGGTGCTGCATCATTTTCCATTCAAATCCCTCAAAAAACTAGAAACAGAACCATCAAAGTTCTACAAGGTTATGATTAAAATACAAGAAATACACCGCCAACTCAGTCATTTCCAGACTCGAACATTGAAGGCGAGGCATGGTATATTCAGTAAGTTACCGCCCATTAGCCAGGGCTAAGGCAGAAATACTAGAATAGAACTATATATGGAACTAATATAGTACTAGTAAGAACCGAACCATTGTTTCGGTCACTTGTCTGGTCTGAGCTAATTTTATATTAGCTACTAGTTTGTTTGGCACTCTTGGCTTCCTTAAGAGGATTTTTTTTTAAGAGGAGCTCAGTCACTTTCCTATGCCGGGCTGATGAGTGCTTATAAGCACGAAACTGCAGTCCTCGGCTGGAAATGACTGAGTTGGCGGTGTATGATTAAAATAGTTTGTCACAACAATAAAATGTTTTAATGTCCTGTTCAAAAAGCTTCATTTGTCAACGATATTATGAATTTTTAAAAGGAAATCATTCACTCGTTTTGAAAGCGATTTTTTGTGTATCGATATACTTACCCCGCAAAACAATGAGCTGCAGATAGAACCCACAAAGAATTAAGAACAGTACCCCCGCATGAATGGGAATGATCCATATTCTTCACTCTGAAAGATACTTGCCACGGCCAACTGTGGGGCTTCGCAACCTCTCCACCAACTATGCGGTCGGGAGCAGAGTTGTCAGTATTTGGTGTAATAGGAGGTTTTCCACATTCCGTTGAACTAATTGGCAACCCTACGTAATTAAAATTAGTTAAAATCTGATGGGTTGAAATCGAAAACAACATGAGTGCTTGTTAATCATTACTTTTGATTAACAAGCACAAGTTAATTGTTATCAGAATAAAAATACACAAAGATCTCTACAATCTATTCAGTTTCTACTAAATACGGTTTCACATCCTATCTGCAATTCGCAAACAGTGAAGACTAATCTACAGGTAGTTATCGAAATAATGGAAACACTTGGAGAAAAATTTTTTGGGGGAATTGCTACTCTGCCGTAAATGTTCTGTTTATAAAGGTGCTCTTCTAACTTTAATCGCTCACACTGGTGACTCTATATGGTGATTGAGTTCTGTGGTCACTTTTGCTGCTGTTGTTTGCTTTTTAGACATTACAATCCACTTCAATACCCTTTGGTTTATTTCACTGAGCTTCTCTTTCCGCTCACTATTTTGCTTTGGCGACGGTGTGTATGCTGTTATGATTTTAGATACTGTACTTTTAGATGCGCCAAAAAGTTGAAATGTTTCAGTTACACTTGCTTCAGCTAGACGCGCTCCAACAATTTGACCTCTTTAAAAATTTGAGAGGTCCGACATTGCTTGACGTGCCGACGTGCATTGCGTGACGTGCCATCGGCGACGTGCTTGAAAAAAAAATCCAAGACTTCCAGGACTCCCGTTAAACTACCAAATAGTACCAGAATATGTACATTGCTATTTATAAAAATAAATAAATAAATAAATAAATAACACATATCTAATTTTATTCTTTATTACTTACAAAGCGCATTCAAAAATATCACTTTTATTCTCAGGTGTTTCCATTACTTTGATAACTACGTGTATATGGAAAAAGAGTGGTAAATGATTTTCTTTCTGCTGGCAAGTAACAGAACAACATGTATCAAATAGAAACTGAAAATACGAGGATAGAATGAAGTGACTCATGCCTGGCAATCCAATAGCGCTCTAAAAGACAACGGAAATCAGGACAGGACAAGAAGCAAGGTGAAGAGCAAGACGAGAAGTAAGGTGAATGGCAGGACAAGAAGCAAGTTGAATGGCTGGACCAAAAACAGGATGAAGTGCAGGCAAAGAAGCAAGGTGAAGGGCAAGACAAGAAGCAAGGTGTAAAACGAGCAATAAGCAAGATGAAAGGCAGGATAAGAAAAATGTCTGCTTTTTCCTGTCGTAGCACTTTTATGATAATACTTTTGCGTATTAAACACTGGGTGTTGCTGTTGTTATCTTGTTTATAAAAAAAATTCTAGGACAAAAAGGACAAAAGACTCTGTCCAGAACTAAAATTGCCGATTTTCCCTCATACCAATATCTACTTTCTAGTATCTAATCTCTAAATTAGCTAAGGCTGACAGTCATGACAAGCATACCTTTTTGACATCTTAAGTTGATTTCTAGAAACAAAATAAAAAATAAATAAATAAACAAATAAATTAGCATCGCCTTTTTAAATAATACAGCTAATACATTGGTACTATACTTGGAACTAATAGTCGATATTATCATTCTTTTACCAGTCAAACATCAAAATTTTAACATTTTACTTCTGGTCTATCATGTTTCGGAATATTTGAAATTTGTTAAATTCACCTTAAAAAAAGAAAGAACATTAACTTTTTACCACAATCTTCTTCATCTGTGCCATCCCCGCAATCATCAATGCCATTACATTTCTTGCTGCTGTCATAGCAGTTTCGATTTCCGCACTGGGTGAATCCCTTCTCACATAATGAATCTGAAATCGATATTAGAGAAACATGTTAATAGAATTTGAGTACTTTATTCAAATTAATTTTCCCCACACATTTAAGCTATTTTGAAAAAAATAGCGGTGACTTTTAGTATGAAATTTAGACTCGGAAAAGATTTTACCTCTACAAGTTAAAAAAAATGTAAAAATACATTAATTTTTCCAAATATGGGTAAAAATGGCAAAATGGGCAAAATGTCATCTTGCATTGAATTAACTGCGTCAAAATAGGAAAATATTTTGCAGCATTAAAAATTCTATAATATTTATAGTTCTTCGTTACATATACAATGTAAGAATGTAAAATTTGAAGTCGAATGATTGATTAGTGCAGGGCTACTGTGGTCCGTGGACCCCTTACGGGTCCGCCGACTTTCAATTGAAGGTCCGCAGCAAATTAAAAAAAAGAAAAAATATGTTTAAAAAATGTTGAACTGATACTTATGCTTTGAAAACCGCAATTTTTGCCTTTAAAGTATTTATCTGCACTTTGAGCACTATCTCCCGGCCATGTCGAGGTACAAGAACATGAATTTGCCAAGGTGGTCGAACGTTCGTCCATTTGCTACATCTTCCCGATGCGTATTCGGATTTTTTACCAATGCAGTCATCAAAACTTAATACCAAAGCTGTCTGGATGATGATTTGGATATTTGGTTTATTGGATAAAAATTAAAACCCGGTACAATAATATTTTACCGGTTAAAACAGCCTCACTCTTCCCTTTAATTCGATGTTCACTTTGAATTTTAATCCCATTGTTTTCTGACTATTCAATTTGATTTTTGTACTCTAGAATTTGTTAAAAAAAAGTAAGTATTGTAAACTACCTATTTTTTAAGTATTGATGTTTCTCTCGAATTAGTAATGGTTAATTTTATTAATCTCAATGAACTACAAACTACAGGAGTCTATACACTCTAATGACAGGGGTCCGCACTGAACATTGGTTCATGAAAGCGGTCCTATTGCAACAAAACTACTAGATAAGTCAGATGAATTGTTAAACGATGTTTAAACCAACCTCTGCGTGCGCGCATCAAAGTTAGACGATGGTTTTTTTTTTTTTTTTTTTATGTAAGGTAACACCTCCAGTAATTGGCAGGTCACCAGTAATTGGCACTTCCAACAAAAATGTAGTAAAATAAGACTCGTATCCAATCTTTTAAAAGTTGAAAGGTACATACCAACTGAATGTACATTTACTTTAAAGATTTCAACTTCAAATCATGTTACTAAATGGTAGCAGTGAATAGGAAAGATAAACAATTGTGGCTTGTGTCAAATCAGACATTTTTGTTGGAAAAGCTTTTTCTCTCGCTTAAGAGAAGCATGCCCATCAATCCATTAAAATCTGAATTAAAATATATTTTAAATTTTGGTCGTCAAAAGTTTTGTTTAGCTGAAAGGTGTTACTTTAAATGGGCAGAAATACATTTTAGTCCCTTTTTGGATTTTGGAATTAATGATGAATGCCATTTAGTGGTGCTTCAGTTTTGCTAGTCCCCAGTAATTGGCGCATGCGCCAATTGTCATTAATGTGTTGTGCAATGTGTTACTAGATTGATAATTTTGCTGTGCAACAATATTATATAGGTTTTACTATTGATTTGAATCCTCCAGAATCTATAGTTACATTTTTAAGAAAAACAATAAAAAACCAATATGTTTGGCCATCACAGTCAGATATTGCGACTGTGGAGAATTGTTTCATTTTTTATGGTCCCTTAGAATCATTGAGTAATGTTCCTTTTTCTATGGAAACAGCTATAATTCTTAAAATCAAAACTGCATACCGTCTGAGGAAACAGCAATTATCTCGATATTTTTCCCAATCAACACTCCAAATCTATTTTTAGTTCTCTGAAATATTTTTTCAACGTCAAAATGTGTGATTTAAAATTAATTTGTGTAAAATTACCTACTTTAAATTAACAGTTATTATGTTTCTTATGATGATAAAATTTGTATGTAATTAAAAAGTAAAAAATAAAGTGATTTTCCAGTTTTATTAATATGTGCCAATCACTGGATCACAAGGTGTCATACACTAGGGTACCAGGTGCCAATTACTGAGGATTTTGGTAACTTTTTATACATATATTTTTATAAAAATATCCATTCAAGTATTTTTATTTTTAGTGAACTAAATAGATGCACAAATGTGCATTCTTTATACAAAAATGTTTGTAACTGAATATTTTTTTCTAAGTAATGAAAACAGAGTTAAGTTTAAGGACAAACTCTTAAAGTGCCAATTACTGAGGACATTACCCTAGTTTTTTTCCCCCAGTTTAGCCCTACCGCAAAATGTTCCTTAAGACGCATAGCTTCAAAAAGAATTTACCAACTAGGGTAACGGCACTAGTAACAGACATGCTTAAGACATCGCTCTCAGGTTAACTCAATTTTCTGAGCCTTATAATGTATTTAGACTTTTTAAACTATTTTTCTCTCATGAAACTACACCACATCTAACATTTGGCTGCTTCTGGATTCTCTGAATTATAGTTATTTCTATTATTATTTGCTCAATTTCGAACAAAGGTCCGACCCCCAGTAACAGACACCGAAAAACCTGATGATACCCAGTAACAGATAGGATGAGGAAAGGTTGAGTAATGGGCAAGATTCCCTTTTAATCTTAAAAATGTGAAAAAGTTGTTTATTTTTAGATCTAAACCTTATTAAATTCAAATGAATATGAAACGCCGGCAGACCTCGTGGTAGCTGTTCATAATCTTCCACCACTGCCTTGTAAAACTGGCTCATAAAATTCACTCTGATAACACTAGATAGTTGCAACATCAATTACCCCGCCTAAAACCCGCCAAAAAATATTATTATTTAAATTCAAACTTACGACTGTCTGTTATTGGACCTTTGTCTGTTACTGGTGCCGTTACCCTACAATTTCTACAAAAAAAAAGTTGTGTGGGTATACTTGCCATTCTGAGTTGCTATAGCTTGTAGACTGAATCCTCTGCGGCCAGATGAAAAGACATAACCAGTTTTGAATGAAAAACTTAATTCGTTTCCACCTGTTAAAAATGTTTTAGGAGGTGTGTTGCCACAAAAAATTGACGGTCCGGCAAGCGTGCTTGCATCGAGAAACCGCAGTTGATCCTCTTCGCAGAAATCTGATGGGTTTAAGTCGAAGTCTTCAAAAACGACTTTTATTCTCTGAAAAAAAATTATGAATTACTAATATTAAATTTAAGTAAAAATATTTCCGATAAGCGAAACTTTATCAAAACTTAATTTTTCGATAGATTTTGAACGAAAATCTAACAAAACTCGTGCCAGATTTTTATTTTCATACCAATTGTACTAGATTCGGGATAAAATTCAGCAGGATCATTCTCATGAAAATTAGCATTTTGAACTCAAGAAATGCAGAAAAATCGAAGTAGATAAAAAAACGTCGAAAACATTTTATGCAGATAGATGTGTGCAATGATTTTTAAAAAACAACATGTGTCCTGTGAATTTTTCACGGTATTAAAAAAAAAATACATTCACTGCCAAAAGTTAAGCACGGAGATGCAAAATGCGAAAAAGTGGATAAGTACTGAGTTATGTTCCACGGCACACAGATTCTGGGTTAAATATCGGTTTATTTAGTTATATCTATGTACACAACAACTATTCACATATGTTCACGTTGATACCGTATATGGTGCTCAGTCTTTCACGGTTTTTGTAAATCCACCTTGGGGACCCGGGCACTACTCTCCCGTTCGTAACAGTCCACCTTTACGACGGGCACAATCTCTCCCGTCTGTCAGTTCTCTTTCAGGATTACGGGCCCAAACTCTCCCGTTCCTAAAGTTCAATCCGGACTTATACTCAATTCAGCGAGAGCTGATAGAGGAAGTAAACAAAGAGGGTTACTACTTTCATGACTTACTCGCCCGATTGGCAGTGCTGTTCGCATTGAAAGCGTGGACATTTCGCTTATCTGATTGGCGCTGTTTTCAATCATCCCAGCGCCAAGCAGACAGCGGTAACGCCAATTGTCACGTTGCTTTGTTTACGTCCACTATCAGCTCTCGCTAAATGGACTATAGCTTGGTCCCGTAGAAAAACCGGCAGCTTCCGCGACCGCAACTGTCTCGCTCTCTCTTCGGTCTCCCCCCGTGCTCTCCGGTGGGTCCTATTTATAAAGGGTGCCTGACCTTCGGTCGACACGGAGGACTAGGGGACTCACATATGCAGTTTTTGGATCACGTAGCCCCTTTGCCCTGTCACGTACGCACCTTCTTGGTCACGTATGCCGTACCGACCTAGGCCTAGCCTGACATACTGATTTGATAGACAAAAAATGCGACAGGAAAGTAGCAAATATGTTTATGCAATGAACAAAACTAAGAATTACATACAGAGATGAAAAGAATAGTAAATTTTCATAAATTATAAGATGACGTCATATTGGAGTCATTTACAAAATATTGTTTCAATAATAATAAAAAAAAAAACTGACATTAATAGGATATATGAGCTCCCCTCAGCTGCATACAAAAGGAAATAGATGACTCATTTTAAAACGTAAAATGAGGGAAATTCACAAAAAAAAAGAAATCCGTCCGAATGTAATTGACATTATTAGTATACGGAAAAACTGGAACCTGATTCAAAAACGTAAAATGCGGGAAAGACGTAAATTCGGGGAACATAAAATCGGGGTTTCACTGTATGTCCAACATTTTTCGATGACCCTGCAGTGAAACATCGATATGATCACATTAACATGTGTACTTTTATTTCCTCACTAAAATTTGTGTTAAGAAAAAATACTTACATATCTCTCAGGCGCTGTTATTCTATATTGGCACCGTAAGCCGGATCTGTATTCTTTTTCTTTGCCATAAAAAGGACTCGATATTTTTATACTCTGTTCAATATGATAGCGATATTCTTCTGGGCATTGGAACTCATCTTCATTTGCTCCGATTTCTGAAATAAATTGCAGACTTCGTCAATATGTTTATTTTCACTGGGCTTTAGCATAAGTAGGGGGGGGGGGGGATACGTTGGACCGGTCTCAATTATTTTAATATTATTAATATTTTTTATTCTATTTTATGACTAACAATTTCAATAATGAAATCACATGGTACAGTTATATTGAACAAATTTTATTCCAGAAAGTGTTAATGTTACTTCAGTAGTCCTGAGTAATTTTCAGAAAACTAACTTTATTTTTTTTAATGATTTTCATCAAGATTGCGGAAAAAAATTGAACTCCTTTCTTAAGTAAGTTTTTTTAGTTCTTAATAATAGGCATTTTTTTCATTTTTTATCAAAAAGAAAAAAATTATGACATCACTCTTTCAGACCAAGAAGGGTAGGATGGTTCACTCTTTGTGGGTCACGTTGGACCGGACCAAACTATCCTACATAATTTTAAAACTTTTTTTTCTCTTAAACCTCAATAATTTAAATAATATTCTAAGTGTTTGTATATTGTACATTCATTTCATTTCATGTTACACATGTTTCGAAATAAAAATAATAAAGACTTAGTGCAAAAAAAGCAAAGATAATTATTTAACAAAAATTATACTAAATTAATTTTACCAAAAGATTCATTTCATATCTCTGCACTTTTTTACAATTTATATATTCAAATATACTTCTAAATTTTTTCAGACAATTTTTTCCTAAGAGTAAAATATGCAATACATGCTATAATGAAGTTCCTGTATTAAACAACATATTTTTGCTGAACAAGCATTCTACATAGAAACAAAATAAAACCAATAATTGATTAAGGAATAAAAAAGTATACTTTTACTTAAGATTATCGAATTTTATTTTTTATATTTGATTTTAAAACAGAAAGATATGCTAACTTAAAGCTGTCAATTTTATTATACTTTTTCTTTGAAATATAAGGTACTAGCAAAAATACCCGGCGTTGCCTGGGTCAGTATTAGTTGTGAGAAACAATCGCTACTTTCATTCGTTTTCTGTTTTAACCGAAAGAACTCAAAATACCCCGATTCGATGTGATTTACCCATAAAAGTAAAATAGCAATAAGTATAAAGACCGAAATAGTATTCAGTAAAAAAACGAAAGCACGACATTTAAGCACATAAAAATTTGAAGAGTTTTCAAAACATGAAATTTCACTTGCTTAAAAAGATTCATCAGTTATTTTTTTTTTTTATTTTTATTTTGAGCATAGTCTAAAACTTTTTCTATATGGGGCCATTCCACGGAAAACAAGCATTTTGTCCCGTACGTGACGACTTATACATTTCATTAAAAATAATACTTTAAAATATTAATGAACAATTTTTTTTGCTGCTTAACAAATTTTAAACCTGTGTGGGATTTCTTAAGTGAAAAATTTTGTCATTACCTTTAAAAATTATTATTTTTTATTGAAATATCTGAACCGGCACGTGTGGGAAAAGGGCTATTTTTTTCGTGGAATGGCCCTATAGCCATTGAAATACAAACGGTTTTTAAGAATGTAGCCGCCCGTAATTCCATTATGTTTGCTTTAGTTGTTTTGAGAAATTTCAATTATTGTGGGTTCTTGGTGCGATTTAAAATGTTACCAAATTTGCAGTAATCGTTCTGGGATACCTTGGATAATGCTCCCCCTCCCTATTTTGTAAAACGGTCTGTTACTAATTTTCGTCAAAGACATATTGTCGCCAAATACTGAGATATTTTTAATGATCATAAAATGATACTAAATATTTTCTTGCGAAATAAGTAGCAAAACTTGGCCAGTGTTTGAAATTGTGCAGAAAGACAAACTAATGGAAGTTTTTGTGCTGTTTATAGATTTGCCTAATTTCGTTAACGGATTATTTTACATTTTAACAAAAGTTTTAAAGATTCTTATAACTTCGATATTCTGTTACATGATGAAATGATAGCCGAGAAACATTATTATAGTCTGAGTAAAAACTTTAAGGTAGGTTAACTTTTTTTAAGAAATTGGACGCATCTTTAACTTAGGACCAAAGAATCATTTGAGGGATAGTTATTAACCTTAAATACAAGTAAAAAAGGCCAAAAATTTCGTTTGTAAGTATTTCTTTATTAGAAAATGTTACAGATCAATATTTGAACCTGAGTAAAATCTTTAAGACCAACACAGAAAAAAGCAAATCAAAATAAAAGTTAAAACATTTATGAGCTTGTTTAGGAGCCATTTCTTCAAATTGCTTCAAATATTCTTGTTTTTGTGGATAAAGCTAGTTTTTGACACGGTTTGGATCTATTTTATGCCATTCATCTTCGATAGTAAATTTCAGCTATGTCTGATGAAGCAAAATGTCACCCATTGACATAAAATGATCTTTCTAAGTCACCCCATAAGTTCTATATTGGGCTAAGATCTGGAGACTTAGTTGCTCATTTCAAAGTTTTAACATTGTTGACTTGGAACCAATTTTTTGCACTCTTACTCGAATGGATAGGTGCACTGTCTTGCTGATATTTCGAATTTTCTCCAGCAAGAAGTTTAGCATTTGGTAAAAGATGACTTGCGAGGACATTTTGATATGCTTGTGAATTCATTTTACCTGTAACAAACATAACCGAGTCCACACCATTATAAGCAAAGCACTCTCAAGTCATGCTAGAGTCTCCATTTAATGTTCGCTAGGAGAATATTTCCATTTGTTTTCGTAAATCATGCCAGTAGTGCTTACATCTATCTTATCCATCCAAATTCCACTAATTTTCGCCAGAAAAAATATTTATAGCCATTGGTTACCACAGATTATGATTTCCTGGCTCAAGTTCAGATGCCCTATGTTCTGCGTAATCAGTAACTGAGGTTTAGGCAATTTTGCTCCATAAATAAAACCTCCACACCTGTAACTGCTTATACATTGTTTTTGACAAGCATTTAAACACATGTGTTTTAATAAAGTTCCTGATTGAGTACTTTTCAGATGATGTAAGTTTGCAAACACTTCCTCCATCACGCGAAGACAAAGCTTTAGAGCTTTCCTCGGTGGTTTTTTTTTTTTTTTTTTACCATAACTGGGTTTTAATTTAAAAAAGTTGTTGACTTCAATCTTCAATCTTCCACTTTTTTTTTGC
Organism: Uloborus diversus; assembly: GCF_026930045.1. NCBI lineage: Eukaryota > Metazoa > Arthropoda > Arachnida > Araneae > Uloboridae > Uloborus > Uloborus diversus. The sequence goes on from NC_072736.1 coordinate 138,896,862, forward strand.
AATAGTACGGCTAATCATCGCCGCTGAAAAAAAAAAGCAATCTGATCTCTTTCATGAACCGTTAACTTTTTACCTTTCGATACCTTCATTATGAGAACCAAAATTTTGTAGAAATTAGTGACAAAACTATAAGTTGAAGTATTTCCACAATTTTGGTAAATGCAGTCATATTTTTTACAGTATAATGTACCTGTAGTTAAAAAAAAAAAAAAAACTAGTGTCCTTAAAGTTTTTACTCAGGTTAAAACACTAACAATGAATATACCACTGTTTTTTTTTTTTTTTTTTGATAATTGCATACTTTACAAATCCTGTCTGTTGAGTTAATTCTTACCAATGACAATTAATAATTAATAATATAATAGTATTAAAATCAATTCAGTTTTATTTTCTAATTTTCACAAAAAATGTACTGGCCTTAAAGTTTTTACTCAGGCTGTACGTAGTCTTCTGCTGCAAAAACAGCACCAGTTGAAAAGATTGCCTTCCATTATAACTGAATCGTTATGATTAATTATCAATATGTTCTTATTTTAATGAAATTAATATATATATATATTTAGCAACGGATTTTCAATTGTATATTTGACGCAAAAACTCGTTTGAAAGCAATAAACTTACACACATTTTGAAAAGACTTTTTCTCAGAATAGGAAACAAGAAGTTCTGTCTAGAACTAGACGAGCCTACTTTCCCGTATGTCCATACTACTTTCTAGTACCTGATCAATCTTCTCAAAAATAGCTAAAATCGCAAATTTTTTCGAATATATTTTTAAAATACTTTAAGCTGATTTCTAGGAATAAAATATTCCCCACTCATCTAAAAAAAATTTTATGCGTAAAAAAAAAAAAAAAAAAAAAAAAAAAAAAAAAAAAAAAAGCAGAACTTTTTAAACAAAGCAGCTAATACACTTTTTCCATTAAAAAAAATCTTTAACAGCTTTCAAAACGAAAAAATAATAATTGAAATTAATAAGCTCATTAAAATAAATACATCACATAAAAAAAATCGTTTCTTTTTCCCCTGTTGCCAAAAACATTTTTTAAATGAATTAATGCACTTACCAAAACAAAAAAAAAACAATAAAATGTCAACTTAAAAAAAATAATTTTCTTTGTCAAAAAAAAAATCGTCTGCGCATATCTTTACGTAGAAATATAAATGACTTCGAGTTTATTCGCCAAAAACTGAGTACCTAAATTGAAACTTTAGCGTAAAAATAAAAAGAAGTCATATCAACAATAATTATTTCACAGTTAAAACCATAGCTGCGGAGTCGGAGTCAATCTCATTTTGAGATAAAGGAGTTGGAATCGAATATTTAAAATCGGAGTCAGTCATTTGTCCTCCGTGTATAAATTTCTGCCAAAACTACGAAGTCAAAGTCGGAGAGTCGGAGTCCGATTAATTATCGGGCACAGGAGTCGGAGTCGGAGTCAAGTGCCCCTACATACTCGGAGTCGAAGTCTGGAGTTTGGCGTCAAGAGCTATTTCCAACAAAATTTGTTTGAAGTAAATCCGCCTTCAAGTACGGAATCTGCATTGACTTTCAGTTTCCCCGTAGGCGCTAATGTTAAGGGATTTGAACTGTTCAAAATTGAACGGAAAATTGTTCAAATCAAAAAGATATTTTATATACAAGTTGTTCATCAAAATCTTTTTCCTACAAAGCTTGTTTGAAGCAAATTCGCCTCACAGTTCGGAATTGCCTTGAATTTCCCCGTAGGCGCTAATGTTAAGTTTTTTTGAACTGTTCAAAATTGAACAAAAAATAGTTCAAATCAAAAAGTGAAATATGGGAATGAGGTGTCCTCGCCGAGATCTTTCGAACAAAAAAAAGTTTTTTCGAATCGGACTATTCATTCAAAAATTATTAGGGGGAGGGGACAGACAGACAGACCGACAGACATTTTTCCCCATCTCAATACCCTACTTTCCAATTTTTAATTTTTCAATATTTATTTAATTATTTTATTTATTTTTGACTTTTTTTCGCTTTTCACGATATTTTAAAGATGCATTAAGCCTTCTTTCATGCTTTTTTCTTCTTTTTCTGACTTTTACTGGGAAAGTAGGATAAAAATAGGCTTTTCTGCCTATATGTTTAAGCCCAATTGGTAAAAATCTCTTAATGATTGAGAAAAATTGATGTCATCCCAGCTAAAAATAATCTTCAGAAAATCTGCAGAAAAAAATTTTTTTTGAAGTATTTTTCAAGATTTCTGCAGATTTTTAGAAGACAAGCAAAATCTGCATTTTGTCTTCAAAATAATCTGCAGAAAATCCACACAAAAAGAGTTTTCTTTTTAGTTTTCTCTTAATATTCTGCAGATTTTTTGAAGGTAAAAAAAATCTGCAAATTTTCTTCAATTAGATCTACAGAAAATCTACATGAAAAATTCTCTTACAGTTTCCTCTAAATAGTTCGCACGTTTGTAGATATTTTATGGTCATCAAAAAGAAATCTGAATTTCAATTAAAATTATTTTTCAAAGTTTTATTACAGCATAAAAGTTTTTCACACTTTAAATTTTTTTATATTTTTTTTTTAGTTTTTAGAAAATTAAACACATTTCTTTGTTTTTCTAATTAAAATCAGTAATAAATAATTTAAACTTTCCCCCCAAGAACTTTGATTTATATTTTGATAACTTAAATTGAAATTTAAAAGCATTTCAACACGTTTCCAACATTTACCAAATAAAAAATGTCTGTTTATTGTATTATACAAATAATATGACATGAAAATCAATTTTAATATAAGTGCATGATTCAAATCAAATAACAGTGAAATTACAATACATCATTTTTTATTTATTTATTTATTTATTTTTTGAAAACAAAACGATATTGAATAACGCAAGTTATTACATGGTTTGAAAGGGCTTTCAAAAATGTCAATTTCAAGAAGGATACGGATTAGAACAGAGTCAAATTTGTCTCACTTGGAGAAAAATCAGGAAATTGAAATTAAATAAGAACAAATATGACTTGAAATAATGTTCTCGAACGGCGCGCCGTTCGAGTACAAACGCACCGAACGCCAAGCCTCTTACCGTCCAAGGAGGCCTCGGTCCGTTCCGCAATATTCGGGTGCCACAAGGCTACGAGAGTAGATGACCCCTCGACCAGGTGACGCGCATTGTTTGTTTGCTCCGTCACGGAAACAAATAATTAGGGAAATTTCAAGTTTCATCATTGGAAACCCATGAAAAAATATTGGATTCATGCCTCGGTTCGCAAAAAGGTAAGACACTTTAAAATTCAACAGTTATTATTTGATTAAATTAACTTTTATTTAATAACTGTATAGTATATTAGGGTTAGTTTGAAATGTTATGCCTAATCAGAGGTTTTTAATTTTTGAAATTTTAACTTTTTCACCGATTGACTTAAAATTTTGAGCGAACATTTACGTTGTCAATATCTATTAATAAAAAAAATTGTGTTACAATGTCTCAATAATAACCAGCCTAATTAACTTAATTTACTTTCCACCACGTGGTCGATTTGGAGGAATTTTTCGAAATTTTTAATTTTTACAAATAGTTCTATTTATTATTTCGTCTTGAAACTTTATACTAATTTTACAATCATAGCGATGTATTTTTGCGATAAATTTGGTTTAATTATTTCAATTTGCATAAGCTCCAATTTAATAAAATTTAAATTTTCATTTTGGAGGAGTAGTTCAAGTTTTAATTATATGTTTTATTAAACAAACATGAAGCACCACTCTGCAGTGAATTTACTCATTTTTATTAAAGAAATGTCGAAACTTAAAATTAAAAATGTTTTCGTATTTTTATTGCATTAATTTCATTTGTTATTAATTGTTATCTACTATTTTTAATTTGCTGGGTACATTTTTTGCAGTTTATCTACAGATTTTCTGCAGAATATTTAAGCATATTTTAAACATGCATTCTTCACAAAATCTGCAGAAAAAAATCTGCAGAAAAAATCTGCTGAAAATTTGAGCATATTTGGAACACGCTTTCTGCAAAAAATCTACAGATAAAATCTGCAGATTTTCTTTAGAAAACATGTTCCAAATATGCTTAAATTTTCTGCAGATTTTTTAAAAAGATTTTCTGAAGATTTTTTTTAGCTGGGATATTTGAAATCAGCGCATCCAATAGAATAAAAGTCACTCAATACTGTACAATCACTTTTTCATGACCCGAATTGTACAGGCCTGTGTAATTTTAGACAATAAACACTTTCTATTGTTTCCAAAATCAATTGTCTTTTTACTTAGCTCCGTTATCGATTATTGGCATAGATGAGAATAAAAATCCTAAGAAAGCAATAAATTTCATGCTTGCTCTAGAGAAGCCTTGATTCAAAATTTTTATTATAATAACTATTAATATTGCTGTTGTAAGGCAACGAATTTTTGTAACAATGGGTTTTATATTTATTCATTTAATGGGGAAATTACATGAAATTTACTGTGTTCCATCATAACTTTTTTAAACTGAGTTTTTTAGAAATAAATTATAGTCTATGTTGCTTCCTGATAATGTAGCCATCTATGGCGAAAAAATGGTTAATATCGGCCCATTAGTTTTGAAACTTACCCCGGACATACATACAGAAGTAGCCATTTATGTATATAGATTAGTACAAATAGGATTGTTTTCTTTTTGGAGCTGTTTCATGCATTGCTATGAAAAAAAAAGAGCATTTTTCCTATTTAGCAAATATTGATGTAACTTTACATAAAAGTAACATATGACTTATCCTTCAGAAACCCAGTCCAATAAAAGTGCTACTTCCAAAGCTCTAAAAGTAGCACGTTTATATTCCCAGCTATCATTTAAAGCATCTTTAGTTAAATTTAATCTGCATTATTTGCCTCATGAATATTCAATAATTAATTTTTCTTTTGATTTTCAAAAAGTAATAGTGTACTAATGGTGAATGATTATTACTGCTTTCAATTAAAGATGATTTATCAATTAAAATCAATTTAATATGTTATATTGATCTTTAAACTTTATATCAACGTGCCCCACCAGTCGGACCAATGTACCCCACCCGTGGGGCATGTTGATCCTTTTTACAAGGTTCTGTTATAAATTTAATATTAAAAAAGTTTAACAATTTACATTTCCAAAAACATATGTGGTGTTGAGAAGTGTTTAGTGAAACTTACTGTAGAAAATCGAACGGCTCATTAAATTTTTTGATGAGATAAAAAATGATAAGTAAAAAAACGGACCAACATGCCCCACCTCTCCTTAGTTCAGGCACAGTTCAGTATTGCCTTGTTTTTTCTAATGTACTTCAATGCTCAATAATAATTTAATTTGTGAAGGTGAGCAAATTGTTTCCTTGATTTTAATTAGGATTATCGTTTTTCGTTGGATATTTCCTATGAATTGAGTTTTATCAATAATAATTCATTAAAGACCACATGAGTTTGGTACTCATTTTTTACACTTACTTACCCCTATGAGCTTTTCTTCCTAGGTCCAACAGAATGTGTAGTTACACTCATCCCCCCCCCCCCACCTAGATTTCTCAAAATTTTAAACAACTGAAATTCTACTTCTAGCGAATTCCTCAAGCAAAGTTTATATCTCCAACAATGTTTTTCAGTTCATGAGTTTGGTACCAATTTTTTACTTGCTTACCCCTATGAGCCTTTCTTCCTCAGTCCAAAAAACTTGTAGTTCCACTCAAAATGAAAAACACCTAGATTTTTCACAATTTCAAAGCAAATGGAATTCTACTTCTAGGGAATTCATTAAGCAAAGAATCTACCTCTAACACTGTTAATGAGATTGATACCCATTTTTTACTTACTTACCCCTATGAACCGTGCTTCCTCGGACCAAAACACTTGTAGTTCAACTCAAAAAAAAAATAACTTGAATTTTGAATTCAAATTATGTTTGTCGCAATCGTGAGTTGCGACAGGGCCCTACTCATTGGGGGCTATTGTTTCTACAAACAGCTCCTGTCCCCCCAAGTCTCCTCCTCCTCCTGGGCGATTACGTGTGTATAGTTGTGTGTGTGTGTGTGCAGGCGTGTATGTGTAGGCGCGCGTGCGTGCATGTGCAGGCTTGTGTGTGTGCGTAGATCTGTGTGTATGCACCTAGGCGTGTGTGTAAAGGCATGTGTGTGAGCGTGTGTGTGTGTGTGTGTGTGTGTGTGAGAGAGAGAGAGCGCGTGCGTGTGTATGAGTGTTTGTGGGGCAGGACATGGACGCCATCGACCAGGAGAAACGGATTCCAGGAGGCAGTGCTCGAAGCTGCGCCTGCAGAGGCCGTTGGGTGGTGGTGCTGGTGTCCCTGGTCCGAGCTGAAAAAGGAACCAAACGCCAAGGGCGGTGAAATAAAAGCAATAAGCAATCGTGATTGCAGAAAAAAAAACCCCTAGATTTCTCAAAATTTTGAAACAAATGAAATTCTACTTCTAGCGAATTTATTAAGCAAATAATCAATCTCTAACACAGTTAATGAGTTTGGTACCCATTTTTTACACTTACTTCTCTATGAGCATTTCTCGGTAGGTCCAAAAAATGTGTAGTTCCACTCTCCCCTCCCCAAAGAAAAACAGCCTAGATTTCTCAAAATTTTAAAGCGAATGAAATTCTACTTCTGGTGAAGTTCTTAAGCACAGTGTCTTTCTCTAACAAAGTTTTGCAGTTTAAAGTTGAACCTGAGTTTAAGCAACTATTATACCATCAAAATTCCTAGCTCGATCAAAATTTCAAATTCCTATGTAAGCAGAGTTACGAAAATAAATAAGCCATAAAATCGTTTTCACGTCAAACAAAGCAAGCGTAAGAGTCAAGTCGAACAAAATTACTAGTTCCAATTAAAATAAGTAAATAAATAAAATCCAGTTTTAACAAGTTTTAAAGTAAATGAAATTCTAATTCCAGCAAAGTTCTTAAAAAAGCATACAGTCAATCCCAAAGTAAAGCTCTTGAATTTAATGTTGTTCATTCAAAAGTACTTTTAGTGAGCAGCTCACTAAAAGTACTTTTGTGAGCAGAATTTCTCAGTTTAAGAAACTTTTTATGAAATCAGAACTTTTACCTCAAGTGAAACTCTTAAACATAACATCGAAATGTAAGAAATTCTAAACAAAATAATGTTTATCGGTGTAACTAAGTACTCGTAAATATACGAAACACGAATATTTCTGATATAAATTGATTTTTTAAGCAAAGAGAAGATCGATAGGCGGACTGGGGCTCCCCAAGAGGGCAACAACCTTGATTGAGGGCTCCAAAAAACCGTAAGCGCACAGGTTCGGGGAAGCCAAAAACCCGAAAGATGCACAGGTTCGAGGGTGGAAAAAAAAAAAAAAAGCCTAAGCCACACAGGTGGGATGGCGCACCGGCCCGCCCTTGGTCAAGAGTCTAGTGTTACAAAAGTTGTAGTTCTACTCAAGAAGAAACTTGCTCCGATACAGTTTTAAAGTAAATAATATTCTAATTCCAGTACAGTTCTTATTAAAGCAGAAAAATCGAGCAGTTCAAAGTTATAAGATGGAATGCGTTATCAATGAACATAACTTTCAAGTTTTAGTAACACCTTGCATAAATCAGAACTTCTTCTTCAGAGCTCGGAAATCCAAGACGAGATAAGCAAGAGTTTCTCGGTCAAACATTATGTTCTCATATTTACGGAACATAAACATTTCTGATAAGAATAGGTTTTACAGATATGTGTTCAATTCTGGAAAAAGCTAGTCAATTGTGTTTAAAAAATTAACATTGCAATGCTTTTCAATTCTTGACATTCAAAAACATTTTATTGAATACTAGCTGCGTTGCCCGGCTTTGCCCGGTCCACCTTGAAAATAAAAATTGTGTCAAGTAACGTATATTCAACAATCAGGCGTAAAAAATAAATAAAAAAAAACATCATGACTTCCCTTCCAAACAATGACGGCAGTTATTAAAATACTTTTAAGAAATTAAATCCAGAAAGATGGATTTAAAATGCCGTAACCATAGAAACACAAAATAAAATAAGTTTAAGGAATTAAAATGCGAAAGAAAATGGTTCACAATTGGAATGGAATCGAGATTTCTTAAACTTGATTTTAAAAGGCTTGTAACTTTTTTTCCTTTCGAGATAAAAGCTTATTTTTTCGACCATAGGTCGAGTTAGATCTGGAGTAAAAAAGGTCGCTTTTTCCAACGGCGTCAAAAAGAAAGCTGTGGGACAAATCCTTCACTTTTTACAGATTTATTTAATGAAGAAAGAAGTTCCTAAATTTCAGCTAAGCCTAAAAAAATTCGAGCTGAAAACGCAAATAACTCCCGCATTATAGAGTTAGAGCATTGAAACAAATTGCGTAGAACGCGGAAAATTCTACCCTTTCTAACGATATGTAATACTACTATTTGCGAGTAATTTTCACCCCCATATTCGGGAATTTATGCGAAAATTGGATGTAAATTGGAATAGAAAAATAACTATTCATGGAATTGTTTCCGAACTGGTCTGCAAACCTTCTCAGAACTTAAAGGAACAAACTGCGAAAATTTCAGCAAAATCGGCCGGGTAGTTCTCGAGTTTTGCGAGTTCAAACACACAGGCGCTTTTTGCTGACTTCATTTTATACTATATATATATATATATATATATATATATATATAAAATAAAAACAAAAGAAAAAGGGAGAAAATAAATCACACCAACCTTTTAAAGAAACCACAAAACCACATAGCAGTAATAAGCTCCAAAACCTCATAGCAGATCTCAAAAATCTAAAGATATGATTTTTTTTTCTTTGAAAAAGAAATGGAGTCCACTTATGAAATTGACAACTGTTAATTTTCTCAGTCAAATTGGGAAATACAAATATAAAAGCATATGTTAGAAGAGTTGTTATCTGTTATCTATTCTCTCAAGTCAATTTTATGTAGATTAATAAACAAAATGATTTTTTTTTAATGTTTTGCTTCCATGGCTGGGAAGCTGTGATTTATGTATTTTGAGAACTGCGAAAAAGGGAAAATAATTTTAAAATATGTCTTTTATTTTCAAAAAATTAACTATTATTTCGTATTTACTGAGATGACAAAAGTTATGGCATCTCAATAGGCAAATATACGGATGTCACTGGTATCACGTACAAAATGTATAAATGAACAGTTCATTGGCAGTTCTTTGCTTTGCATTCAATGACTCATGTGAACAGGTGCGTGCACAGAAATTTCGGGGCCCATCACAAATGACTTTTATCCCCCCCCCCCTTTCCTATTGTTTAGCCTTACGTTCCTACATATATTTCTCTACTCATTTTGAAAATCTCGCCACCCCCCCCCCCCCTCCCGTGGACTAATGGATGCAAGACAGGAGTTCACAGACTTCGAAGAACGCGAATCAATGGTTGGAGCTAGGAGCATGGAATATTCTATTTCAGAAATGGTTTGGTAATTCAACATTCCAAGATCCACAGTGTCAACAGTATGTCAAGGATCCCTAATTCGGTCATAACGTCCCACTATGGGTGTGAAAACGTAGTTGCGACTTGTATGTAGAATTGTCGTTTTGTACAAACACGCAACAATTTACAAATTGTGGTTAAAAATATTAGAATTTCATTCAGATTAGATAGTGTTGAATGTTATTTCGGAGAAGAGAGGGGTGGTCCCCTCCTTATCTTTAACCACGCCCTTGCCCCTCCTAATGCTCAAGGTTCCTTTACGGAGCATAAAGTCTGAAAGAAACACTGATTACAGGACATAATTGAGAAGTCAGTTCGTACACAAAATCCTGCAATGGCGATGTTTTTCAACTGGAAATTTATAATGGCAGCGTGGCTTAATATTTGTTCAATTGACTTCGAACGACTTATTATTATTATTTATTTATTTATTTATTTTTTTTTTTTTTTTGAGTTTATGCCGCGTCTAGTTGTTGCACTTCGACAGCCAAAAGCTCAAACTCGATATTTTGAGGCATCTCATAACGTTTTCACCACAATGTATCATTTTTGAAAATTTTCGTTTGATGGTTTTGGTCAGAGAATGAAGATCACGTACACACAATGCAATTTTGTAGAATTATAAATCCACTTTTTGCATCATGGTTTATGTAATCGCTTACCAGTACTTTGATACATATAGTCAAGTGCCCATACTTGGGACAGTACCCTAACTTGGAACATTTTGCCGATTTCAGCTTAGAGGGCTGGTACACTTGTCAGTATTTCACCAGTAAGAAATAAATGGTGTTGCAGAATAAATGAATAGTTATCCTTTGAGGCTATGAGAGCTAAACTTTGATGTTTTAACTTTATGGCTTAGTTCAGAGGTAGGTTCCCGAACTTCAGACCTCCGCGGATCTCTCCCCCCCCCCCCCCCAGGAAAAAATGATTTGACACAGTTAAATCTATTTTTTTTTTAAATATATTTTTACCCCCTTTTTTTCCCCTTTATATTTATTTATTCATTGTGCTGTATGCTTTTCAGAGCTCTTGTCTGGTTTTCATTTCTTGCATTATTCTTTTGAGTTATGGAAGTAAAATTCCATTTGAAATTCAATTAGGAATAAAAATATTACCAAAATTCTGCAACAAGTTTACTAATATAAATTTATTTTTGAAGTTAGTGAACAAAACACTGTTATCATAGTTTAAGTGTGTTAATTTTTCATATGAGTATTAATTTTACGGCGTATTAGGATTTTAATTATTAACTGGTTCGGCCAAACCTGCTCTAGCAGCGGTGTAGTGCTGTGTAATGGATAAGTTGAAAATTGTGGAGCCAAAGTTTTATTTAAATTATTACAAACTGGTAGCTTAGCACTGACCAGGCGAGTTGAACTGAACCATTGCTTCGGTCACTAGTCTGGTCAGTGCTAATTCTATATTAACTACCAGTTTGTTTGGCAATCTTGGCTTCCTTAAGAAGTTTTTTTCCACCTCCAGCTCACTCACTTCCTATGCCGGGCTGATGAGTGTTAATAAGCACGAAACTGCAGTCCTCGGCTGGAATTGACTGAAGATAGTTCACCCTCAGAAAATCTGGGGTTTACTAAAATAACAGCTATAGGATGGTAATTTGATAGCACATTTAGATCATGAATTCTTAAAGTCCGGAACAACTCTATAAGTATCCAAATACTCTTAATTTTATAGTTTATTTAGATAACCGTCACATCATTGTATGACTGAAGTAAAATTTTAAGTAAAATACTTTATAGGTTTTAAAATACCACTTATAAATTCTTATGCTTAAAAGTCTTTATTTTTGTTCCGGGAAAACTATCGGAAGTTAAAGAATTTGTAAGTACAAATTCCTAAACTTTTCCAGATAACTAAAAACGCCTTTAATCTGGCCTAAACATTTTGAAATATTGATCAACTGAAAAATTGTACTTGTTTCACAACTAGAAAATACGTTTCATCTTTGTCTACTTAATTTACAAAATATACTTTCTTTTCATCTTACATACGTAAACATGTTAATTTAGTTTCAAGAAAACTGGAAAATAAATCATTTCTCTCATGAATATAATCATTTCCTACCTCTACATCGTTTAGACCTTAGTAACATTAGATGAATAAACTCGAACATCTCCCCCCCCCCTCCTCGCCTCGGCTTGAAGGTGGAGACTGGAAATTTCCTTCGCTAATACTATCACCGCATTTTTTAAAACTCACTTTTGTTTGGAAAAAAAGTGCGATCTTTTAGTAGCCTCGGTTTATGCAGTATGTTTCGTTGTTTTCGTGTTTGACCTGAAGGAAGAGACTGACACAACTAAAGGTGAAACAGAAAAAAATGCGGAGTCCCCCCCCCCCCCCAACTTGCTGATTTTAATGGTAATTTTATCAATTGAAGACTAATTTATCAAAAGCAAACATATCCATTTTCCAAAAATGTTCTGGAGGTAAGAAAAATGAATTAGGGTAAGACCAAAATACGTAAAATACACCGCCAGCTCAGTCATTTCCAGCCGAGGACTGCAGTTTCGTGCTTATTAGCACTCATCAGCCCGGCATAGGAAAGTGACTGAGCTGGAAATGGAAAACCTCTTAAGGAAGCCAAGCGTGCGAAACAAACTGGTAGCTAATATAGAATTAGCAGACTAATGGGCGGTAATTTACTGAATATACCTTTTGCCAGCGTTCAATCTTCGAGTAGAACCGAACCATTGCTTCGGTCACTCGTCTGGTCTGCTAATTCTATATTAGCTACCAGTTTGTTTCGCACTCTTGGCTTCCTTTAGAGGTTTTCCATTTCCAGCTCAGTCACTTTCCTATGCCGGGCTGATGAGTGCTAATAAGCACGAAACTGCAGTCCTCGGCTGGAAATGCCTGAGCTGGCGGTGTATTTCACGTATTTCTGCTTTAGCCCTGCCTAACGGGCGGTAATTTACTGAATAAGACCAAAATAGTTTTGTCAACTTTTCTGAGTACAGAATGGAGTACAAAAGCAAAGCAAATTATGGCCCAGAGTGAGAAATGTTTGTGTAAAAAAAAAAGAGATATCGCCATTTTAATTTTGGATATGTGCCCTTTTGAACGAAAACCTGAATGTTGAAAATTCCAATTTCACCAAATCTCTAATACTTAACCTTCTCATATTCTCTTATCGAAGTACATGAAGCTAAAAATAGTGGATTAAAATTTGAGGATTTTAGACATGTGTTCCTTTGGATCTAAAAGTCTTCGTACTGCAGATTCCTTCTATTCAGGATATGTCCCCTTTTGTTCAAAATAAAACGCGTAGAGGAGAGATTTGTTACCTTTTGATCAAAAAGCCACACTTTACCGTTAAATAAGATAGGATTTTCCACGTTTGAACTTCTTGAGAGTAAGTGATTTGATAAAGGTCATCTGAAAGCTTTAGAAAATGCCATAAAATGAATTTTTCTGAAAAGTGGATATGTTCCCTTTTGATAAATTACTCCTCAATTCATACCTCCTTCTCGGTAAGGTTTAGAGGGGTGAAACAGGGTGGACTGACTTTCACTAGATGTCCCGTATCCAATGGTACCGGTATTCACCTGTCCGACATTGACAGCGCGAAGTTAGGGGTGCCCACCCCCCTAGAGCAAGGGCACACCCACCTCCTAAATATCGAGAAGACCCCCCAAAAAGATAGCGCCTTCCCCCCAAAAAAAGTAAAAAATACCCCTCAAAACAACCCCCGAAAAATTTCAATGGCGCAGTCTTTGCCATGACCCCCCCCCCCAGGTGGGCACCCCTGGCGAAGTACAGATTTCATAATAGTATAATCAAAACGTGTGTATTGCTTTAAATCTTTTCTTTGAAATACGTTCAGGTTCTATTTGTAAATTAGAAGGAAAAACAACGCAAAAACACGTTACAAAAAAAATTTCCTGGTATACAACGTAGAAAAATTTAGCGGTTTATAAGAAAATTCTAAGTAACTCAAGCTAAAATTGGTAAAAGAGTATCTGTTTCCTTAACAAATGCATCAATAACTAAAAAAATGTGTAAAGTTGAGGCAAGATGAAACACCAAAAAAAAAAAAGGACATTGAAGAAGAAAACGCATATGTTCAATGAGTCAAATAATTTGACCAGTACGTAAAGGCTAATAATATGGTAAATTAGTCAAAGTTCTAAGAAATGGGTACATTTAAAGTTAAGGTAGGTTCGCTTCTTCTCTTAAGGGGCTGCACATTTGATATCCCCCTATGAGTGTTATGGAACTAAATTATTCGACTTTGCTAATCTCGCTAAATTGGAAACTACATCGGTTTAAATTCAGTAATTCTAGTGATGATGGAAGAAAATTACAATATTGTGTCAAAGAAGTATTTAAAAAAAACTGTCTAGATTCTACAACAGTCAAAATTTTAGAAGTTATTCAAGTGCAATAAAATGCACGATATTTTTTTTTTTTTGTTTTGTTTTGTTTATTTCATAAGTTAAATTAAAAAGAAACACTTTAAAATGGTAAAGATAACGGTAAGAATTGCAAACACGTGTTTGGTTGTAATAAGGAGCTCATTTTACAATACAAAAAAAAAGCTTATGAATGAAAATACAGGCTCTCTGTTTAACGACGCTCTATTTAACGACTTTCTCTATTTAACGACGGCTTTTCATGGTCCCAGATGGTGCACTATAGTGTTAAAATCATTCTATTTAAGGACGCTTTCTACTTAAGGACGATTTTTTGTGGTCCCTTAAAAGTCGTTAAACAGAGAGCCAACTGTACACTACTCGACATTGAAAATGCAACACCAAGAAGGAGTGTTCAGAAATTTATACAAATTTTAAAGTAGACGTACATCACTGAGTTATGTAAATGATGTGAAATGCGCATCTCTCCGACGCACGTGAAGTAAGATATAAGGGAAGGAACTTGCAGAATGAGCAATATTCGTGTCGTTATTTCTGACTGGAGAATTATCGAAGAAATTTTGTTTTTGTCTTGGAGGATACGTGTAACAACAGAGAATGCCAGGCCGACGTCAACGAAGGCACTTCCTGAAGTCACTTGTTCCTCGATTCTGCAGCAGGTGCAAGATACCCTGAATGTTCTCGTGGCAACCAGAACCATTTCCCGTCGTTTGGTCGCACGTGGTCTGCAATCACGGCGTCCGCTACGAAGACTGCCATTGACCCCACAACATAGACAGCAACGTTTAGTATGCTGCCGGACTAGAGCGACGTTGATGACAGAATGGCAAAATATCGTGTTCTGTGATGAATCCCGCTTCTGTTTGTCCAGTGATAGTCCCCGCATACGTGTGTGGCGTCGACGTGGAGACAGATCTAATCCGGCAGTAACTGTGGAAAGTCCCACCGCACGACAACGTGGCATAATGGTTTGGGGCACAATTGCGTACAATTCCATATCACTTCTAGTTCGTATTTAGGTCACTATGACGGCCCAACGATACTTGGATAATGTGCTGCGGCCGGTGGCAATCCTTTACCTTCAAGGGCTACCTAATGCAATTTTTCAGCAGGATAACGCCCGACCACACATCTGCCAACATGCTCTCCAAGGCACACAGATGCTTCCCTGGCCACCATACTCTCCTGACCTGTCACCAATCGAACATGTGTGGGATGTGATTGGACGCCGTTTGCCCCTGTTCCTGCCTCGTTCAGAAGACAAACTGTGACAAATGGATGAAAGGGAATGGAGAGCCATCCCTCTAAACACCATCCGCACTCTTATTGACTCTATGATTAGACGTGTATCGCTTCGTGTATCGCTGTCAGCGATGGTCCTACATCCTACTGAGCCGACGCCGTTCTCGCTCTGTATTCTGCCTATCATTTTGAAATTAAGATCATTTATTATTCCTTGCTGTCTCTCTCTTTTTTCCAAATTTAATCACTTTCTGACCACTCTTTCTTGGTGTTGCATTTTCAATGTCGAGCAGTGTATATAGAAAAAAGCTAAAAAAGTTTTTTCGTTGAATCTCTTTTCATTTAAATGCGCTATTTTTTAAGTTTCTACTAGGACGGACTGGGCCTATGGTTTTGGAGTCGGTCATTAAAACATAAGGACACAAATTGGGTCATTTCGCGTGGCCGAGCGGAGGAATACGTTTGCTCTGACAGCTGCCTGAGTGCATTGAAGGAAGCTATGGGTTCGATTCCCACCGATGCCCTGAGTGTTATTTAATTCTCTTTATGTTTTAACTCTGAAATGTGCATTTGTCCGAAGACAAGACGCTATGTTGATTCATAAGGAGGAGAGCGTGTCACAACCCCCTATCCACACCCTGTATCCACGTAAATCAAGAAATACAATACTTAATGTTTTAATACGTCACTTCTTGCAGAAAGTTTTTTATTCTTTTTTGAGAAAAACCTTTCCCGGATGACTTTACACGCACAGACTCGGACCTTTCTGGTAAAAGTGGTTCTTTGATGTCCCTTTGATGTCTATTCGATTTTTTATGAGTATACCAATCATTTTGAGACATTTGAAAACGTCCCTCAAACTGTTTTAACCCATTTCTTAACTTCCTATTACCGAATTTAAACATAGAGAATAGAGAAGTGAAATTTCACTCTATTTTTAAAAAAGCTGTGTTATTGAATAAAAATACTGTTAGGATGCACAAAATCAGTGGGAGAGAATGACGTAAAATGAAACGGTACGATACCGTAATTATATTCGACACATTTTTTAGCTGTTCAAGCATATCGAAAATCTTTAGCTGTCAAAGATTAGTATTTTTCCTTCCATTTTCAAACTTTAGATAAACAGCTGCTTATGTGAACTTATGTTTCACCAAACTCATATTTAGAATGAAAAAAATGCGGATGACGATTTGTAAATTAACAAAGCGATGTTCCGACTAGTACGGTTGGAGTTGCACGTTTAAAAAATATGCCCTATTTCAAGAATTTTCAAATGATTGGTTAAATAGAAACTTCATTATAGCTCAAGATCTGCTTTAAATTTCTAAATCAAAGTTTTAGCTGTGCTTGAAGTTTAAAACTAATAATCATGGGGAAAACAATAAATTGGAACGGAGTGTAGCGCGTTTCATTTTTAGTTTTCTTTCCAAACTTCCAGTTAACGGTATGATAGATATAATTTTCATAGCTCTTATTTTCTAGCCAAACAACAATTTAGATCCTCTTCTAAAGAATGGCAGTGTTTTAAGATTCAAAATTTTTGAACAATGACTTGTTTTAAATTTGATGCTTTATTCAAACTAAATTATTCTTTGGTTACTATTTAAGTTGCATTATGATGTATTGCTAAAGGTGTTGCGAGGGTCTTAAGGAACTAGTAAAATCTTTAAACTTGAAATAATAGTTCATAAGTTTAAGTTCATAGTTTTAGCTTTAGTGCTTTTTGATATTGTTTAGAATTGGGTTCGAATTCCAAAGATTTTTCAAACGCTATTGAAAGTAGATACTTATAAACAGTCTCGCGTAAAATGAGTTTACACAACTGACGTAAATGAAGCACTTTTCGCTTTAATCCTGCTCTCATTTTTGTCCCAAATCCGGACCCGGTTAGACACAGAATAAAGCTAAAGATTTTAGGGATTCGAATTGTAATGGAATCGATTATTTTGGAAAAGGCTTCACTCTCAGTAATGAAACTTTTCTGGATTTAACAAAAAGTATTTATTTCATTATGAAATGTATTCAATTACATGGGAACTGTTATGAAATCTAGCCATATGTAAGCTCCTTATCTCACCGTTAATTACGCTTTATTTCGCCACTAAAATTACTTTTTTCCCCAGGAAGTCTAGATTAGTGACAAAATGTGAATAGAGTTAAAACAGATTTGTGTTAAACTGATAGTATGTGATAATTGATAAAAATATCACAAAGTGGAAAAAAAAAACTCAATATGCATAAAATAATTAGAAAATACTTCGTGTATTTTCCTTTTTCTCTCGTTTTTATAAAATAATGAAGCCTGGTGTAGAAAAAACTAACAAAGAATGAAAATTAACAAACTGGTGAAAAAAAGGAAAACCCACATGTGAGGCAGTGAAAAGCAAAGGGATGCAAGTGGGAAAATTAAAAATTTGGAGATAACCAGTACAAATGGTAGGGGAACCTCTCCTCTGTCTTGGGGCAAGAGATGGTACTAGTAACCCTGGTAGGTGCTGCTGTATAGCATGATTTAGGAAAAGATTTCAATGAAAGCCTACCTAGGATCTGATTTTAAACGCGTTTTACTCGAAACTTAAAATAGTCCACTTGCATCCCTTTGCTTCTCACTGCCTCATGTGCATACAACTAATATTTATCAAATTCACATCCCCATAGAAATATTCCTTTTTCTATCCTTCTCTCGTCTAGTTTTGTGAACCATGTTCGATGTACAAATTAATGATTATGGTTAAATTTGCAATGAGGAACTTTCTTGATTATTTCCTTCAACGTTATGAGATTTTTGCCTTAAGGCCATATCACACGTAGCGAAATTCGTTCAACCTGACGATCAACTTCGGTTCGACTCAACCGCGAGAGCGAATTCCGACCGGAAAATCCCCGTGTGCTATGCTTTCCGAGGTTGAACGTATTCCATTCAACTTTTTATCTTCTCGGCAAAAAAGTTGGATCAACCTCAACTTTCAGCCAATCAGGAGGAAGCAATCCTTTGACCTGTTACGTCAAAATACAACATGGCCGCCTGTAACAACATCAACAGCGTGTGCAAGGAATGGAATAAACTGCTAGAATAACTTCAGGTGAGTTATTATTACTATATTTTCGTCAAAAACAAATATAAAACGTAATATTTCATAAACCTCCACCTTATTATTGTGTTAAAAGGTCAATTTCTAGTCCAAAGTCGTCGTAAGAATTTCCTTGCCAAATTCGCCAGTCTCGTAGTGTGCAATCTTGCCAAATCAATGAATGTTTGTAAACAATCTGAAGCAAGAGCAACGGTAATGGGTCAATCCGTAGAAATCACCCAGGCCGTGTTCGACATTTTTGATTTTCCTAATTTTTTTACTAGTTAATTCTCACTACTAGGTGAGTTCAAAAGTGTTAAAAGAAAATTTTTTAGATTCATACTTTTATTTAACCCACCATTTTAAGTTTGCTTAGTTGCCGTTTTTGGACCAAAAACAAGTTTTACGTAAATGAATCTAACTCGGTTAATTTTACAGTTATCAGGACAAAATAAAATCCTACATCACCAGAAGGATGCCCAGATACGATTTGCTTGCAAAATATTATTTAAATGGTGAGAAAGGTGAAGAAAAAAAATTAACAATTACAAACTGAAAATCAGCATAAAATACGAGTTTTAGTGCAACAAAATTAGTAAAAGGAGGAGAGTCTCAGCTATATATTTTTTCTTGTGTAGATAAAATATAGGACTACTTGCTGTAGGAATTTTAAACTTGGAAACTTTGTCCTTTTTTTTTCTTTTGCAAACTTTTTCAAAAATGGGAAAAATCGAATTTTGGCTAAGTTTAAAGTCAAATATCTCAAAAGGGACTAGTGAAAAATTATGAAATTAATACAGGTAACACCTTTTTTATGACATGAAAATATGATTACAATTTGATGACAGAGACTCGACTGGTACTAGAGTTATAGAGCATTAAAGTTGGCCAAATATTGCATTTTCGCAAAGTTTAAAGCAAATTATTTCAAGAGTGACCGAGTGAAAAACAATGAAATTGATACACGTAGCACCTTTTTATTGTGTGAACCTATGATTACAATTTGGTGACTGAAATTCATCTGGTGTCAGAGTTATAGTGCATCAAAGTTGGCCAAATATTGCATTACACATACACAAAATTAAATATTAATTCATAGATAAGCTTCACTTTCCAAACATTTAATAGCAACAAAAGTTAATCTTCTTTAATAAATTAAATTCATGCAATAGAAATATGCACAAAAAATAAACAAATGAATAAATGAAATAAATGTTTAGCTCCTTTGTCCTAAACATTTAAGTATATGCACATCATAAATCAATTGTTATTAATAGCAACACATTTTTTTTTTTTTTTTTGCTACAATTTATCATCCTTTACTTAAGTTTTCTTCTGCGTATAAAATACCAGACACCCGGTTATCACAATCAGAGGCTGGAGGCAGATGTTATCGCTGAGATGACATCTGCCTCCAGATCGGTTATTCGCTCTTCCGGACTGATGAGTTCTAATAAAAACGAAACTGTAGTCTCTGGATATGATAACCGGGCTGTCTGGTATACCATGTGGATTGTTTAAAAACAGCACACACACCATGCCAAACTTTACGGAAATACATTGATTTTACATTTCATAAAAGCTAGGGTGTACTTTGCCTGTCTTCCTCCCTGCATAATATTCATGTTATATATACTTGTGTAATTTGTTTTCATAATTTTAGATTATGTGAGAAAGAATTTCAAGTTATTGTGTACAGATGCAGTTATAGAGGTTGCAGTCAAAAACTTTGTTCCAGGGCGAAGTTAATTACTGTTGAACTTTGAAATGTAATTGAAATTATGTATTAATACATATGAGTGTGTGTGTATGAAACTTATTGTAAATAAAGTTTATGTATAAATTTTCTGTGTCAGTTTCTCTAAAGAATACTAGAAAAAATGAACTATTTTTTAATTTTTTTTCTTTCTTGGTATATATTATAAAAGATAATGTTCTTTCAGTATGCTCTGTAAAAACATCTATGAAGCATTGTTCTTCTCAGAGAACAAAAGTAAAACAACTCACAATTTCTTACTTAATTGAATATACCTGCATAACTCAATTAAATCAATAGAACCATTTTAAGTCCAATTTCTCAAACTATGAAAAGTAGTACAAACCTGCCTAAATCAGTAGAAAAGTTGATATTCTTGGGTTCTATGTGACTTGTAAACTATGCAATAAGTACTTTATACTCTTTACTGTTTAAAAATTTAAGTTTTGATTTTTTTAAAGTAATAAATTTCATGTGCATTCCACCAGCGGCTTGAGAACGCCTCCCAATCAGGACCAGCAGCGCAGCAGCAGTTTGCTTAAATACCGGAGCCACCGAAGCCAGGAATCAGTCTCACCAAACTCAAACCACTGATGATGGCTGCAGCAAAGCAAGCCGAAACGTCTGGAATTATTACTCCAATTAGACCACGGCCAATAAGCCCAGAAATGTTATCTCCTCACAATATACTCATGTTCAGCATCAATAGAGAGGATATTTTCTAGTTTTGAATTGATCCATTCCAAATTTAGAAATAGACATGGTGTGCAAAAGGATTTGAAATTAGTATTTTATCACTGCATGCTTTGAGGAGAAAAGATTTAGAGTGGGAATAAATGTAAATATTGACTAAAGATGCAAAATTTTATTAAAGTTTGAAAATTAAACTAGACAAATGTATGCATTGCCTTGCACTTTCAACTTTAAAAAATTTAAGGAATAAATAGTCATTATTATTGTTACTATTCAATATACTGCTATTTCCAATACTTGTTATCCTATACTAATAGTAGCTCTCTCATTCTACAGACAAGCAGCTTGTTGAATCAACATTCTGTTTGGGATTTTTTACTAAATATATATATATATATATATATATATATATATATATATATATAAAATAGTCGAAAAGTTTCCTCTAGTGTATGAAATCAAAATACTTTAAACTGAGAATCATTTGTTGTAGTAATTTTATAGTAAATACAAATTTTTTAGTCAGGTTTTCGGCAGATAGTGTTTAAAAGTAATAACTCAGAAATGTCCATTTACTTGATTTATAATTGCTGTTATTAAATTTTGTCACATATTTTAACGTGGTAGACAAGTTTACTGGTTTAAAAATCACAACTTTTACATTAACAGACAAGTTATTTATAAATATCGACTCTTACTCAGGTCCAGATCTGCATGCCCGCAGGTGGGGGGGGGGGGCAACGACCCAAAAAATTGGGAAACTTTTTAAACAAACGAATATACTTAAACCTTCAACGTTGCAAACACATTTAGGACATTTCTGTAAAGTATCAGGATAATTAAAAGATTTTATTTTGGAAAATCAGCAAATGTGAAATAATTACATAGAATTACCTTAACATGAGCTACGAAAATGTCCGTTTCAAATAAAATTATTTAAAAAAAAACCTTTAAATACATTATGAAAAGCAGCAAGAGCAATCAAAGTGTAAAAAACGTAATAGTTACATAAGAGTTACCAACATTTGCAAAAAAAAAAAACTTGCTATTGGACCCAGAAAGATGGATAAAACAAAATTTTTTATTGTAAAAAGTTTCTTATGGTCCATTGATTTTGTAATGAACTTATACGTAAAATGAGAGGGAAAAAATCAGGAGTTAAGAATTTCAAACTCCCTCAAAAACAAAATAAGTCAAAAAAAAAAAAAAACAAACTTTGTATGATAATCAAAATAGCGAGTTAAAACATAAATAAATAATAATATTGAATTAAAACAAACAGTGAAGAAAAGCTTCCATGTTTTTATTCAATTCTTATCGGGGGAGGGGGGATCAAAACTTACAGATCCAGGCCTGCTTTTACTCATTGTTATTAGGTAAAAGGGCTGTTATCGCTGTATTGAGCTAGTAAAATCAACATGTTTATAAATCACTTTTCATAATTTCGAAAGATTGCAACTTTCAAAACTGAAATTTATTTACAGCTTTGAAATAAATTGAGAAAAAAAACCCCATTAAATCCAAAAAACATCGCTCAGAGTACATTGTGCTAAGTCGCCTAAAATGGTAGACAGAAGCCACGTTTAGGATCAACCCTTCGTTTGAGAGCCTGG
Organism: Uloborus diversus; assembly: GCF_026930045.1. Classification (NCBI taxonomy): domain Eukaryota; kingdom Metazoa; phylum Arthropoda; class Arachnida; order Araneae; family Uloboridae; genus Uloborus; species Uloborus diversus. The sequence goes on from NC_072736.1 coordinate 138,919,060, forward strand.
AAACCCTGTTCAACTTCTCCCAGAGAAAGTTGAATGAAAGCTTGAAGTTGAACGCGTAGGTTGAGCGAATTTCGTTACGTGTGATATGGCCTTTAGTACTCAATACTGGCAAAGGAAGTTTAGCTGACCAGCGCTACTTTGCAAACATGTGTGCTTTTTGACGTTGTTGTTTCTTATTTTTCTTTTCAGCACTACGATATTAATTTAACTTATTTAACAAAAGTATGCTCTTGAAAACCGTAAATAAAAATACAAGCCTTAAATCGTCCTTTGGTGTTCTATCGAATATTTAAACTTTACGAATGACGAGAATTGAAAACGTTTTTCAAACCGTAGAACCGTTTTCCCAAAATCTCAATTTTGAGAAGTCCTAAAGAATGAATGCCATCAGTTTTAGCAGTAAGATTTCATTGGTTTGAATAGATTTGACGGTTAATGTTGATGGAATTTTACATTGTTATAATCTGTCGTATTTGCTTTTAGTGTCCCATAATCCCGGTAGCAAAGAATAACACAATGTTCCCTCAAAGGAAAGCCATGAATAATCTTGTTAAATTCTTTCAGGGCATTTTTTTCTAGAAAAAGTCCCACAAACTGTTTTTATTTCGACCTGCGTAGAAGCATACAATTTCTTTAGTTTCAAGAGTGATGTTGATGAAATCTATGAAAAAATTAACAATTTCATTCCAATAATTTTCTTTCGTTACCTCTACCCCCGAGTTCGAATTTTTCGGGGGGGGGGGGGGCAAAAGGGTGTATACTCAATACAAAAGTTGTCAGAAAACAACAAAACTAAAGCTCGCGTTAGAAAAGAATTAGTCAGACGGTGGAGGGGGGGGGACTTTGCCGATTTCCAAACAAGATTGTGTTCCTGTATTTTTAAGTACTTTTATTATACTTGGCCTGATTGTCACGGAGAAATCTGAGGCCTGGTTTTGCTTATCTCTGCAACTAGACCACTTAGACTTTGGGATTTCACTAAATGATTTGCTTAAACTTAAGGTACAACTTAGGGCTGAAAAATTAAAATTCTAAAATAAAACTATTTCATTTAGGATGGAAAACAGCAAATTTAATGTAATTTCCCTATTAAATGTTTAAATATAAAACACATTTTTACAGATTTTGTTTAATCGCAACATAATGTTAAAAGCAATCATAATGAAAATTTTGAATCTAGGCTTCTCTGAAGCAAACATGAAATTAGCAAGCATAAATCCTAGAACAAGGATTAAATTTTAGTGCCAACTGCTTAAAGTTTTAGACACGTATACAGTCGAGTCTCGACTTACGCGAGGGGTGCGTTCCAAGACACCTCGCGTAAGTCGGAATTTCGCGTTGTGGAACAAGGTATGTTTAGTAATTTTTTATAAGCATACCCATTTGTTTCAGACGTTTGTAAACACTTCTCATATTGTTTCAAACCATTTATTAACTTTATATTGCAGTATCTTTTACAAATAACCGACGTTTTCTGTATTTTAGAAAAAAAAACGTTGTTATTTGACATAAAATTTTGTAATTTAGCACAAAATCAATGCTTAATTGGGGAGAGAAACTTAAAATAAAGCAGTATGGTACTTGCTTTATGTACACTATAGCATTATTGTAGCATTTAACAGTATAGATATAGTAAACATATTTATAATTTAAAAAAATGAAGGTTTATGCAGCGCGATCAGAATGTGTTTTATCAACTTCATATGCAAAATGAGAAAAAAAAAGTTAAGAATCGGAGCGGTTATTTGTATGAACTAAAGCAAAGCGTTGTTTAGACTAATACAGTAGGTGAACTTCCGCTTTTAGTGATGCTAAAGGGATGAAAGTCCATTCACAAAACCAATATTTAGTGTCAACGAAGCCCATTCTAAATATCCGCCGCTCTTTTTCGAAACATTTCATGTTGCAGGCGAGTAATTTGTGTCCGCACTAAAAAAAATCATTACTCATGGAAACTCTCGTTATAGCCATATCGCGTAAGTCGGATCGCGTTGTAGCGTGATCAGACTGTATAGGTTTTTTCCTCTTTAGTACCGAGCATTTATATGAAAAAATAACGTGAAGTTTCGTGAGGGTAAAATTATTCTATTTCTGGAATACATTTACACTAAAAAGAATAAAAGAACAGAATTTTTTTAAAAATACCAAGCACTTTTCATAATGCACTCAAACGGACAAAATAACTTTTCTGGGTCAGAAAGGACAATTTAAGAATTCCTGTAGTTTTCAAAAATCCTAAGAAAATGACACCGCAAACGAAGAAAGGGGCGGTTCTAGTCATTTGAAACCAAACATTCCCAATAAGAAAAATATGCATGTTTGAACACTCAAAGTTATGATTGAAAGCTAGATAATGATAATAAATTCTATTCATGACTTGAGCCGCACTTTTCTTCGTTTGTGGTGTCATTTTTTTGGAATTTTCGAAAACTACAGGAATTCTTAAATTGTTCTTTCTGACCCAGAAAAGTTATTTTGCCCTTTTGAGTGCATTATGAAAAGTGCTTGGTATTTTTTAAAAAATTCTGTTACTTATGTGTTGCTGTTAGTGTTCGCTCAAAGCTGAAGTCTTGAAATCGCTATTTTGAGATCACTTGTTTTAAGTGTTTTTCAAAACCTATTTTTTTCGTGTAAATGAAAAGAAAACAGATTATGCACTCGATAAGTTTTGGCGTAAAAGCAGAAACTTTCAACATTCTTTAGGAGAACTCGGATGCACTTTTTTTACATGCGCTGACTCTATTTCTGAAAACAATCTGTCACTGTACACACTGCTGAACAATCAGGAATAACAATTCAAATCTAATCACCACGAAGTCGAAATGGAAAACCAATGGGCCGCATTTGTAATCAAAGGGAGATTTAAAAAGTAATCCCTAAAGTAGATTGCGAGAAGGACCCATATCTACTTAACGCAAAAAGTAATTCTCATGTCCTTTTTACTTCGTAATATATTGAGAATGTTTTAGGACTTCTACATATTTTTAGGGATGTACTGGGTACCTTAAATGGTGCATCCAGATTTTACTTCATATGACGTGTAAAAATGTTATTTATTTGGATGCATTAACTTTTCAAATTGGTTTAACATGGGTGTTTGTGGTCCGAAAATCTTGGGTTGCCGTTTCTGAAAATTTTGGGCTAAAAACTATTTTAAAACTGAAATTATATTTAAGAAACTTTTTAAATGCTTTTTTCAAGAATGATTTCGATGATTGTTGCACAAATAGTTTTTACGGGGAGGGGGGGGGGGCGAGCTTCCTCAAAGTTTAAGAAAATCTCACTGTCTTCAGAAAATTTTATTAGAGTCCACTATCACCCCTGGTTTAACCAAAAGCTTTATTTTGAAGTATAGTTCAATGTCAAGGGCTCTGGGAGAAGATATTGACCTCATTCACTGTATGTTGAGCTAGATTAATGGTTCCCAATCTGGGGGGGGGGGGAGGGGACGATCGTCCACTAAGAATCAGTTCGACTCCTCAAGGGCGCAATAAGTTCGTGAGGGCGGATAGGGGGCGATGAGTATTTGAAAGACAAAACAATAAAAACAACAAGCCAGCTAATAATGAAATTGAAAACGTGTACCAAACAGATTGTTGACGGTTCAAGCAAGGAATAACAAATTGAAAAGGTACATTACAGTTCAGGGAGCTTCTTCATCCCCATAATTATAAATTCTCAGTTTTTGTTTTAAGGTGCAGGGTTTTTAATTCTCCCAAGACTCCAATTTTAAAAGAAAATGTCTAATATGTGCTGCTGTTGTTTCTCATCTCCGAGATTCGCAGAGGTAGATCAGGTCCATGAATCCTATCACCCTGAGGAAGTCAAAGACCTGCAAAGGATCACCAAACAGGTCCCGTCTGATGAGCCCCAAACAGGATTAAATGTGGGCAGGAAAGGCCTGTGCAGATGTGAACACTTACCGCAAAGCTCGAACTGTTCAATACCATTGACAAAAATCATGGTTGATAAATGTTGCTGTTTTTTTTTTTTTTTTTTTTTTTGAAATACGTCAAGTGATTTCAACTCAGTATTTTCTTCAAATATATATATATATATATATATATATATATATATATATATATATATATATATATATATATATATATATATATATATATATTTTTGCGAAAAAAAAGTAAAATGTTACTTTTTATTTTTTTGTTTAAGAGTGATTGCATGAAATTGCTTTGTTATATAAATTTTACTTCAAATTAAAATTAGGCATTTGTTAACAATCGCGAATTGCTTATTTTCCTCGCTTGACCAAAGTAGATGTTGCTCTGATTCATCCTATTACTATGACGAAGGTTGTTTAATATTTATATAGTGAAGTTTTCGTCATCATAGTTACAAATCGTCTGGGTTTGATTTTAGTCATATTTCTTTCAGGGCTTAACTCACTTTACATTTAGAACAAATGTTCTTTTTGTGTAAAATCAAGTTTTTCACGAAAAAACACCATAGATTAACTAAAACAGCCAAACATCATCTAAGTACAAACTTTCCAAATTACAAATTGCCATCATTTAAAACTGATAAGAAATAAAATAACCAACGTTATGCTCAAAAAATAATCTTTATGATAAGTGTGCGGGTGGATATCAGCCAGAAAATCCTTACCTCTACCACCGCATCCTAATCACCATTTTTTTTTTATGGACATGCCTCGTATTACCTATTCTAGAAAATCACCAATCATAATAGGACGAACGCAAGTTTCTTTGCTATTTCCATTTAGTCCAGTCAATAGATACATTTTACCTTACAAAAAACGGGGTCAAAGATTTTTTTTTTAAATTTGTACATATTGGTGCCAACATGGAAAAACCAAGTTATCCAACACGAAAGACCCCGGGAGAACTTTTGGGGGCCGAAAAACCACAAAAATTTGACTTTTTGTTTTTTCCAAAATATTTCCGAAATGGTTCAACTTAGAAAAAATTATTGAATATAAAGTTTAAAGAACATAAAATTTCCTACAACTTTTGTATTTACAACTTTTTTTGTAGCACAAATTGCAAGCTTGCTATATAGCTCTTTGAAAATAGGCAGTTTTCCTCCACTCCGAAAAAAAAAAGCTTTCACGCCGAAAGCAAGGCGTCATAATTATTAGAACTTGAATTGAAACTTTAGTTTCAGAGAGTTTATCGACAGTTAGAGTAGTTTGAGTTTCTTTCTCACCCCCCCCCCCCCCCCCCCCGCTTGACACAGAGTAGCAATTCTGACTGACAGATTAGTTCCCACCAGACTCCAAAAACAGACGATGTATTATGAAACTGAAATACATATATACACATTCATTCAAAGCACATACGACGATGAATTAATAAAAAAAAAAAAAAAAAACCTTCCCCACTGCTCACAAACTAACATTTCTGATCTGACAGAGGTAGTCTTCATCAGATTCCAATAGCAGATGATATATTGCAGTTTGTAACTGGATTACACAATATATACATTCATTTGAGGCATATAATTCGTACATTCTAGTCTAATTATTGCGAACAAAGATGCGATTTTTAAATTTTAATGTGAAGGAATGAATATTAGGCAGCTAATAAGCAAACAATCAACACAATCATGCATCCTATGCTCTGATACAATAATAATAATAAACCCTCCCCCACCGCTCACGAACTAATATTTCTGGTCTGACAGAGGTAGTCTTCATCAGACTCCAATAACATATGATTTATATTGCAGTTTGTAATTGAATTACATAATCTTCTCATTCATTTAAAGCACATAATTCGTACCATCTAATTGGTACGTACTATTACAAGCGAAAATGCGATATTTGAACATAAATGTGAAGGAACAAATATTAAAGTGATAATAAGCAAACAATAGACATAATAATGCATAAATGGAGGTACAATAGTAATACGTAATGAACACTTTGAAAAAATTCTGCAGAAACTGACTTTTTGAGGCATAAAAACCCAAAAGTATTACCTTTCGAAATGAAAATCCAACTGTAGAAGCTTAATACATACATCTAAATTACAGGGAGATTCATTCGACCTTAAAGCAAATAGAGAAAGGACAACAAAATACGCTGTTTATCTTCTTCAAAGCCGTTTTGAAAAAGCTCCTGGAACAAATCATCTTCGGCAGTCTCATCCTAAGATGAAATTTCTGCAACATTTTCACAATTTGTGACACTGCAGTGTTTGCACCTGCTGGAGCATTTTAAACCTGCCTTGCGACAAGAACAGGCTCCAGTATAATTTTTCCTGCAGGTACAAGATACAATCTTCAAAAGATTCTGAGTAACTGAATCTCTTTTCGTGTCAACAGGCATTAGACCTTGCGTTCTGCGTTCCCAACCCCATTTCTCTGGATCAATTATGTTGCCCTACCAACTTTGAATTTGGTAGCACCGATATGAGTGATAACGTCCAGCATCCCCCCCCCCCACACGTTGGAGGTAGCCCTGCAAGATTTATTTTAGCCCTGTATACTAGTTTTATGAAAAGATTAAATCGCAAAGTATCCAAAGATAGGTTCAAATACTTTACGTCACCTGTGTATAATATTTTCAAAATGTTTCCTCCAGCTGCAGCTACGGCATCATGATGACTGATTGGGTTCATAAATACTTCAATAGCTTCCTTAATTTCAGGAGTTTTTTTTTTTTTGACTATTTTGTACAACTTAATTTTGCTTTAGCCAAAGATTGCCGAAGTCGTATCACTCCCATTAAATGCATGGATGAAATGAATATTGCTGGGGTCAAACTTAAAAGATTTAGTGGGGGAAAAAAAACAAATCACAAGCATTCCCTCTTCCAGGTTTTAAAAAGAACAAGTTGCTGAAAGGATGTCCTAAAGCTGTCATCAGCACCAACAGATCTATTTCCTCTCGCCCACTATAACAACCTTTTCAATTTCCTTCGCCTTTGAAAGAGCAGTAAGTAAGTCGGCATCTTTTTGAGTCTGCCTAACTTCAATGCCACACTCTTCGAAATGTGTCTCAAGAAGTTGAATAAGATGATTCTTGTTGTTATAATTTGTCAGAGATCTTTCTTGAGGAATTTAGTTAACATGTTAGGTTCAACCATTACTTAAAGGAAAGAGATTGATTGCTCATTGATATAGCATTTGTGACGGGCAGTGTGAATTGTCACTTCTTTTAAGTCCTTCAAAAAACACTGCGATGTTCTTCATTTTGACGTTTTGCGCTGCATCTTTGAAGATTTTCTATTCCCTTCTCCTTCAGTATCTTTATTTCGCATTCATTAAAACTGATGTCGCAAAAAAAACACCTTGGTCAGACGTAATCATTTCTAGAAAAAAAAATTGTAATACAGAACACACAGATTGATAAAACACACTCTCGCTCGAACTCTGAAGTGACCAACATGAGTAGCTATTGAATCGACTCATCTCATTTGGAGAGAAAAAAGGGGGGGATAGAATAGGGGTGTTTTGTTTAAGTTAAAGGGAACGGAAGCATTTACCCTCAGCTCACAAATCATTTCCAAGGTCAGACTGCCGGCGTTTCTCCTTTTTTCCTCCGTTATCCGATGCGCTTTCACGCACTTTGCTGAGGAGTTCAGAAAAAGTGTAACTTTCAAGAAGTTGTAACTCGTTTGCTTTTCATGCTACAAAAATGTTGTAATGACAAAAGTTGAAGGAAATTTAATCCTCTTTAACATTTGCATTGGAAATTTTTTTGTAATTGTAACCATTTTTGAGATATTTTGGAAATACCACAAAAAGTCAAATTTTTGTGGTTTTTCGGGCCCCAAAACTTCTCCCGAGGTCTTTCGTGTTGGATAACTTGGTTTTTTTATATTGGCACTAGTATACATAAATTTAAAAAATAAAATCTTTGACCCCATTTTTTGTAAGGCAAGCCCGTTTTTTTCTACCTATTGACTGGACTAATTCCATAACATAAGCAGAAACAAGAAAGCCAATGCGTAGGGTCCTCTATCATAATTCGTGATTGCAAAAAGCATAATTTGAATTAAAGACTTCAAATGGATGTTTTGCTTGCTTGTTTGTTTTTAACATAAATGTTCACTAGATAAAGCTTGACCACGAAAAGAAGGCGGATGACCTTGAAGCGAAAAATCATTTGTAACAGGTAGAATCTGCCAGAAAGCACCGAATAGTAAGAGGTATGGTCTCGCTCTAATCCTATCTATTCCAAAATAACAAACAACCTATTACAAATGATGTCTGTTAACCTCTAGAAGGGGGCGGTAAATCAAATGTTTGGAACTACTTTGCTAGATATTTGAGATTACTTTCAAAACGGATTATATCCACTTAACGAATTTTTTTTTTTTTTCCAGAATTTTTAATAAAAGCCCTATCGATCCATGAATTTCTTTCTTCTCGAAGTGATTTATATCTACTGTTAAATAATGCGTCAACATTGGTTTTACCACCTAAACGGTTTATATCCATCCCCTTATTTCTCGCCAGGTCATTTACAGCAAAGTGGATTTTATCCCTTATTAGCCGGTACTCACTCAGTCACTTTCATATCAAGCGGACACATATCCAAATTTGAATTTGCCACTTCTAACTCAAAAGTACTCCACAAATAAAATAGTGGAGCGAAGCACTGATTGAGCATTTCCAATCAAGCTTCTTAATACCCGTCCGTATTAAGAGATCGCAGCACTTAGCGCCTTGTGCAAGTCCGTTATCAGTTAGGCAAGCGCGACCTCATTGTGATTACTTAATTAATATTAAATAATTAATATTACTATTAAACTGTGTTTAATGATTAAATTTTTATAAATTGGAAAATTGTGATTAATTGTAATAAAAGTTGGGATCTATTAATACCTACAACGTTATTATTTGAACCGGCTAGAGTGGTTTTATTGATCATACTGTATTGGATCGAAGGTTTTTTTAAATGTCCAATGAAAATAGTAAAGTAGGAAGGAATAAAGTAGTGTAAAAAACTTATGTTAAAAAATGTTGAATCTTTTGCTTTAAGCTAATGAAGTTTATTTCTGAAGAAAATGCGTGTGCTTTTTTTTTTTTTTTTTTTTTTTTTTTTGCAAAAGGGATGATATTCACTGTTTTACACCAAAAAGAATAAATCCAAAATGAAATTGACAATTTAAGTCTGGTAAAATTGAGGAAAAAAAACTGGACTTATGCCAATAGTCACTTGTTATTCTACCAAAACATTGTGAGAAATTCTAAGTGCTTGTGAGTAAAACGTTTTTTCGTTTTGCCAAAAAAGTATAAAACTGAATACAATCAGTTTTGAAAGTTAACTTCTCATTTAAAGACTGCAATGAAAAGCATTACTTTTTTACTTGGATTTCAGATCCGTTGCTCACTCTTGTGTGTTTTTTTTTTTTTTTTTTTTTTGCAGATTAGTTTTGTGCGGATGGAATTACTCAAAATAGTTAAGTTAAATAAAAGCAGAGTGAAAGACTTTAATCCCAAAGACTTAAGAGTAATACAAGAGAACTTTTGCCCTCTACTCTGAACTGTTGCCCTCGTCTACCTCAACTCATCCGTATGGCAACAGTGAGTACATTAGAAATTTAATTTTTCTGGTTCACTCGACCAGCTTTCGTACTAAATCTTTCCGATCTTATTTAGAATTTAGAAAGGCTGTTACTTTTACATGCATTACTAGAGTGATGGGCTGGTTTCGGGAGATTTAACAACGGTCTGTAACAGCCTTGAGAGCAAAAGTCTGTAATGTCGTCATCCCTTAACTTTTTTGGGTTCTGGCATTGATCTAGGTTCATGATGATATTACAACTTTGCAATTAGATAAGCTATTTTTTTCATATTTTGTATTTCCATTTTAATGAAATTGTTCACTGCATAAATGTATTTGTGACTTTATACGTGGGCTTCAAAGAGTAAATATTCTTTTCCTTAGTTTGCTGCAAAGCAAATATACAATAAATATACCATGTATTTCATTAAATCTTGAACATTCAAATATGTTTGTCCCGGAATTTTGTTTAACTGGGAGTTGTGCAAAGGGAATTAGCAGATTCAGTTATGCAGTTTAAAATACATCTTTTTGTAATGTACTGTTTATTAGATTGGGAGCTGTGACATAGGAAATGAATTAAATAAATGAGCTGAAGATTCAGTTATGTAATTTAAAATATGGCTCTGTGTACTGCATACTGCTCTGAAATGGGATGGGAAGAAATGAATGAGCAGATAATTCTGCCAATTCAGAATTAAGTAATAGAAAATGGCTCTGTACAATGTATTTTTTAAATTGAGTTTTGCAATACATTTGATTAAGCCGATTGCTTAGCAGGTTCAAAAATGTTAACTTAAGAACGTGACTGTATGGAATGTGATTTTCAATCATTTTTGAGTAGTGCAATTTATTGAAGCTTTGAAACTTAAATGAAACTATTGAAAAGATTATGTGTTGTTGAATTTGACACGGAGTTGTATTACGTAATATGATAAATTAATATTTGAATTTAATATTGATAACTAAAAGACTTTTCTTTGAAAATAATTAGTATTAATGTAATGAAGAAAAGAGTACTGTATAAAATGTTGTCTCTATGATAAATGTAAAAAATGTTTCTGCATTGAAATGTTCTCAGTGTGTCCTGAAGGAAGAGCCATGATGAGCTGAGCCCTTCAACAACTATGGTAGAGGTTTGTACAACTCAGAGGAGAAAATCCCTTCTCGCGGATCTCCAAATCCTTTTCTCGCGTTGATCATTCCCCAAATCCTTTCTCGCGACTAAAATAACTTTCGCGTTTACCACTGTTTATTCTCTTCATACCCCTTTCACGCACGTTCCCTCTGGGTGATGAAATTAGGGTTTCAAGATGGTCCCATGGCTTAAAGGAAGGTAAGAAGGTCGTTGAGAATCTAAGAGTGGTTGTGGGAATGCAAGTTTAGAGATTTGTTAAACGAAGCGTAAATAAACCTTTTGTCAAACTTTGTTTTTCAAGTAAGCTTTGGTTTAATTTTATTTGTCATTAAACTGTACTCGCAGGGTGTAAAAACTAGTGATTGCAACTAAAAGGGATGATGGAACTTGCCGAAGTAAATAGCTTTTACCATTTTTTATGGGGTTGGATATGAAACGGCGAGTTGCAAGGGAGTGCTGGTGTCAAATGTGTCATTATTCGTGCCGTTACTAATGTTAACCACGCATTGTAACTGGTAGTCGCTTATATGAGCATTTATTGTAATGCTTCTAGTAATAAAGATTTCTTTGTCCTTTACTGTGTTTTGTGTTCTTTAATAGCGTCCTCTCGCGGTGAGCCGCTTGCTTTCCAACTTGAAAGTTGCTTCTTTTGGCAAGTTCTATCAGCCTTTACAATTGAGATCATTGATTCTGTTACAACCTGTATAATACATTTAAATTTACGATCTATTAAAATTAAAAATGTTGATGGAAAAATGTTACGCTTCCCACGATCATCTTTTAGAAAAAAAAATTTGTCATATTTATTTAAAGTAATTTATTGAGTTCATAATGCAAAATGTATAAGTATGTGAATTTTTAGTGTTTTATGTCGTTGGATGCAATGGAAAATGAACATTTACTCTAGAAGCTCTTTTGTTAATCATAGGTAGCCAACGCGAAAGGGTTATTTGAGAGATTAAGTTAATTTAAGAAGGGTGGTTTATTTTTCTTTTAATTTTTAAGGAATAAAAAACATTAGATAGTTAATGGGGTGAAAAAATTAAAAATATGGCTGCCCTGTAATTTTTTTCTTTCCCTCCAGGTATCTGCAGATGAGTCAATGGATGCAGTGTTACGTAATCTGTGACGTAAAATGCAATATAGTTACATCTGGAGAGTACTAGGTATAGTCCTGGATCTGACAGCACTTCTATAGGAAAGTTTGAGTAGGGAGAATTTTTTTTCAAAAATGCTTAGTAGGTGTCCTAGAAAGTATTTTGGACTCGGGTGGACATCCGCCACCTGGTCACTTTTCCTGCTATGACGTCATCAAATATGGCGGCATCTTGATCACGTAAATGCTCATATTTATTTTAATACTTGACTTTTTTTGCAGGATTCTTGCACATTTTTATACTAATTTATATTAACTAGTGTACTTTTAATTACAGCGTTAAAGTTTTCCCGAAAAAGTAGTTTAAAAACAATTTATTTTATTGAATAAAATATGACAACGTATATAAAGTACAAATACAAAATGAAAAAAGGTTAAAAAACCAGCAAACAGCTGTTTCGGCACTCTAAAATACAAATGCCATCATCAGTGCAAATAAAAACGAAGAGAGGTTCAACCCGACTAAAACACAGTCGAGGCAAACATTGGAATGAGAGACGAGTTGTAAAAGATATGAGAGCAGTACCGGAAACGATGACGTCAGGGTTACGTCAGAACTACAGAGGACAGTTGCACTCAGGAGAAAACGTCAGGGACAAAAAATAAATCAAATAACAGACTTCCAAACATTAGGAAAAGGGGGAGTGCTAGACAAATCATTGACGATTAAATTAGCATTTTTCCATATGTAATATGACTCCCAAAAATCTAAATCATGAATGGACGAACACTCGTGAATAACTTTGGCGGAAGAAAAAATAAAATTATGGCCACAAGACCAACAATGTTGAGCAATAGAGGAGCGTTTGAGATCCTGTTTTTTGACGTAGTTTTCGTGTTCTTTTATCCGGAATTTGAGGGATCGTCGAGTCTGCCCAATGTAGGCTAATTTGCACTGGCAGGAAACACTATAAATGCCCCATTTGTCAAGGTTCTGAACAGGGTGTTTAAGCTGTGAAAATTTTAATTTATTAACAGGAGAAAAAGTGACGGAAAAATGAAACTTTTTTAAGATTTTGGCAATTTGTAGACTGATTTTAGGAAAAAAGGGTAAGACAACGGAACTCGAATAGTTCACAGGAGCAGGTGTTTGATTTTTGTTAGCTGAGCTACATAGCTTCTTATAAATGGTATCAATAATATCTGATGTGAATCCCCGATCAACCGCAATACCTCGTAGGTAATTCAGTTCTGATGAAAGTAAATTGGAATTTGAACAAATGGCTAAAGCACGGTAAATAAAAGATCTAAAAGCAGCCAATTTTTGTTTAGGAGGGTGAACGGATAACCTGTGGGGGGGAAGAGAAACAGCAAAGGGTTTACGGAAAACAGTAGTTGTAAACATATTGTTATGACGAGTGATGGACACATCAAGAAAAGAAAGATGATTTCCAGATTCCAATTCAACAGTAAATTGAATATGTGGGTCAATAGTATTTAGGATGGATAAAAGGTTATCAAGGTCACTGACAGATGAGTCCAAAAGCACAAAAATGTCGTCAACGTACCTGACGTAAAAATCAAATTGTATAATTTTAAATAATTTAAGTTCGAAATAGTGCATGTACAAATCACTTAGAATTGGACTCAAAGGGTTGCCCATAGCAAGACCTTCAGTCATACGGAAAAAATTACCGTCGAAAATAAACGTGTTTAGTTTTAAGCAAGAACGTGTTAAATTGCATAATTCATTGATCTCAAAATCGGAAAAGTGATGTTCAGTTAATCTCATTTTAAGGCAGTCTAACGCACCTTCAACAGGCACGTTAGTGAAGAGTGATTTCACATCAAAAGAGGCCATTCTATGGTTATTTAGCTGAAAAATTCGAAGTTTGCGAACAAAGTCAAGAGAGTTCCGAACAGTAAAACAATTGCTGGAAAGAAGAGGTGAAAAAACGGAAACTAAAAATTTGGCCAATTTGTAAGAAGCACTACCAATGTTGGAAACAATGGGACGGAGAGGAATGAGTGGTTTATGCATTTTAGGCAAAGCGTAGAATCTGGAACATTGTGCAACAGAAGGAATCAAGTGTTTTTTGTGAAAATCTGGAATCAACGGAGATGACTTAATGGCGTTACTGATAGTTTTTAATTCTTTACCACAAGGATCTTGTTTGATTTTTTCATATGGCCCGTCTAAAATTAAGTTATTGCATTTGTTGATATAATCTTTTTTGTTTAGAACAACAATTTGGCCCCCCTTATCAGCGTTTGTAATGACTAAATCAGAGTTAGCACATAAATCTCTTACGGTACGAGTTACATTATATAGCTTGTTGTTATGGAACTGTGAATTGAAGTTGATGTTGTTAGAAATGAGATGACGGATTGAATCCTTCTGTGTGGAAGTTAAAGCACTAAATTTCAAGGCCTTTTCGACCGGAGCAATTAAAAGAGGAAACGACGGTTTAGATGGGGCCGCAAAATTACTATTGAATTTTAAAGCATTAACTTGAACAGAATTTAAGGAAACATCTGAAAGATTGACGACAGCAATAACATTAACTTTTGGTAAGTTATAAGTTGTAAGATTAGAAGAAACTTTACATAAACTGGTTAACTTTTTATTAAGTACTGATTTGTGTTTGTTTGAATAAAAAGCAGCTCTCTGCCAAGACCTCCTGTCAAAAAATTCAAAATGACGACTGGAATTAGCAACACGTAAATGTAAATCAAAAAGCTCCTGCTCAATCATTGCAACTTTGTGTCGCGTATCTTGGATGACAGCTCTTAACAGAGCCAATTTAAAGTTGAACAAAGTTTTATCAATTCTCGTTGACCGAGATAAATTGCACTCAAGTGAAATAAAATGAGATTAACTGAACATCACTTTTCCGATTTTGAGATCAATGAATTATGCAATTTAACACGTTCTTGCTTAAAACTAAACACGTTTATTTTCGACGGTAATTTTTTCCGTATGACTGAAGGTCTTGCTATGGGCAACCCTTTGAGTCCAATTCTAAGTGATTTGTACATGCACTATTTCGAACTTAAATTATTTAAAATTATACAATTTGATTTTTACGTCAGGTACGTTGACGACATTTTTGTGCTTTTGGACTCATCTGTCAGTGACCTTGATAACCTTTTATCCATCCTAAATACTATTGACCCACATATTCAATTTACTGTTGAATTGGAATCTGGAAATCATCTTTCTTTTCTTGATGTGTCCATCACTCGTCATAACAATATGTTTACAACTACTGTTTTCCGTAAACCCTTTGCTGTTTCTCTTCCCCCCCACAGGTTATCCGTTCACCCTCCTAAACAAAAATTGGCTGCTTTTAGATCTTTTATTTACCGTGCTTTAACCATTTGTTCAAATTCCAATTTACTTTCATCAGAACTGAATTACCTACGAGGTATTGCGGTTGATCGGGGATTCACATCAGATATTATTGATACCATTTATAAGAAGCTATGTAGCTCAGCTAACAAAAATCAAACACTTGCTCCTGTGAACTATTCGAGTTCCGTTGTCTTACCCTTTTTTCCTAAAATCAGTCTACAAATTGCCAAAATCTTAAAAAAGTTTCATTTTTCCGTCACTTTTTCTCCTGTTAATAAATTAAAATTTTCACAGCTTAAACACCCTGTTCAGAACCTTGACAAATGGGGCATTTATAGTGTTTCCTGCCAGTGCAAATTAGCCTACATTGGGCAGACTCGACGATCCCTCAAATTCCGGATAAAAGAACACGAAAACTACGTCAAAAAACAGGATCTCAAACGCTCCTCTATTGCTCAACATTGTTGGTCTTGTGGCCATAATTTTATTTTTTCTTCCGCCAAAGTTATTCACGAGTGTTCGTCCATTCATGATTTAGATTTTTGGGAGTCATATTACATATGGAAAAATGCTAATTTAATCGTCAATGATTTGTCTAGCACTCCCCCTTTTCCTAATGTTTGGAAGTCTGTTATTTGATTTATTTTTTGTCCCTGACGTTTTCTCCTGAGTGCAACTGTCCTCTGTAGTTCTGACGTAACCCTGACGTCATCGTTTCCGGTACTGCTCTCATATCTTTTACAACTCGTCTCTCATTCCAATGTTTGCCTCGACTGTGTTTTAGTCGGGTTGAACCTCTCTTCGTTTTTATTTGCACTTATGATGGCATTTGTATTTTAGAGTGCCGAAACAGCTGTTTGCTGGTTTTTTAACCTTTTTTCATTTTGTATTTGTACTTTATATACGTTGTCATATTTTATTCACTATGCAGTACAAAGTTTTCGACTACTTTTTATGAATTTATTTTATTGTTTTTTATTTATTTTCCTTTTTTAAATTCATTCTTTAAAATTATTTTTGCAACAGTCAATCGTTGAACAACCGTATAAAACTATACTCAAAAACTATTTACGTAAAAAAAAATTATTTGCCATTTTCACCTAGTGTGACTAATTAATCAGAATGTTTATTAGTCGCTCCACTTAGGCGCGCCACTATAGGTGGCGCAGACATAACATTCGAGCGCGTTGTTATTCTTCGAAGTAGTAAGTTGGCAGCCATTGAATTATATGATGTCTCATGAGTGTGACAGAGGGTGGTTTTTGAGATGATGAAACACTGTTAATCTGAATGATTCTTTTGTTCGAGATTTATCGAAATAAAATTGAGATATGGATACTATTAAATTGTCGAGATTGTCAAAAGACAGCATAAGATCCCTTAAACCAGTTGAAAAGACTTGCAATATATGTAATAAAAGCAACAATAGTGTGATAAATACAGAAAATGGTCGTGAAAAAATCAGGGCCGCTGCAAAATTGCGAAATGACGTAGTTACTAAGCGTTTGAACGCGTTAAGTGAGGAAGAGTTGTTTATACTACCATATGAATAATGCTATAAGCAATACTGTCATAAGAAACCTCTTTTACAGCTTCAAAATGGGAAAGAAAAATCAAAAGATGAACATAACGGCATCATTACTGCTCAGTCGAATGTGCAGGAAAGTTTAGGGAAATCTGGAAGGAAGCGTGAACGTTATCACTGTTCTCAAGCAGGAGGTATTCCTCATCGATTACAATTGTGTATCATCTGTAACCATGTATCACATAATAGCATTTGCGAGAAGTACAGAATAAGTGAGTATCCGAAACCTAAGGAGTTTTTAAAAGCCACATTACACTTGCAAGATGATGTTTTTACTCGCACTTGTGATTTGGAGGATGTATCAAGTGTTTTCGGGGCCGATCTTTTGTGCCATGACGCCATGACAATTGTATTTCAATAGTGTTCTCGACCAGTTGGATCAAAATTATTTACCAGTAACCTGTGACGAAGGTGTATACGCTATTACACGCGAAGTGCAACTTAGCAATCCAGGTAAATTTTCAAATATTGTACTGGTGCTGGGTGCATTCCATATGGCTAAAATTGTGGTATGTTGTTTAGGTAAATATCTAGGAAGGTGGTAGGAAGTGAAATATCAGATGTGTTTATTGGATGTTCAGTCTTTGGAATAAATGTGCTACAATCGGTTTTACATGGAAAGAATTATGTGAGAGATGTCAAGGGTATGTTCATGTTGGGAGAAACCATGTTGAGATTGCAAGTGAAATCTTTTTTGGAAGAACGTTCATTGAGTCCTACGCTACAGAGTTTGAAAACTTACAGAACATTCAGCAGAATATTTCTCTGGCATGGGAAAAAAAATCAGATCATATAAATGTGGATGGTAATGTGGAAAAACTCTTCTCGGACTTTGAGAGGTTTGTCAGCCGAGGAAGGAAAATGTCAGAGCAATTTTTGTACTGGGACAATTTTTTTAAACTCGTCTAACTTCTCAGAAATTTGATTCGTTCAGATAGACAAGGTCTTTGGGAATTACATTTAGGTATAGTGCTGAAACTTCAACCTGTATTTGCCGTATTTGACTGTGTCAACTATCAGCGATGGTCTTCTCTGTATTTAGAAGGCTTGCTAACCAAGAAAGCCCCAGAGGTGCCTGAAATGCTCATGAAGGGGAAACATGTTGTGAAACGGTATGATCATAAATTTTCAGCTGTTGCTGTGGATATTTCCTTAGAACAAACCATTAGTAGATTCTAAAAAAAGCTCATCTGGCATCTTAGGGCAAACTACAAAAGATTTTGTAGCAGAATGGGAAATAACGGATCATGAACGTTTGATGGTATCAAATCTTTTTCGCTATTGCTTTTGTCAAAGGTTTGAACATTCACCATGAATTTTCGAGGAAGCAAACTCAGAACATAGATGCAAAGGTTGTCTCAATGTTTAAATATATATTACACAAAGGTAATCCGATTGATATGCATATGCTTCCTAATCCACAATCTGCTAGCAAAATCACTGGTTTCCCAAAATACAAAGGAAAAAATATTGAAACTATTTAAAACCGGCGAAGAGATGTATTGTACATTGCTGAAAACACGATACGAGGACAAAACAGTAAGAATATCAAGCACCATCCATAAAGCCATGTTGCCACCACTTCATTGCACCAAAGTGCAAAGTATAGCTGCAACAAGGAAAGTTAGTAAAAATATGTCGAACAAGTCATCTCACCGAATGATACAAATAGCTCATACTCGTTCGTATGACATGCAAGAGCTCTTTCGTTATGAGCTATCTGAAAACTGTTCATTGTTCAATGACCAAGGGCTAAGGTAAAACAACAAAAAAAGTGCATTGTTAAAAGAGCTGGAAACATCTTATGGTAGCATCAGTGATGATATCAGGTTCAAGTTTGACGTCATGAACTCTGTACGAAAGGTTATGACAAATGAAAATAAAACCTTTGGTGGAGCTGTTTCAGCTTTTTCGTCATACAACGGGAGCATCACTAAGAGTTGTGGAAGAGTAGATTACGTTTTTGACAGTTATCGCAAATTTTCTCCTAAAAAGTCTGAAAGGGTGCAAAGACAAGGTAGCAGCATCGTTATAGATGTGGTCAAAATCTCAGAAGATATTTCATTGCCTGTCCAACACAGCAGCTTTTGGGGATCTTCAAGAAACAAACTGATGTTGCAAAAGTTCATTGCTGATACAGTGACAGCTTCTTTGACTCAAACACCACATAATACCAACCACACTTTTAGCGCCTTTCGTGGTGATGAAGAGGATGATGTACTATTTAACTGTACATCTGTGCAAAGTGGAAAACAGATAATTACCTAGAATTAAACTGTCTGACAGTAGAGGAAGCTGACTTCAGAATGTTGATTCATTCAAAACATGCATCTCTGTGTGGGTTCACTAAAATCGTTATTGTTAGCGCCGACACTGATATAATGGTGTTAGCTTTGTTTCACTATTTTACTCTTCAACGATTTGGTGTTCAGGAACTTTGGGTGCGTACTGGAGTTGGTGATTCTACACGATTCTTATCTGTTAATGATATTCACCGAAAAATAGGTCAAAACTTATGTTCGTTGCTTCCTGCCATCCACGCACTATCTGGATCAGATTATACAAGTGAATTTGGTACCAAAAAATCTGCTCTTCATTGTGCATCTGCAGAGTTTTGTGAGAGTTTTGGCGTATCATCTGACTGGATTTATATAGAGCAAAGCCTTAAATCTGCAGAAGAATACTTAGAATACTTAGTGCAAGTACTGCGAAAAGGGTCAATCTGTAAATCTTTAGATGAACTTAGGTTATAGCTGTATCAACATGCGAAAAATATTGACACTGATAACTTGCCGCCTACTAGCAGAAGTGCTAAGGGGCACTTATTAAGATCATATTTTTACACATACCTAAAACGACATAGTATTGACGATGCTGCTGTTGACTTAGATCCTTGTGAATTTGGTTTTACAGTGGTAGATGATGATTTGATGCCATAAAAGAACTGACAGAGATTTCCAACTGATTTTATTGGAGCATGTAATTGCTTGAAATGTGCCAAATCTTCTTGTACTTGTAGAGCAAATGAAGTAACCAGTTGCTCTTTCTGTAAGTGTAATAATATGGGTTTGCAACAAATTTGTAACCACCCCTTTTAAATATAATTTTATCAAGTGCAACAAAAAATAAAAAAAAATAGTTATTTAGCCATAGCAGTAGTAAAAATACATTGCTATTCGCCTTAAAAACACTAATTGTAACTTACTGGCCAGATTTTCATTTTTGTTGGTTAAGTATTAACATAAATTTGGGCTTATATGGGGACAAAAGCGCCCGCCCGCCATCTTTGATGACGTCATAGCTAAAAAATGTACGAAATGGCAGGTGTCCACATAAGCTCTAAATACTTTTTAGGACACCTACTAAACATTTCTGAAGAAAAATTCTCCGTACTCAATCTTCCGATAGAAGTACTAAGCATTTATGAGAGCGAGCGGCCGCCATCTTTGATGACGTCATAGCAGGAGAAGTGACCAGGTGGCGGATGTCCACCCGAGTCCAAAATACTTTCTAGGACATCTACTAAACATTTTTGAAAAGAAACTCTCCCTACTCGAACTTTCCTACAGAAGTGCTGTCAGATCCTGGACTAGTAAGCGTTAAATTTAATTTACACAACACAAACATGAAAAAGAACCCCATTAGGTATTGTAGGATCCCCTTCAATCTTTTCAGTCACGAGACTAGGTAGAGGCATTTTCCCTTTGATATGTCTGGGCTGTACTTATTCCGTTTAAGTATTATAAGGATCCCCTTTATTTTTGCATTTTGGGTATTGTAAGACTTGGTGAAGGCACCAAGCATTATCTTTTTTTTTCTTCTAAATAACTGGACTGTTGTAAGTCTTGGTGGGCTCACCAAGCACTTCTAAAAATTCGTTTGAACTAGTTTAAGTCGTTTTGAACTAGTTTAAACTAGTTCAAATTCTTGCCACTCGTAGTGGCATAGTAAATATTTTGTAAATGGCTTCGCTTATGAGAGCGTGGAGGCATGTAGTAATTGATAAGTTTTCGCGTTAGTTTTTACTTTGTCATTTGTTTGTGTCTAATAATCTCTCTAGTTCTTCCTAAGGAGACGTACACGTGGTTATACTTCTTGAACATGTGTCTTAACTTTTCTTTGTGAATCAAAGGCACGTTGGTGAGTATATTTTTATTACATGTTGGCTAATTGTTTTTAAATAAGTATCTAATGTGGGGGAGAGTTGGGAGGAATAAGTAGACGAGAGGAGGAGAGACAGCTGCATTTAAACAGAAATAAAATTTTAAAAATGTCCAGCTTTTCCAGTAAAAGCAATAGCTTTACTCTTGTTTGATTTCAGTCTGTCTACTGGAAGGAATAATGTCTCATTTTATTCCGGCATGAACGCAACTGTCCCATACCTCCCGCTGTCTTATTCCTCCCAACTCTTCCCTACGCTTTTCTTTCTTTTTTCGCAGATTGGATGTACTACTGCGTATGCTTGGAGAGTTAGAGAAGTAATAGTGCAGAGTGTGGTGTAGAGTAAGTTTTAAGGTCAATTTATATTTCAATTTTGTTATTAATGCTATGAAATTTTAATTTGCTTGTCTTGCCATGTCCTCTACTTTTTTTCTACTTCCTTTTACAAAAAAGGAAGTATTGTATTCGCGAAAAAATTTTCACTCGAAAATCGACCTTAATTTCCATTTTGCTCCCCCTCCCCGAATGAATGTGGAGTTTTTCTTTCAAGCCGACCACACGTGGATATATGCCTAGGAACGTACAGACACGCGAAATATCCATTTTGTCGATTCCCGAGTTACAACGAGTTTTCTCGTGACGTCTGTATGTACGTATGTATGTGCGTATGTATGTCGCATAAATCAAGAACGGTATGCCCCAGAAAGTTGAAATTTGGTACGTAGACTCTTAGTGAGGTCTAGTTGTGCACCTCCCCTTTTGGTTGTATTCGGGTGTTTCTAAAGGGGTTTTTGAACCTTTTTGGGGAGAAATCATTGTTAATTTCGATGTAACCTCAGGTGATGTTATAATTTGGCGGACACTTGGCGATATATCGCCAGTCTTTTGGTTTGGCGACAAATTAGGAGATTTTTTTTTTTAAATTTGGTTTCAATTTTCAATTTGGCACTGTAGGTGATCTTTAGAGAGTAAACTATTGAATCACATTAAAATTCCCAATAATGGGAGAAAGGAAGTCATGCGAGGCACACATCAGCTCGTTTTTCTTCCCAAGAGTTAGAAGTACTACAACGTGCGTTTGACGAGTGATGTGGATAATTTTACAAGTATGATTTATCAATTACAATTTTGTTCTTGATATTATAAATTCAGTAATTTGAGTGAAATCTCATCGTCAGTGTCTCATATAACGTAAGGGAAAGTCGGGAGGAATGGGACAGCTCATCATCTATGCCGAAATAAATGCAAGATTGTTTGTAGTTTAGTAGGAGCAACTTTAGGGCAACAATGGGAAATCACGGAAGCAAGGGCGTGCAAAGAAATTTTGGGGCCCGTCACAAAGGATATATATAATGATACATATATTTCACCTCTCATTTTAAAAATATCTCAGTCTTCAGGCTCGAGCCGGGGCTAACAGGTGTCCCTTAGCCCCCCCCCTATGCACGCCCCTTCGCGGAAGGTCACTGTGACCTCCGAAACATTTTCTTATTCGGCCAAGTCCGACCTAAAAATCGAAATTTAGGGACGGCGTTGAAAAATTGCAATTACTTTTGTCTGTTAAGCACGTACGTATTTCTTAGTACTTCATTCATTTGCACGAGTGTGTCATTTTTACACACTTTTCAAATTATGATCAGAATTTTAGGCTCAGACTTTTAATCCTGATATATTTGAATGTAGTGAAATATTTTCTATTATAATATGAAGTATCCAATTTTTAAAAAAATGTTTACTGGAAAAGTTATGATTTGTAAGTGCTCCGAACGATCACGCCCGCAACACGTAAAATAATTATTCTTTAAATGAAGAAAACTTCGTTGATACTTCATATTATAACATAATGGTTCCTTATATTTTAATGTATAAAAAAACTAAAAGCATCGGTTAAAAATTCCGGGAATTAAGTGCAAATATGCAAAATTGTCACATGTGTGCAATTGGATTTTGGATTGAGCATTCGTCATCAGGTAGAATTAGGAGTTTCATCCTGCAAAAAAATCCCCCCCCCCTCCCTGTTTAATTTAGACTCGGGGGTTCTCCCATGCCTCCCGACACTCCCCTACTCTTTTTTTTTTTTCAGAATTAGATGTGCTACAGTTTGTGCTTGGCGATTCTAAGTTTGGTATTCATCATAGCTCGACAATCCATTTTGGATCCTTACCTTTTCCATAAGTTTTTTAGTTTTTCCAGCTGGAGCTACATGTCCCCGAGTCCATCCCACTTAGGTTCCTAAATGCAAGACCAACTGGCAAACGTTCGAGAGGAAGACCCAAAATTAGATAACTGGATTGTCTGGAAGCATACTTTGAAACGATCAAATCCTCAAGTTGAAGTCGGGCAAAAGAGTTTGTTACTACGTCTATAAATTTAGTAAGTTACATGAAGTATCAGCATTTCATGCCACGAAACTTTTTTTTCTTTTTAGTTAGATGTGCTACTGCGTGCACTTGAAGAGCACTGGATAAGTTCATAAGATCAACTTATTTATATTACATTTTTCTCTTAACTCTATGCAATAATTTATGCGTCTCTTTCACGTACTTTTTTTTTCTTGCAGTTAGACATGCTATTTAATTATGCGCGGAGCGCTGTATTCCATGGGTAGACAAATTGGCAAGTGCAATTAAGTGATTGGACATATTTAATCAAAGCTAATGAGTTGTATAGCTGTAAGCTAATAGAAATATCAATGTCTTATTCCTTGCCTCTTGCAGAGATTGAGCTGCTAAGTTTGGAACCTTGCATAACGCTGGGGGTAAGTTTTTAAATTTTCGATTCGTCTATTTAATTTCAAATTACTATTGCGAATTGATTAATTGATGTAAGTTGAGAAAGTTATCTTTATAGGTATCAAAGATTTGCCTTTTTAGCTCTTTTTTGAATGGAGTTCCATCATGATATTTTTTCCTCTGGCGTTGAAATTGAAGATGGAGGGTGAAAATGCTGATTTGAATCAAGAAATTTCGCTTCAATATCTGTTTTAGACTTAAAAATATAAGATTCATGCATTGCTGTGAACTGTTTATTAGTTTTTTAAGGGTTTTCTTAATCTTTTTCTAGGCATCAAAATGTTTCTCGATATTCGTCGAAAGTTACAAATGGAATAACATAGGAGTGGAGTGCGCGAATTCAGGTTACAATTGTGAAATTTTATGGGGTTTTAGTATATATTAATGTGTGTAATGCTTAAAATACTGATTATTATTTGTAGGTCTTTTGAGTAAACTTCTAATATATTTTTCATAGATCTCGAAAGTATGTACTTTGTTTATGACTCTTTGTTTGTCTTATGAAAATTTAGTAATAACTCCGGATATAGCTACTTGCTAATGTTAGTCACAAATCCAGAAAAAAGGCAGGTTTGGATAAAAAAAACTATCAAATCTGTTAATAGCTAATTGAAGCACTTGTATGAAATGATACTGTTGTAATTTGAGGATTTTAGTTTTTCCCATACTCATGCAAGTTTTTCCAGGATATCTGTCCCAAATTGCGAATGGTGTAAGAAAATGCAAGTGAAAATAAAGTTTCAATATTTGTTAGAACAACTCGATTGAAGCAGCAATGATTAATTTTAAGATTAAATTTGAATTTTTTCTACACTTTTATCAGAACTTATTTCAAAATTCATTTAATAAATAAATGAAAACACAAGTGATTTATATTGACTGAATAAGTGAAACAAGCTGTTTCACTTTACCCCCATCCACTTTGTCCTGTATGTACTTGACTAATTGTACAATTTGTTTCAAATTCAAATAAGCTTAATATAAAAGTAATACTACATTGAAAACTAAGAGTTCTCAATTAGTATTTAAAAAGTTAATAACAACTTTATCATTTTATAGTAACAAAAATAATTTGACTTAAAACAATTTATTGCAATATGAGTATCATTTTTTAAAAATTGCCAGTGTCCCCAAATGTTTTAATTTTCGGCGGTATTTTTTCCTTGACTGGAATAGACTACATATGATACTATATAGTTATAATAATACCAGATAGGTGGAGCTAAAAGCAGAAAAAAAATTCACCATTTCACTTTGCCCCGCTATTTTACTTTGCCACATGTTCCCCTACAAGGCTTTTAAAAGGATTTTCAACTTTCCCTCTTGATTCTACAGTTGCGACTCAGTCGGGGGTTTTTAAATTTTAGTAACTTTTTAACGGTTCTTTCAATTTTGCAGTTCTTTTCCGCTTTGGTAATAGAACTTGTGACTGGAATTATTTTTGAAGGATCGTAGTAATGAGAGATAAAAAAAATCATAAATATTTTTAAGCTTTTAATGGTTCAACAATTTTCTTTTTCGTAGGAATTTATATTGAGAGCAATTAATTCTGTATTTCTCTTTTTTGAAAAGTTTTGCTGTTCTTATGCCAATATGCACTCCTCTCTACTTTTACATTATTAGTATATTTTAGGTACCCGAGTTTTACAGAACATTAAAGTTTGAAAAAACGAACTCTACTAGAAGACAAATTCTGTCGACGTAAGTTAGTTTCTAAACAATGAAACTGTCTTGGACAACAACACAAGGTAAAACGAATAACAAATTTTATTATCTTCATATGATTTTTTTCAACTTTAAGTAAAATATCCCGGAGTTCTCTTAAAAGACCTACGTATGAAAGTTTATTACACTTCCACTTGCACCAATAAGTACTTTCGTATTTTTTTTACGAGTACAGTTCTGTATATTTTTACCTTATTAATACCTAAAAAGCTAAACATTTCTAAATGTGCTTTTATAAGTATTTTTTTTATACAGATCTAGCTTGGAATATCATTGTAATATGTCTTAACAAAAAATGTGGAGTTGAAGAGATAATTTAAATTTTACATCAGAATTCAAAAATAATTCGTTCCATAAAACTAGAACCACTAGAACGTAAAACTAGAACGTAACCACTTGTAGATGAATTGAAGTTTTTTGCCGTCGAAGAATTTTGGGTGGTTCCCTCTACGACGCGGGTGCGCTCAAGAAAGCATAAGATTTCGCCATCCCAAGAGGCCGCACTAATAATATGAACTACAAAATAACTTTATGTAATCATTAATACTCATTGTTCAAATGATGAAGTTAATTAACCTGTAATTCTTGGTGGGAAAAATAAATGTGTTAAATTAAACACATATTTGGTGTTTTTTTCGTTAAAAACTCAATTTGTCTTTTAAAATTCATTTGCAACTCATGCGTATTTTTTGACGTTTAACTATTTAAAATTAGGTTTAGGACAACCATCTTTCAACTTTGACGTAGACAAGTGAAATAGAAAGTGTATTTTCTGAGAACTTTTGCTGAACAGCTTTCTATTATCACCAGTACTTTCCAAATTAACCTTAGATCTACAAACCAAGGTAGATATCCACTCCGGGTAAATTGTGTTTTTAGCAACAAAAACTGGATCAAAATGAATTTGCTCTTTTCTATTCTCTTCGAAAAGACAAAACAAAATTCATGTACTTATGAGTCGGATAACAGCTTTCAGAACGATTTTACGACCAAAAAAACCCACGGGGTAAATGGATAAATATTTGTCCCAGTTTGTATATTACAGGTTAAAAAAAAGGGGGTTGTAGTTCGAATGTTAAGTTAAATTAAAACAAGTAAGGTAGCCTAGAATAAACCTTGTCACTTAAAAGTTGTATTTCACAATACTTGATCATGCTTGTTATAGAAAAAAATTTCATTAAAAACAAGTATTGTGAGATACTAGCTTATACATGTAATAAAGTAAATATTTTTTGGAGATACGAAATTTTTATTCTAGGCAACGGAGTAGAGGTTCCCAAACTTTTAGTATAAGCGGTATCCTTTGTCCAATAAGACGAGGGTGCCGTGAGAAAATTCAATCTCTAATACTATATACAAATTCAGAGTGATTGTGAATAAAGTTACTATTTCAAAATGCTATAATTTGAAAACTACTGGTCAGAAATACTTAATATTTTACTAGAACAGTCATGTGACAAGTGAATTCCGTTCAGCGAAGGAAAAAGTAGTTCTAAAATGAGTAGGTTGTTTGTACTTATTTTCAGAGTTTGCGTAGTTGTTTTGGAAATACTTAATTACCAGGAAGTGACATGCACACTAAGGTGGAGTGAGAAAAAATCAGTCTGATGTACGCTAAGTAATAATGCGTAAAAGTTGCTTTTTGTAGAGATATTTTATCATACAAAAGATTTCGACAGTAGAAAGTATCTTGAGGTTCCGCTCGCGCCTTGAAGTTGACCATTTTTGCATGAAAACTGAAAACAGTTGTAATAATTTCATCAAAAATCAAACCTTGATGAATCTTATGTAATACCACTTAAGAGTAGGTTTTTTGTGTAAATTACACACCGCATACGATCATTTCAATAATAAACGATTTTTTGAAGTTCCACATACTTTGGATTTGACCAATTTAACGTCCAAATTGAATAACATCGCGATAATCTGTACTTAGAGGAAAAGTATCAGAAGTTAGTATTTGTAAAAACTTGCTTTCCTATTAATACTAACATTGATACGGAAAAATTAAGTAATAAAAGCATTTATTACATAGCAAAAAGGAAAAAATAGTTGATTTTCCACTGAGTGCAACATTTTGACGCAAAATGTAAATTTTGCATAGTAAAAAACAGATTAAGTATAAAAATTTGAAACTATAAACGTAGCTTGCAACAGCCTATAAGTCATACCTCAAAATGAAAGTTGTTGAATAAATTTCAATTGTTTTTGAATCCTTCAACTAATTACATTGACTACAATAAAACATAGTTTGGCGTTTGTATATTGCGGCGTAATATTTCTGGATTCTGATCCGACTTTAATAAATCCATCTCTTTCATAGTAGACTGACTGACGCTTCTTTGTCTAATGTTAAGCATAGTCTCACTGCTGTAGGTATAAAGTGAGGTTTTGGAAATCATACAATTCAGTAGGTACGCCATCAAGCCCTGTTTCTTTCTAAGTTTCGTCTGCAATTTCCTTTTTAAAAGATGAGTCGAGTTTTCCTACTTCTGCTGAATGATGAGCTCACGATAGTCCTTCGCTTCTAAATTAAATTCAGGAATTGTTAGTTTTTTTTATTTAGTCGAATTCTTCGAATTTTGTTGTCGTAATCCGCCACAAACCTAGTCCTTTGATGACGATCATCTGTATTCCCCAGTTTATATTTTTTAGATTCTTAAAGTAACCAGTGTGAACCACAGTATTGTTGATGATCGAAACGTCATCGGATAATTCTGTTTCCGTTTGAGTACGATGGAAAGTTTGTAGCATTCGATTCGAAAGAATTCGAAAATTTACAATTCCAGATTTAAATTTCGATGCTGAGTTACCAAGAGTTCTCGGTAACTCAGCATCGAGCAAACTCGGATCCTCCAATTAACGGGAATTTCAGATAAAACTTTGAAAGAAATGGTGCTTGATGGCGAACCTACTGAATTGTATGATTTTTCAAACCTTCACATACTACAGCAGTGAGACGATACGTAAAATTAGACAAAGAAGCGTCAGCCACCGCTCATTGACTTAACCAAGAGAGATGGATTTATTAGTCAGATAAGAATCTAGAAATGTGATTAGTTTCGGAACTCAAAAACCATTAAAATTTATAATTAACACCTTTGTGCCGAAAATTAAATGATTCAATTAACCAACGTTTTGAAGCACAAAAATTGCAAATTACTACAGACACGTGTTTTGGTGTTACAAGGAACACCTTTTTCAATGCAAAGAAGTGTGAGCTTCTAAATGAAAAGCCCCCCATCCGAGGAAAATCTTTCCTCCGCTGAAACAATGCGCGAAATAAAAGCCTAATTCAAGCATTTCCTCTACAGTTAGTATGGAATCCAAAACGCGTTCCATCAAATTACTGTATCTTATTTCTGCAGATACTGTCGTTTACCTGCCCACTATTCTTTATTTCGTTTCGCTCGAGTAAAGAAATAATCAATCTTTAAAACAATTATACTTATCTAACACGAGAACACAATTTATCTCGAAAAATATTCAATTTATAGTGAACGACCAAAAAAGAAATCACCTGAAATAAATGATTAGTTAATGTGCATTTTTAAGGATGATTGATCTGTTCAAATATAGATCAACTCGAAATGTGGGTTTTCCAGAAGTTTTAAAAGTCTTGTTGTACGTTTTCTGGAAGAAATTCCTGCTGTCTAAACCAGAGGTTCTCAACCTAAGGGGCGCGATCACTTCGAGGGCGAGGAAAAATTTAAAGGGAGTCGTAAATGTTAAAAATTGGAGCAAAATCTTTTTTCCAATTCTGTAGTCACATGTAAATCTTTGTGAGATTATCGCCTCTTTTGAGGCTTTTGGTACAGTAAAGTAAGACAAAACAACGTTAGAAGAAGCACAAATTTGTAAATTTGTGCTTCTTCTAACGTTGTTTTGTCTTACTTTAATGTTCAGCACAAAGGTATTTATTTATCTTGCTTTTGGTACAGTTTTCATTCACGTATAATTGTGGGTTGGAGTAATTCAAATTTGCGATAAGCTCCTCGGTTTAATGTGTTAAAAATACTAGGTTAAAAATCAGGTTATCACATTATTCTTTGTGCGAGTTTATCAATGCTTCAGCTATTAGCTATACCATCATATTATCATTAGCTAACCATCATCAGTTTTTAAATCCAATTGTACAACTTGTATTGACCATATTTGGTCTGGACCGACGAGAGGTCATGTAAGTCTATTCGGAAACCAGAGTCCCGGACATTCGGAGGGCACGACTCGGAATCTGAGTACAGGCGTCCCTCGTATAACACGACACTTCTACAACACTGTTTCGATATTACATGATACCAAATTTGCGATTATTATAACACGGTTTCGACATTACACGGTACGAAACTTGACTTTAATACTTCATGGATTTGATATAGCTCGAATGTTATATTTATAAAAGATGGAATTTCATTTCTGTTCAATACATTCTGTTAATGTTTGATAACTCTAATAAGTATTTACTTTGTTTTTATGAAACTTGGTTTCGATATAACACTGCATACATCCCTTTATTTACATTATTTCTAAATCTCGTATAACACGGTTTCGATATAACACGGCACATCTTAACCTGATTTTTCTCATGTACATACATAATTAGTATTAAAAATAAGTAAAAATGTTATTTTTAAAGTCTCGTATAACACGGTTTCGATACTACACGGAACGAATAAACCGTGTTATACGAGGGACACCTGTACATACATTTTATTAGAGTTGTGGATGGACGTTCAAAGTGACAAGGGGCCTGCCTTGGCTTTCAGTGGCCCTGCTTATGGTATTAGTGGAAGGGGGGCTTGACCTCATATCGGTGTTCGAAGGGGAGAGGGGGTCGCAGAGCCTGAAAGGTTGAGAATCCCTTCTTTAAACCAGCGATTCCCAAAGTGTGCTCCGCGGAACCCTTGGGTTCCGCCGAAGGATGAGAAGGGTTTCGCCACGAGTGGTAGAAATTTATTATTTTCCAGAGTAATTTCAAAAAAGGAGAAACTTTCAGGGATAAAAAATGCTGCTTCAATAAATTGAAGTAGTAGGTGTCATTGAATCATCGTTGTGCCAACTGATTATATTTAGTATTCTCTATCAAAGAGAAAACAACGTAGAATATTTCTCTCTTAAAGTGAAGTTCTGCAAGAAAACCATCTCTATAAACCAAACGCATTGCAACTATTTCGTGGTACTAACCAATAGGATTACGGCAGTCTTTAAAAAAATCGACCTATCACTTCCTTTTTTTTTCAGTTCGGGAGTACGATTGTATTCATCAAATACACCATAAAAACCAAGACATTAAGTGTAGTTAATTTTTAAGATAAAACCAACATGTAAATACAGTTTCCCCCCATTTGAAATCATTTTTTGTTTTTTGTTTTTTTCTATTGTCCATATCTTTCTTATTCCAATGGGAAGTGTTTTGCACTGAAAGTCTTTTGTTCAGAAATATTATCTATTCAAAATCAAACTTGGTAGATAACTTTCCAGTCGAAAAATGAAATACAGCGGAAAATCCATCAATGTTAAGGGCATAGATACGTAGGGGAAGGAATGTTTGCGTTACTTGCATAGGGCTGTTAATCATTGACCTACATTTAAGTTTTCTATAACCACCGTGTTTTGTCAGCACACATAAATTACATAAACACACATCAGAGTCGTATTATAACATCCTATGCCCCCCATTTTTTAGAATAGGATCCTCCATATATTCTTGAGAAGTGTTTTGTCTCATTTCATCAAAAATCGAATTTTCCGATTATTTGTCTGTTTTGCAATTGTTAAAGAACTACTAAATCTACAGACTTCGTTTTTCGCATAAATGAAAGCCAATTAAAATGTACTGCACCAGTATGCCCAGTTTTTTTTTTTCAATTAGAGTGGGAATTCATGTCCATATTTGGCGTGGGAATTATTTTGGCTCTTTTTATATTTTAAAGGAAAAAATATAAAAAGTTCGAAAATTTCGCAGTTTTTAGAAAACTGCAAACTTAGATTTACACTACCCTAACTGACCCAAACAACATATTAAAAAATCAGAACCACATCGTGTTTTGAGATTTTAATGTCTAATATGACTGGACTATTTCTTCTAGATGATGAATTGAGAGATACAAGTGCATTGTGTCCCAGACAATACTCTCTCGGGGCAACTGGGCACAGGGGCGGCTCGAAACATAAAAGTTTTGGAAGGGCAGAAATTCTTTTTCCTGCATGGAACCCCAATTTTGCCGAATGGAATTCCAAATTTGACCGAATAGAATTCCAACTTTTGCCAAATGATATTTTTGCCGAATCGTCAGCCAAAATTTGCCGAAAAAGGAAATCTTTGGGAGGTCACAGTGACCTCCCATCAGGGCGTCTCTGACTAGGCATGAAAAATTTGATTTTCTGACAGTTTGTTAGCAAATGAAATCAAGACTCTAGGGTTAACCTAGAGTCGCTATATAAATAGGCCGACGCATCAGCTTAAGTTTAGCCATTTTGGATCTGATTTTTCATTATTGCACTGCTCGGGTTACCACAGCAAAGTTTCGGATTTCGCCAAATTTGACGAAAATAATATTTTATTTAACAAACAATTCACGTGCCGCTAATAATTGCTTACAGTGAACAATCACCAAACCGATAACTCGCCAGAAAAGACAACCGCTCAAACACGCGCTCTGATCCAAAAAGGCTGATCTTAAGCTGATGCGTCGGCTCGTATATATAGGGGCCTTATTTCACTTCAAAGTGCTTCTTTTTACGTCAGAGACAAGTGTTTGAGTTGAAAGACCCCAGTTATTTCCCTATTTGGGTGATGTAGGCAGAAAACCGCAATAAACACTATCAATTTAATGAGCTTAAGAAGATCTATACCAATAAAACCATAACTGAGGGTCGTAGGTCGCAAGCAGGGTTGCCAGACGTCCCGGATTTCAAAGGACAGTCCCGTATTTTGAATAATTGTCCCCCGTCCCGGGGAATTTCCATACGGGACGGCTGAAGTTTCGTATGCTAGCTGATTAAAATATTTTACAGAACAAGACATTATTTTAAGGGAAAGAAATAAAGTAAAACAAAAAATGTGAAATAATGAGCAATAGGAAAATCATGTGGCAGCAAACGCAAAAACTATTTCCCTTTTGCCACGGAAATATAAGTTCGTTGCTTGAGGCAGCTGGGGCCCTGCCCCTTATCCTCTGGTGTGGTATGTTGAAAGTTCCCCGGTTGGGGACATGGCTTTATTTTGGCGCAGAAGATGGTTGCGTGGATGTACGAGAGATGTGGCTTCCTCTAACGGGATTACCATAAGAGGAAGCCACTTTATTAAGTAACCTTATTATTAGTAAACGATTTATATACTTTTACTAGAAAATCGCCCGCCAAGGTATGACGGGTGAAAATTACTTCTACATTTGAATGAAGCATAGGGATATTTTGATAGTTGAAATTGTAAACCTAACTCCAGTAGGTAGCGTTCATTGTTCACCATTTTTTTTTTTTTTCAATTCTTCATTCCCCTGAAATGACTGTCTTACCAGTAAAACAGTTATGGTACCGGATCGAGTTCAGCCTTGTCACAATAAAATCTTTCCCTGCATGTTAAATGCAAATTATCATGCCGTGGCGCGAGTTTCATTGTTGTAACACGCGCGTTACTCGATCATCGGTTATCTACACTAATATTATAAAGAGAGAGGCCGAATTTTTGTGTGTTTATATGTTCGAGGTAATCTCTGGAACTATTGCAACTATTTGAAAAATTCTTTCACTGTATGAAAGGTGCCTTCTTACTGAGTAACATAGGCTATAATTCGAAAAAAATCCGATAAATAGTTCTTTTTTTATTCCAATTTAGGCCCAAATTTCACGTAAATTGCCTATTATTGGCTATTAAAGGGGTGAAAAATTACTTGCACATATTAATATTTTATACCGTTGAAAAGGGTAGAATTTTCCGCGTTCTAAGCAATTTGTTTCACTCTAACTTCATTAAGACGGGAGCAATTTGAGTTGTTATCTCGAACTTTTTTAGGCTTAGCTGAAATTTTGGCAATACTTTCTTCATTAAATCTATCAATAAAAAGTGAAGGAATTGTCCCACAGTTTTCTTTTTGACATCGTTGGAAAAAGCGACATTTTATACTCCAGAAATATCTCGACCTGAGGTCCAAAAATGAACCTTCTATCTCCAAAGGAAAAAAAGTTACAACCCGTTAAAAATAAAGTTCGAATAAATCTAATCTCCATTAAAATTACTGATGTTTTGTTTCGCATTGCCATGGTTACGTGTTTTTAGCTTCGCTTCATTTTAATTTCTTAAAGGTCCACAAACTTGGCGGAACGGAATTATAAGCAATGGGAAAATGTTTTCGCCAATTCTGCATATTTTACGATCCACGTTATGATAATTCCCCCAGACAATGTAGAAATTTTGGGAAGAGTTTGAAAACTACTAGGAGTCTTAGCAGTTTTCCGTCGCCAAATTTGTGGACGCCTAAGACCAAGGGCTAATGTACTTTGGTCATGGCCTTGCTGATAGTGACAGAAGCAAACAATTATAGCCCATAATTGACGATAGCGCCAAACCCCCAGTTATCGAAATATCTTCGAAATTACTAATGAAAAGAAACTAGTGAATCGTAAAAGCAGGGGTATGGAAGTTGTATTTGTACGCGCTTTTACATTTAATTCTAAAGAAGAACATTACTATGATTTAGCTTTCAAAACTTAATGATATCCAAACAAAATATCAATGTGAAAAGTAACCAAGTTCGATCGAAATGAGGTTCTGGGTAGACGGTGTCGCCGACAAGATTCTGATCTCAACGGATAACAAGTTCCATAGCAGTTCCTCATGGAAATTGGACTGCCCCGTGTTTTCAATTCATTTTGAAAACAATTTTTTACTTTCTTTGATCCCGAATTTAAACTTGGCAAGTTACTGTATAATTGGAACATTCAAATGTTTTGGAAATTGTTTATTGACGACCAAAACTTGCTAGAAGTTTAAAATCCGGAATCAAAGAAAATAAAAAAATGTTTTCTGAATGAATTGAAAAACATGGGACAGTCCAACTTCTATGAGGAACAGCTATGAAACTTGGAACCCGTTCAGATCTGAATTATTCTGTCGGTGACACCGTCTACCGTGATGAAATGACACTTTTCTGAACCAAGTTTTTGGACTTCTTAGAACAAAACGATATTTTTGTGAAATTGTGTAACAATTCAATCTTTTAACTGACGAATACTTTGATAGAGAAGTAACAATAAGAAAAATTTAATTTAAATAGTTTTCATGCACTAGGTTGACAAATTCAAGTTTATGCGTCTTGACGGAATGGTCTTCAAAAGTTATCTTTTGCTTTAAGGAAAAGTTATTATTCCTTGCAGGGATGTCCACTTAAAGGGGTTATGGCGCAGACAACGCCATTGAAATTTTCAGGGGGGGGGGGGTTAAGGGGAATTTTTTACTTTTGGGGCGTTTTTGCAATAATTAGGGGGAGTGCGCCCTTGCTCTTAGGGGGTTGGGCACCCCTGTTTCTGTGCATAGGTTTTAGAAAATTTCTGCTTAATGGTTTGATTTGAAGCTGAAATCAATTTTGCACAATTTTATACATAAATCCGTGTTCTGCTTAGTAGTCAGTCTCATTGTTTACGAGTATTTTAGCCTAAGTGTTTTGATATAAGTTCACATATATACTGCATGCAAATGTTTCAACTTCTAAGCGTATCAAGACGCCCAAGGTCAATAAAGAAGCACTGTGTACATGTGGTGTACATAATTGGAAAATTTGCCGTCATTGGTACATGTTTGGTGTACATAATTGGAATATTTCAGTCAAATATTTATTTTCATTATTTAATGACACATTTTACAAAGAGCATTAACATTCTGTATCAGCCATATTTGGTATTTAAATTTTATTTATTAGAAAATAAAGGTAGGTGAAAACTCATTTCTGTCCTCGATCCTCAAGACACATTCGTCAACTTTTGAGCTAATTTACGAAACTATGCAGGCCCGGATCTATAAATTTTGTGCCCTCCTGCAAAGAAAATATGCTAGGGACCCTTTGGTGGCGTGCCCCCCCCCCCAAAAAAAATCTTGTGATTGATAGCAATTAGGCAACAGGATACTGGAGAAAGTTTCCTTGCGCTTGTCTCCTGGTGAAACTATGGAAATGGAGATAACTAATCTTTCGATGGTTGATACAGTTATCGTTGTTTTGTGTTAAGGTAATGATAACCACCTTTTAGGTGCTTCTTTACAAGCTAAAAAGTCGCCCGTCAAGGTATGACGGATGAAAATCGCTTCTCTTCTACATTAAACGAAGCAATTGCCTGTTTCGTGATATTTTGATAGTTGACATTTTAACTCTAATTCCAGTGGATTAACCCTAAACTCCAGTAGATGGCGTTCACTGTTGACCATTTTTTCGTTTCTTTATTCCCGTGAAATGACAGTCTTACCAGTAAAACAGTTAAGTTACCGGATCGAGTTCAGTCTTGTCACAATAAAGCCTTTCCCTGCATGTAAAACATTACCAAAGCATATTATCGAATTATCATGCCGTGGCGAGAGTTCATTGCTGAAACACGCGGGTTATTCGATCATCGGCTATTATTTTCTGAGGATGAAGTCCCTTGAAGCAAAGGAATAAAAGAGGCCAAAAAAAAAAAAAAAAATTAAAAAATTAATTTGAATTTTGTCATCTTGAATTCAAATTATGTTTTTCGCAATCACGAGTGTGTGTGTCTATGTAGGCGTGTGTGTTTGTGTGTGTGGGGGGGGTATGTGTGTTTGTGTGTTGAGGGTATATATGTGGGCATGTGTGTTTGTGTTTGAGTGCAGGCATGAGTGTTGGTAGTTGTGTGTCTGAGTGTTTGTGTGCGTGGGGGCGGGGTAAGTGTATGTGTGTGTAGTCATAAGTGTTTGTGTCTGTGTGCAGGCATGAATGTGTGGGTAGTTGTATGTATGTGTAGGTGTCTGTATGTATGCGCGTGTATATGTGTTTGTGTGTGTATATGTTTGTGTTTGTGTGTTTGTGTATGTGTGTAGGTGTTTGTGTGTGTGTGTATGTGTGCGTGTGTGTGTATGTGTGTAGGTGCTTGTGTGTATGTGTGCGTGTGTGTGTGTAGTAATGTCTGTAGGCGCGTGTGTAAAGGACATGAACGCAACCTAGAGACGGCTTTCGCTATAGGAGCAGCATCGTGAGGAGCCGGTCGACGGTGATGGTGCGGAGGGTGGCGGTGGGAAAATAAAATGATAGCACGCCAAAAACAGTCAAATGAAAGCAATAAGCAATCGTGATTGCTCAAAAAAAAAAAGAAAAAAAATAACTAGCACAAATAATTCGCAACTCCTGCGCTCGAATACGCTACCTTGCGGTGATTTACAAAACTGCCGAAGAAACTAAAACATTGCCACGTTGCGTTCCACGTGTGTCTGTTGACGTAAACACAGGCAGTTTGTTCTGAGTATTTATTAACGCAATCGATGGGTCTCAGTTTGCTTTCAGCTACAGAAATTAATTCGTCCCTTTGTAGTATTCTCGAGCTTCTCAAAATAATGTTAGTTTTCCTTATTTCCTTCTAAAATATGAGTTGATTGAGAAATGGTGAAAGCGAAAACTCTGGATTAACAAACTTGGATAACGTTATACAAAGTAAAAACTTTTATTGTTTTGTAATGAATTTGTAAGAATATGAGTTTTTTTAATCTTAAATTAATTTAACTAACCATATTTTACAGCAGCAGTTAGTTGGAATGGACAGTATGCAAAATATTTTCTTGAATATATTATCGTAGAACAAAATGAAAAATGTTTAACCGAGAAAGAATTTACTTTATTCCTTTTATTCTCAGCTGAAAGGTTTCGCCAAATTTGTTTAGGGTTATAGTTTTGGTATTGTGCGAGCAAAGTAGCCTTGGCGAGATTTCGCGTTTCTAGTGAAACCATTTTTAATTTTTATCATGAGTGGAATAAAATGGTAGTAAGATTACAGAATTCGATAAGTAAAAAGAAATAATGGTCAATCAACTGAAAAGAAAACTACCACTATATATCCGTAAGAATTTTGTAGATGATTTGCATAACATGAGATAATTAAATCGTAACTCAGAAATTAGAAACATCGAAACAGAAAAAATTTAAATTAACCGATTCGGGAATTCGAGAGAAATAACTCAGCTACAAATGCAAAACAATAAGCGCTAGCCAAGCAAAGAAATATCATCTTCTTTTGGTAATAATTTGTTATGTCACATTAAATTTTCTAGCATTAATTATTATTCTTGTCAGGCTAAATTATTATTTAGTTTTATCAAGAATTGATAAATATCGAACTCAACATCGTGAAAATGGCTGCTTAGAACTACGAACTACGTAGTTTGCATTAATGTTTGACGTTTAGTAATGCTTCTTGAATTCTAATCTCTTTCTACGTGGGCCAAAATATCCTCAGGACTTAAAATATTGATTTAAAAAGGATAAAACAAAAAAAATCATACATACGAACAAAAATCACAACACTTTTAGCATTTTCTTCGTTACCACGTGCGTTTGTTTTAGTTTTTTCGTCCACCATTAGACAGTGACTGCAGTGCCCCCTATAGTTCGTTGGAGTTGCGAATAGGAGATACTTTGATGAACAATGAATTCGGTTACTAACCGCTGACTAAAGGCTTAGCCGTATTTAAAATCTGCTTTAAAAACAATATAATTCAAATTCTATGTAACATGGAAGTTCCAAACAAATTCTATCAGACGCAGAAAAAAATGCTCTTTATTTTGGTACTAATTTAAAAAAATTTTAAATATATTTTCACAGCAAAAATCGTTAAAACCTTTTAGAGGTTTTTAATTAATATCTTCATTAATTAAAGTCATCCGAAGATTCAACCTAACTAAGAACACTCTCGATCAACTCTCCTTTCGAACAAAAAAAAAGTTTTTCAAAATCGGTCCATCCATTTAGGCGCTACAGTGCCACAGACAGATACACACACAGACACGTCAAACTTATAACCCCCTTCCTTTGTGTATCGGGGGTTGAAAAAATGCAACGTTGCAGGAAGATCTGCCAGTTTTATCTGGGTATCGCATAATTTTTGTTTATCCTCGAGGAACACCTGGGCACCACTTCCATGGGAGCAGAACATGCTCCATATCATGATTCTCCCTCCAGACCCTTGAACAGTGTGAGTAAGGCACTAAGTTTCTCTCCAAGGTTTCTAATTCATTGGTAGTGAGTGTAAATAAAGCGTATGGTTTACAGAAATAACTAGTATGTTGTAGCCATCACGAAACCTCCTTCTATATTTTTCCTTTTTCTGATCCCTCCCCATGCTTGACGAGGAAGCAATATTCCTAACAAAAACAAAATTACACATGCAAAAACTTGACGACCATCCCAATGTCTGAATTATTGCAAAAGCAAAGCAAAGAGCGAAAATTGAAAGTTATTTTAAAAGCCTTGCTTGAATTAATTACAAATATTTCATTTGTTAACAAACATAAGATGGCAACAGTTAAAAATTTTAAATCATTGAGATAATATTTCCGATCATTTCCATACAATTAAAATCACGAGAAATACGCAGACGACAATCTATTACGATTTATCTTTCTTATTGTTGCATTAATAAAGCTATTTTTATTCGCTAAAAAAATAATGATAATAAAAATAAATCAGCACCTCTTGGCGCGATTGGCGCCAAAATTGAACCAAAGCCTGTTTACATATGGATTCACATATATTCCAAATTTCAACCAGAACGTAGCATTACTTCTTGAGATAGGGCACTCACAATGGAAAAAAAGAACGGGCGATTGCGCTACCCCCTTTTTACTTTCTTCTATATCTAATATATAGAAGAAAGTATTGGATTCGTGCAAATTTTCGAATTTCGAATTTTGACGGATTCGAACGTTTTGAGGTGTGCTGAGTCCATTTCGACCATTTTTGGAAAATGTCTGTCTGTCTGTGTGTGTGTGTGTATGTATGTATGTGTGTATGTATGTGTGTCACGTCTGTGTGTGACCAGTTTTTTGTGGCCGCTCTACAACAAAAACTACCGCATGAAATCGAACGAAATTTAGTACACATATGTGCCCCTATGTGAACTTGTGCCCATTAGTATTTGGCGCGAATTCCTCCAAGGGGGGTGGAGCAATGGGACGTTTTTCGAGTTACGCGTGCTTGCTATTCCTCAGGAAGTTACTGGCGGAATCAAACAAAATTTGGTCCATATGTTGGGATTAACAGGAACAGGTGCTGATTCAATTTTGGTGTCAATAACTCAAACGGGGGTTGAGCTGTAGAACGTTTTTTGTCGTCAATTGTGACTGCTGTATCTCAAGAAATAATGAACGGAATGAAAGAAAAATTTATCGGCAAGTAGCCCTTAGTGGGTATAAGAACTGATTTTATTTTTGTGTCAACAGCTAAAAGGGGGGTAGCGCAATCACCCGTTCTTTTTTTCCGTTTTGAGTGCCCTATCTCAAGAAGTAATGCTGCGTTCTGGTTGAAATTTGGAATATATGTGAATCCATATGTAAACAGGCTTTGGTTCTATTTTGACGCCGATCGCTCCAAGAGGTGTTGATTTTTTTTTTTTTTTTTTTTGCGAATAAAAATATTTTTATTAATGCAACAATAAGAAAGATAAATCGTAATAGATTGTCGTCTGCGTATTTCTCGTGATTTTAATTGTATGGAAATGATAGGAAATATTATCTCAATGATTTAAAATTTTGAACTGTTGCCATCTTATGTTTGTTAACAAATAAAATATTTGTAATTCATTCAAGCAAGGCTTTTAAAATAACTTTCAATTTTCGCTCCTTGCTTTGCTTTTGCAATAATTCAGACATTGGGATAGTCGTCAAGTTTTTGCATGTGTCATTTTGTTTTTGTTGGGAATATTGCTTCCTCGTCAAGCATGGGGAGGGATCAGAAAAAAAAAAAAAAAGAAAAATATAGAAGAAAGTTTCGTGATGGCCACAACATACTAGTTAACTGTT
Organism: Uloborus diversus; assembly: GCF_026930045.1. Lineage (NCBI taxonomy): Eukaryota > Metazoa > Arthropoda > Arachnida > Araneae > Uloboridae > Uloborus > Uloborus diversus. The sequence goes on from NC_072736.1 coordinate 138,959,415, forward strand.
GTCACCAAAATAAAATCAGCTTTTATACCCACTAAGGGCTACTTGCCGATAAATTTTTCTTTCATTCCGTTCATTATTTCTTGAGATACAGCAGTCACAATTGACGACAAAAAAGTTCTATAGCTCAACCCCCGTTTGAGTTATTGACACCAAAATTGAATCAGCACCTGTTCCTGTTACTGGCAACATATGGACCAAATTTTGTTTCATTCCGCTAGTTACTTCCTGAGGAATAGCAATCACGCGTAACTCAAAAAACGTCCCATTGCTCCACCCCCTTGGATGAATTCGCGCCAAAAACCAATGGGCACAAGTTCACATAGGGGCACATATGTGTACCAAATTTCGTTCGATTTCATGCGGTAGTTTTTGCTGTAGAGCGGCCACAAAAAACTGGTCACACACAGACGTGACACACATACACACATACACACAGACAGACAGATATTTTCCAAAAATGGTCGAAATGGACTCAGCACACCTCAAAACGTTCAAATCCGTCAAAATTCGAAATTCGAAAATTTGCACGAATCCAATACTTTCTTCTATATATTAGATATAGAAGAAAGTAAAAATCATATTTTTTCTCTGGATAAATAATTCAAAAGTTAAATCTTTTGCTGAATATTAAAACACGAAAATATCAAATATGCAAAAACTCGCAAAGCACTGAATTGTGTATAAGTAACTGATTCTCTGATAAGTATAAAACATAGTATTAACTTGTGATAACCTTTATTACTTTCTTCTATATCTAATATATAGAAGAAAGTATTGGATTCGTGCAAATTTTCGAATTTCGAATTTTGACGGATTCGAACGTTTTGAGGTGTGCTGAGTTCATTTCGACTATTTTTGGAAAATGTCTGTCTGTCTGTGTGTGTGTGTGTATGTATGTATGTGTGTGTGTATGTATGTGTGTCACGTCTGTGTGTGACCAGTTTTTTGTGGCCGCTCTACAGCAAAAACTACCGCATGAAATCGAACGAAATTTGGTACACATATGTGCCCGTATGTGAACTTGTGCCCATTGGTTTTTGGCGCGAATTCCTCGAAGGGGGGTGGAGCAATGGGACGTTTTTTGAGTTACGCGTGCTTGCTATTCCTCAGGAAGTAACTGGCGGAATCAAACAAAATTTGGTCCATATGTTGCCATTAACAGGAACAGGTGCTGATTCAATTTTGGTGTCAATAACTCAAACGGGGGTTGAGCTATAGAACGTTTTTTTGTCGTCAATTGTGACTGCTGTATCTCAAGAAATAATGAACGGAATGAACGAAAAATTTATCGGCAAGTAGCCCTTAGTGGGTATAAGAGCTGATTTTATTTTGGTGTCAACAGCTAAAAAGGGGGTAGCGCAATCGCCCGTTCTTTTTTTCCATTGTGAGTACCCTATCTCAAGAAGTAATGCTACGTTCTGGTTGAAATTTGGAATATATGTGAATCCATACGTAAACAGGCTTTGGTTCAATTTTGACGCCAATCGCTCCAAGAGGTGTTGATTTTTTTTTTTTTTTTTTTTTGCGAATAAAAATAGCTTTATTAATGCAACAATAAGAAAGATAAATCGTAATAGATTGTCGTCTGCGTATTTCTCGTGATTTTAATTGTATGGAAATGATCGGAAATATTTTTTTTTTTTTTTTTTTTTTTATTTCCAATGGCTGGCAGGAAGAAAAGGTTACAAAGAACAAAATAGCAAAAACAAACACAATACACAGAACAAGGAAAAATACAGAAACAATAGGGTGAAATATTTAGCTGCCGATACGCTCTCTTGCTTCCCAATAACGGTCACACAGGCTACGTCTGGAAAGCTGGGTGCAAGTGTGCAGGTGACGAATGTCCATTTCTTCGTTTGAATTGCAAAGGGGACAATTGGGACTCTTCACAAGCCTTAAGCGGTAAAGATGTTTTGGTAAACAGTCATGGCCAGTTAAAAGTCGAAACAAAGCCACTGACTCTGCTCTTGGTGCTGAAGGGACAAAATCACGGTTTACAAGCTTTGTGGTTGCTTCTAGCTTTTAGGTCTTGCCAAAAAAAAACTCTTGATTTTTTCCTCATATATAACTTTATTGCATTGAATGAGACTGGCTCATTTGGTAGTTGAATAATAGCAGACCCCCTCTTGGCCAGAGCATCAGCAAGCTCATTTCCTCTAATCCCACAGTGTGCAGGGATCCACTGCAACACCACTTTTATATTCTGCTGCACCAGATCGTTAATGAAACTGCGACATTCAGAAATTTCCTGCGATTTGCAGCTCTTTATCGATGCTATCGCCTCAATAGCCGCTTGAGAATCCGATAGGACAACGCATCCCTTAAGTTTAAAATCACGGTATTTCAACTGATCTAAAGCCAGGTGTATAGCTTTTACCTCTCCATCGAATGCAGAGGCATATTTTCCAACAGGAATAGAAAAAGAAAAGTGCTCACTGTAGACGCCTGCACCTGCATTTATATGGTCTGCTACTCTTGACCCATCGGTATATATATGTATCCATTCACTTTCGGGGTATTTGGTGTAAATCGTCTCCAGAGCAATGGCCCTAAGAACTACTTGGTCAGTCTCACTCTTTAAAACAGGCTGTATCAAATTTAAATCATAATTCACTGGTTCGTATTCGCATGGGTTTGTTGGTAAAGGGAGCGACTGTAGGTTAGAATTGATGTCATACATTCGTTTTGTATCAAGCGCAAACTGCACAAACCCCTTTTGCGTTTTGAGAGATCTCGGGTGCAACTCCGGTTTCCATTCGTTTCTAAATGGTATTCTTTGCATTTTTTCAAATAAAAGTAGAGTTTTCTCCTCTATGTATGATTTCATTGATCTGAAGTTAGTAAATAAAAACAATGCATCCAGTGGTGTTGATTTCACGGCTCCTGTTATTAGGCGGAGTGCTTGGTTATGTATAGTTTCAACTCTGTTCAGGACATGTTTTGATGCAGTGCTCAGTACCTCACAGCAATAGCTCATTAATGGGAGAACAAACGTCCTATAGGTAATTTCAAGCGTATTACGACTACAGCCCCATTTGCAGCCCGCTAGGCGTTTCAATACGTTTAAACGTCTGCATACCTTTTCAACAGTCTTCTCAACGTGGGATTTCCAATTAAGCTTGCTGTCAAAAGTTACTCCCAAATAATCATATTCATCAGTATGGGATAGAATATCCTGTTTAAATTTTATTTCAGGTTTTATTTTCTTATGTGCAAGCGAAAACGTCTGAACAGCTGACTTTGAAGCATTTAAAAACATGTTATTATTATCACACCAACTGGACAATGCCCCCATAGCTCTGTTAAGTGTCTCCTCAATGTTCTTGACTCCATTGCGTTTTTTAGTTTCAGTCCATATGACCAAATCATCAGCAAAAAGAAGGCATTTAATACCTGGAATAGATTTAATCGACTGGATCAAATCATTGATGTAAATGTTGAACAAAATGCAACTCAAAATTGCTCCCTGAGGCAATCCAGTATGAAGTAATTTGTATTTTGAAAAGTCAGTTCCACATCTTACCCTACACAAACGTTGATTGATAAAGGTGAATAACCAATTAAACATATTCGAATGGACGTTCAAATTTTTTAACTTAAGGGAACAAGGGACTTTTGAATTTTACTTTTCAATTTTATAATTTTACACCATGTATTTGAAGTAATAGAACAAAAATAATATTTTCATATCAATATTAGACATTTTAAATGTTAATTTAAAAATTTTAGGGTTAAAAAAGGTGTTTTGTGAGGCATATGGAACGCAACATGGGCAGAATTGAAAACACTCCAGGCGCAATTCATGTAAACGAAAACCAACAATATTTTTTTTCCAGATGTAGTTTATCCGTATGAACATAAATGGGCATTGAATTCAATCTATGTGCGTATATAAACTAGAAAAAAAAAAAAGCAAATTATGAATAGAATTTTACGTTTTTTTAATACGTATGCTACTTTGCTAACAGCGGATAAATAGTAAATTTTTGTATTTGGGTAAAGTAATGCCCAGTTTTATGAAGTATAAGACTGTTAATGTGCTCAAAAAATTTTGAAGCGATACAGTGAAAAATAATGCGGTGGGAGCATTTCGAGCCAAAAATGATGATTAAAAACGTGTAAACAAAAATCAGCTGATACTTTTATCCCTTTAAATACCACGCCCCCTTTTTTAAAAATGTAAATAAAATGCGTAAAAATCATAATATCGCAAAAATGAAAATGGATTATCAAAGCTGGTACTAAGCTCTATTTTTTTGGCGCAAAAACAATTTTTGTGAAATTTGGTTGATTTTCCGAATGTATAAGGTCCCTTGTCCCCTTAAGAAATAGTTTTTCCTTCCAAACCAAATCATATGCAGATCTAAAATCGACAAAAACTGCAGTTAAATAGTTGCTTCGATCTAGAGCATCTTTTACATCTTGACTCAATAGAGCCACCTGCTGGTTTGTAGATCTATGTACTCTAAAACCTGCTTGTTCATCAGCAAGTAATCCCTTACTTTCAAGGTACCAATTTAGTCTATTAAAAACCATTCTCTCCATCGTCTTACCGAGTACACTAGTGAGGGAAATCGGGCGGTAGTTTTTCAAATCATTTGGATCCTTGTCCTTTTTTAAAATTGGAATAATCAATGCTTTTCTCCATTGTGAAGGTACTATACCTGTTCTCCAAGATTCATTAAATATTTTTAAAATTGTCTGCAATGCGTTAGGGCCAAGGTGCCTTAAAAATTCTGGATGTATTCCATCTTCACCAGGTGACTTTTTGTCCTTCAAAGAGGCAATCGAAAGACGTAGTTCAGACATGGAGAATGGATTCACGAAAATATCTGTGGAAAAACCTAACTGGGGTTGAAATTTTGATCTTTCCTTAATTTCTCTCTTCAGGACCTTCGAATTTCTTCTTGCAAAAGGACTCTTCTTTTGATTTTGTGCCAAAAACTGTACAAATGCATTTGCTATATCTTTATCAGAACGCAAAGTTCTGTTATTGACCTGTAAAAAAGTCCTACGTGGAGATGATTTTTTACCTTGTATATTCGCAAGAAATTTATAAGTTTTAAGGCTGTCCGATTGGTAATTAATTTCACTAATAAACTTAGTGAAGGTTTCACGCTTAGCGTTAATAATAGCTCTCTTCAAAATTGCTGCTTGTTTCCTCCATGCTCTGACAGCTACAGGACTACCAGTTATCTCAGCTTCTTTTCTAAGGCTGTTTCTCAGCTGTTTTTCCTGCTCGAGATTTTCATTCCAAAAGCTTCTATAACATTTAACTCTACCTCTTGGTATCCACTCTTTAGCGCACGCAATAATAACCTTATTAATTGTATGACAAGTTTTGTCAATGCTGTTTGAAAAGTCAAAATTCTCCATCTTCAGCGATTCTTCTAAAGATTCTTTAAATTCCCTCCATTTAGCCTTCTTGAAATTCCAAGACATCTTAGATACATCCTTTGGAGGTGTTTGGTTAAACGTAGCAATATCGATGTTTGCCACAACCATTCTATGTCCTGAACCAGGGTCATCAATGACTTTTCTTGTAGTTTCTTGGGCGAGATCTTGATCGGAAATATTATCTCAATGATTTAAAATTTTTAACTGTTGCCATCTTATGTTTGTTAACAAATAAAATATTTGTAATTAATTCAAGCAAGGCTTTTAAAATAACTTTCAATTTTCGCTCTTTGCTTTGCTTTTGCAATAATTCAGACATTGGGATGGTCGTCAAGTTTTTGCATGTGTAATTTTGTTTTTGTTGGGAATATTGCTTCCTCGTCAAGCATGGGGAGGGATCAGAAAAAAAAAAGAAAAATATAGAAGAAAGTTTCGTGATGGCCACAACATACTAGTTTTTGAAAATTGCTGAGACAAGACTAATGACATATGGAATTCCGTAAATTATATTGAACTGAAATATTCCCAGCTGTTTCTTTTAATATCTCATTCTGATAACTAGGCGACTTTGATTTCATTACGAACAATAAGATATGCATATCTTTTTTGAGAGTTTTGGAGTCCCACAGAAAAAGATGGACGTCGCTCATATCTTGTGGCTTGTTACCAGTGTTTTGTTTTGCATTCAGTCGAGAGTTTTTGGTAAGCTACTTTCATATTTTTTCTACCATTTTTAACTTCTGATTTCTATGACTATACTAGTTTAACCTTTAGAGCAAATTTTTACATATTTGTGCAAGTTTCAAGGATTACTTTTCAGTCCATAAGTTACGCAATTAGTATAATTCATTAGTTTAAATTGTTACTGGTGCTATATGATTGGTTGTATCTATCACGCATTAATTCTCATTCCAATGCGAACACGATTAATATCTATTCAATCTGAAATATATATTTTCATGTAGTTTTGGCATGGTTCTGGTTCTCTTTACATATACTGGGAAAATGCCATCAGCTATGGCAGGGGTTCCCAAAGTCTGTGCCATAAGGCATCAATGATACCTATATACAGGGTGTTCCGTTTTAACCTGCAAGACCTTTATTTTCGCAACTGTTAGACCTAGATGCATACTACCAATTGCAAAAATGTTTGAAATCAGATTCAGAGTTAAGATTAGATAAGTTTGAAGCATAAATAAAAATGAGTAAAAAAATACAAAATGTTACTCTTTATACGGGCCCCAGGTTCCCTAACTTATATTTAAGGAAATAATCTCCATTGAAAAATAAATCCAACGCAAAAACTTCGACATTAGCACGACTAATATTCACCGAGATATGAACCGCAGCGTTTTGTGACTTAACGACTTTTCATTCGCCGTCAATAACAACTTTTGCGGGAAAATATAGCGGCTAACAAGGGTTTAAAATTATATGTATGCAAAAAGTGGTTTTTCAAATTGTTCGAGCTTTTGTGGTGTGTTCTTGCGTATCAAGGCATAACATTTGCATTAATTTTGAAAAAGCAACGAAAAATATGAATACTTAGTTTTTTTACTTCGACAACCTGTCATTCCTCTGAAAAGGCGATACGTTCAAATTTCATCTTTTGTATGATCCCTTAAAATTTTGAACTCGAATATCTCCTTGAGTTTTGGTCGCACAAATGTCAAGTTTTTTGTGTTATTAATGTTTTTCAGTGGAGATTGTTTCCCTAAATATAAGTTACGGGAACTAAGGTCTGTATAAAAAGTTAAATTTTGTATTTTTTGACTCATTTTTATTTTTGCTTCAAACTTTCAGTACCTTAACTCTGCAACTGATTTTGAACACTTTTGCAATTAGAAGTATGCATTTAGGACTAACGGTTGCGAAAATAGAGGTCTTGCAGGTTAAAACGGAACACCCTGTATATGCATAATCGGCAAGAGTGACGTGCGAAAATTATGTCTCTTCAAACAGTGCCGTGAATCGGAAAAGTGTGAGAACCCCTGAGCTACGGGGTAACAGGTAAGATGCATTATCACAGTAAAAAATAAAATAAGACAAACAAAAGAACATTATCTGAAAAAAAAGCAATGACTGAGAAGTAGCAATTAAACCTATAATGAATTTTTAATGATATATTTCGTTGCGTGCGATTAAGGTAAAACTTAAGGGAAGGGACGTTATAAATTGGCCGTGTCTCCACCAAATCGAAGGTTAAAAATGAGATGCCAAATTTAGTGTCCACTTGGTGATTTTTGTGACATATAAGGGAGGTTCCTATTTTTCCCTTGAAAAGATTTCAATGGACAATCTCTGTAAAACTGTTTCATGCATTAGGTCACAGTAAGCTAGGAGAGATAGCATTTAAAGTGTTCCGTTACTTATGGTACTTTTATAAAATTTCATTTGAAAAAATTTAAAGAACACATTAAACTATATTGATTAATATTTTCCGTCATCCCTAATCCCCCCCCCCCTCCAACGGTCAAAGAGTCAAGAATGTTTCACTACTAAAAATTTTCCTGAAATTTTACAGTAAAGAGTACTTTCATTTAAGTTGTTAGAACTTTTTACCGTAAGACCTTATTTTAGTGCAAAATTTGCAGTAAAAAAACAGAGAACGCTGTATCTAGTTGCGCTGTGTGTAAAAGTTAAGATGTAAGCAATGAGGCTCGAACCTGAGTTCCTCTTATTCGCAGACCGGTTTGTCAGTCCCTATACCGAATGGTTCTCGACGAGAAAGCGGAATGAGAAATTATATTCTTCGCACCATAAATCACGTGGTGAATCAATTGTATGCACTGCGATTTGAAACCGCAGCAATCTCTAACTTTTTCGGTACAATTTACTCTAAAACTTTTCTGCACTGTAAATACACTGTTTTACAGTAATGTGTACCATAAAATCAAGGGCGCCCATATGCAAAATTGTAAGGGGGGGGGGGGCTTAGATATTTTCCCCATGGGTTAGGAGGGTATTTTCTCCATGGAAACCGATTTCAGGACAAATTAGAGTCATTAAAATATATCATTTTTAATAACATTCATTAATGGCTGGAGAATAAATGTTTTTACATTTTTGCAAAGAAAAAAGTACCAAAAGCAAGGAAGTTCTAATTTCAAAGGGTGGGCTCGAGCCCCCCCCCCCCCTTGGCCCCCTATATGGGCGCCCTTGCATAAAATGTTCCTCACTTTTTAACCGGTTTTTCGTCCAAATGACTGTACGTTTGCAACTAATTTGATTCATAGGGGAAAGTGATGACTACACTCAAGATCCAACTTACATATATTGCCGATACACTCAAAAGTTCGATGCTCTCGTAAATTCGACGGGACACATTTACAGCCCGAAATATGGAGAAGGAGATTACCCAGCCGAGCTTGGATGCAACTATGAAATATCTTTCCCTCGTAATTACGTAAGATTTGTTTTTCTTACATTTCTGTGTTTGTTTTCGTTTTTTCTATTTCTATTAAAGTTAGATTTTTATAACATTTTCCCAATAGAATTGATTAAAAAAATTATATGGTGTCCAGTTGGGTAATCTGTATAGTTTAAGAAACTTTATGTTTGAGACATAAATGCAAAAGAAAGCAAAATCTGAAACCATCTCAAGTAAATGCACTACTCTAAATCTATGAAATAAGAGGGGGGGGAACGTACGTTTTGCGGCGTCGCACAGAAATGCACAATGGTAATTTTACAGCATATTTAAAATTCAGGCTAAAACATTGAAACAGTAATAAATCGAAAACTAAATCAGAAACCAAAATCAAAAACCAAATAATCTATCGTGGCCAAAATTAAAGAACAGTAAACTATCTAATAAATGAAACTAAATTTTAAAGATACAGATTAGTAAATGATGCTGAAATCTTAAGACCAGTGGTAATAGTAAGAGAAGGAGTAAGTGAGGATTCTTTTTCCATCAGTTTAACAGATCTCAAAATTCACTGGTAAAATTACGAAAATTGTTAGGAAAAAGGCAGAAAGACTCAAGAATAGCTATTTCTGAAGTATTTTGCCTCGCCAAACACGAAAATCACCATAAAAAGTTGACATCAGCTCGAGTTTTCAAGATGCAGAGCCAACTTGGGTAGTGAAATCCCACTAAAATACTCTTTTTTCTTGATGGATAGAAGCACCATCCAAGGGACTGACTAAACTTCGGCCCCTGATTGGTTTAGAAAATCTCACTGCATAAACCGAAATTAGACTTCAAGAAATTTAAATTCTGGGAAGAGAAATGCTCAAAATGAGCCTATAGTAGATCCGTCCATTTCTGCTTCCACCAATGCTCGTTCTGCTGGGTATCCTCATATATATAATAACCAAAAGCCAATGATCGAGAAACGCTCCTGACGTCATCAACAATGAAACTCGCGCCACGGCATGATAATTTGATAATATGGTTTGGTAATGCTTAAAATGCAGGGAGGGCTTTACTGTTACAAAAGGCTGAACTGGATCCGGTCTTAACTGTTTTACTGATAAGACTATGTCATTTCAGGGGAATGAAGAAACGAAAAAGTGGTCAACAATGAACACTATCTACCATGGGCGTAGCTAAGGGGGGGGTTTTGGGGACAAAACCCCCCCCCCCCCGAAAAGTTAGTCTCAAAAAAAAAAAAAAGAAGAAAAGAAGAGAGAAGAGAAAGAAAAAAAAAAAGAAGAAAAGGAAAAAATTCCAAGCGATTATATATATATGTATATATTATATATATATATATATATATATATATGTGTATATATATATATATATATATATATATATATATATATATATATATATATGTATATATATGTATATATATGTATATATATGTATATATATATATATGTATATATATATATATGTATATATATATATATATATATATATATATGTATATATATATAAGTAGGTAAAAAATGAGAGTTCAACGCCAGGAGGAAGTGTGAAGTGGAACCACTTCCTCCCCACCCCCTAACGATCTTCCTCCGACCTCCACTTCCTCCAACCTTGGGCTGCGCCTCCTCCGCCTCCCACTCCCCCTCTGACCTTGGGGTTGCGCATGAATCTTGAAGAAGGTGACGAGGGTTTTTTCCCGTGATTTCGCCCTTCCTCGCTTTCACTCTTCCTCGCTTTTGCTCGGCTACGTTTTCGCCCTTCCTCGTTTTCGCTCGGCTACATTTTCGCTCGAGTTTTTGCTCTTCCTCGTTTTTGCTCGCGTTTTTACCGTGAAAGGTTACAGGGATATTTTTAGACTTTGTCGTTTTTACCGTGAAAAGTTTTTGGACTTAGAATATTTTTCCGTAACCTTATACGATGGTTTTCGAGTGGCAACCTGTTTAGGGTATGACAAAACGTCACAATTGTTGTCATAAGAATGTGTGATACTTTTTGTCATACCATCCTCATGAAGTTGTACAGAGCTATTTCCAGTGTTTTTTTTTTTTTTTTTACAAACATACTGGACTTTGTCGTTTTTTTTTTTACCGTGAAAGATTTTCCCTACGTTTCTGAACTTTGTTACAAAATAAATTTATGTTTTAAGTTGACGGTCCCACCAACCAGCCCGGTGTATTAAATACACCCCATCAACTTCTTTTCATCTGCCAATGCAATTTGCATACAAATGCAGATCAATTTTGAAGATTTTTCACAAGTTAGATCAATCAGCTTTAATATTCAATATGATTTATACATTTTCATGAGTTATGTTTTAATCGCGTTATTAATCGTTTACACTGTCATTTTATTATTTTCATGCATTTATTATACTTGTAAAAATAAATCCCAACTCTGTTATATTTATCATTCTTTCGGTGATTCTTTTTTTTTTTCGGACTTTGAATAATTTCGACGAATGGTTGTCAAGACAACCAAAGTTTCGCGAATTTAATTATTTTTATTTTACAGAGTGTCGGGAATCGAACACCCAAACTTTGAGTTAGCAAAAACGTATGCTAACCACTATGCTATATTTCCCATTACACTTTCAGTCTTAATGTGAATCTGTACCATGACAACGAATATTACAATTAAATTAATTTTAAAACCATCAGTTAATTCACTCTTTAGTACTAATCATGGCATATCATTAACTGTATTTCAGCTCATAATTGAAACTATCATCATTATTATTATTTTTCATAATAACAAAGTTTTCACTTAAGTAAAGATTTATTTAAATACAACCCATTCGAGATTTTAGATTTGGTTCAATGCTTTGTGGACTTGAAATATATTTTAAACTTTGATTTTCTTTTTCATGCATTTCAAACTTTATCATTTTTTATTTTTTCTAACTTGTTAAATTTCCTTAACTAATTTCTTTTTTCTTTGTCAAATTGACAAATATTTTTTCTAACTTGTAAAAATTTCGAAGAAATAATTTTCTTAACTAATTTTTTTTTTTTGACTTTCATACAACAAAATATTTTTTCTTACTTGTTAAATTTTCGAAGAAATAATTAACTTAAATATTCTTTCACACATTTTGAACTTTAACGTTTTTTCCTGTCATTTAGCACTTTGATTTTTTTTTTCACTATTTTAGCGTTTTTCAATTATTTTCAGTCTTTAACTATTTTCTTAACTTTTTAGTCTTTAACTAATTTCAAGCATTTCAGACTTAGATTATTTTTTCGTGATTTCGATTTTTTTTAGTATATTTTAGAGTTTGATCATTTTCTCGCTTGTTTTTACTTTATCGTTTTTTTCCGATATTTTTAAACTTAGAAATTTTTCACAAGTAGTGACAGGAATCGAACCTTCAAATTTTTCAAAACGTTATCATGTCTTCAATTTTTGCAATCATGTCAAACTTGCAATCAATTTACTCGTAGTAGTAATTAACACTTATCATTAACAAATTTTCTCAGATTTTAAAAAATCAACTTAATTAATTTTTTCCAGTAAGCAAATTGCGCACTCAAGTTACATTCCAACACTGCATATACGTTTCAAGAGTTTCATTGAATTTATCACATTCCATTTAATTAACTCTAATAATTACTTTTTCATTAATACTTAACTTAATCATTTTATCATACATTTATTCCAGTTACAAAATTATGCTTAAAAGTTATTTATTTTTCTTAGCACAAGAGATTTTAACATGTTCCTACTAAAATGCTTTTCACTCTAGTTTGAGTTTACTAAAATAGCAACTCATTTACGATTTAGATTCATTTAATCGTCTTTGATTCTTTTTCATTGTTAATATTTTAAATTATCACATACGTTATTATTTTTATACATTTATCCATTTAATTTTCCAAAATCTACAATCAATTTACTTTTTGTATTAATTAACACTTATCACTATCAAATATTTTCATGAATTTTAAAAATTATCTTCTTAAATAATTTTTTACTGTAACCAAATTTCCCACTCAAGTTATATTTTATCACTACATATGCTTTTCATGAGTTTCACTTAATTTATCGCATTTCATTTAATTAACTCTAATAATTATTTTTTTATCATCGATATTTAAGTTAATCATATTTTCCTTTCTTTATTTTTTTTTCATGCAAACACTCTTGATGGAATAAAACAAAATTTTCAACTTTCATGAATTAAATCCCCTCTGAATATTTTATTTTACTTTACCATACTTTACTATTTTACTTACTGCGTTTTACTATTTATCATTCATTACAGCTTTTCCAAAATATTACTTTACAACCAACCAATTTCATTAACAGAATTTTCATTACAATTTATAAATTTCACTTTTATTTAATTATTTTTACCTACAGTAAAATAAAACACATAACACAAAAATGTTAAACATCAATGAAGTACCCAAGAAATGTTAAAATTATAAGTCGAGTATCAAAACTTCATGTCAGCAAATTTTAAAAATAGACTTACCGAAAAATAACTTCTACTGAAATTCATTTCAAAACTTGGAATCAATTTACTCTTAGCATTAATAAACACTTATCATTAAGAAATTTTCATGGATTTTAAAAATCAACTTATTTTATTTTTTTTCAGTAAGCAAATTTCGCACTCAAGTTACATTTTATCACATTTTATTTAATTATTTTTTGATTAGTATTAAACTTAGTCATTTTATCGCTTAGTATTTAACTTAATCATTTTCTTGCTTGTTTTTACTTTATCGTTTTTTTTCCCCGTTATTTTTAAACTTAGAAATTTTTCACAATTAGTAACAGGAATCGAACACACAAATTTTTCGAAACATTATCAAGTCTACAATTTTCATCCAACTAAGTTAATTTAAAAACTTGCAATCAATTTACTCTTAGTAGTAATTAACACTTATCATTATCAAATTTTCACGATTTTAAAAAAATCAACTTATTTAATTTTTTTCCAGTAAGCAAATTTCGCACTCAAGTTACATTTCATCACTTTATATGCTTTTCAAGAAATTCATTTAATTTATCACATTTTATTTAATCAACTCTATTAATTATTTTTTGATTAGTATTTAACTTAGTCATTTTATCGCATAGTGGTTTACTTTATTATTATTTTTTTTTTCATACAAGCACTCTTGTTAGAATAAAACAAAATTTTCAACCTTCATGAATTAGAATCACTTTGACTATTTCATTTTCCCAATAATATTTTACTTTAACAACTAATTTCTTTAACAAAATCGATATCATTTATTTTAGTCTTTATCCTTTTCGAACGATACATTCAAATGGACAGCTATACGTTAGATTAAGAAACTTAATCTAAAATTTGACAAATTAAGCTAAAGCTAAATACTGACTAAAATTAAGTACAAAAGACTAACCTTTTTGGGGTGAAATCTCTCAAGTACCAGCTATCGCGAAGTTATTTAAAAACAGTGAATGAAATTGTAATAAGTGGATTGTTAATTATAACTCAATCTCACAAATTACAACTACACGCATGTTTTATTTGAAATCGCTGCATACGGCTGTTTGCCCATCGTCGATTTGCAGAAGGCATGCCGTAAAATCGCAAATCAACTCGGCTGTTGAAAAAAACTACCGTAATCCTACAGCACTTCGGATGGTCCACACACAACGGTGCGAATTGAGGAAATGACTTTATCAATATTTCTATCTACCCTTTACCGATAACAGATAACAAACCCCACGTGCGAGTATGATTCACCCCTTAGCAAGTACGTCTTGTAAGTGATGTCACTGTTTCTGACCAATTAAAATTAGTTCACGTTTCTCAAATATCAAGCACATAGATCGACAATAGTCTGATGTCAGGTTTTCCAAACAAAATTTTAGATTTTAATTCGTAGTTTCGAATTAATTTCTTTTTCATTTCAAACTTATAAAAAAAAAATTTCCAGCTTGTAAGAATATTTCTTTCAAAAACAGATTTTTGATTCAAAACAGTATTTTTTCAAACTTGTAATATTTTTCTACTTAGAAAATGAAATCAAAAATTTTTGTTTTCTTTAATCATATAAAATGTTTTTAAGAAATAATTTCTCAAACTTGTAATATTTTTCCACTAATTAAAAAAAAATCAATTTTTTTTTCAATCATATAAAAATAAATTTTTAATCTTACAACAATAAATTTTTCCGCAAAAATATTTTTTTCAAATCAAAATAATAATAATATTTTTGTAACATATTATTTTTTTTCTTTTCGATCTTTTTTTTTCTTTCGCAAAACTATTTTCTTTTTTTTTTTTTTTTCAAAAATTTTCAAACTTACAAAATAAAATTTTTTCAACTGAATCTTTAAACGAAATGCTTTAATTAAATTTAAAACTCAATATCACTTTACTCTTAGTATTAATAACCAATAGCACTTAACCATTTACTCTTTGCACTCTAAGTATTAATTAACACACATGCATTAGAAATAATAATAATAATGTTTAAGATACTTACAAATCATCCACTCAAGCTTTCAAATATCCATCTAGCATGTTATTGTTCATTCGTGTGAGGGAACTTGTAATAAAACTTTACACATCAACCGAAATTATAAGCGAAAATATCACATTTTTAGCACTTAATATAATCCTACAATTAACAAATTGGTTTTAACTTTGAATTTAAGAAAAATAAAAACTATTACACACTTAGTAACATATCTATCGATGTATATTATTTCATGACAAATCACAAATAGGTGAGGATCTTTTATCGATCATGTGACCAACTAAATTAAGAAAGAGCGTTCTTATCTCATATGAGAATTTATAAGTCTTTAATATTTCTCTTTAATGTAAGTGTATTGATACGTACGAGTTTGTGTATGTGAATATAACTGTGTATTGTTTTCAAACCATTGACATGTTTAAGCTTAACGGTTCTAATTTTGACTTTCCACTTAGCATTAGTCGAAGTCCTTCGCATGTATTAAACTATAGAAATATTACAAAAATTATATTTTCACTCAGTCTTAATTACAAAACCATACAATAAGATGAAGACAACACCGATAGTATAAAGATTACTTACAATAAAGTGCATATAAAAAATATATGTAAGAGTGATTTCAAAGTATAATCCATCAACCATATTCAACAACTCAATCAAAACACAAGTCTCTTTTAAAATGATAAACACAATTTATTCACACACACAGTAAAAGACAATTAAAAAATATATGTAAGAGTGATTTCAAAGTATAATCCATCAACCATATTCAACAACTCAATCAAAACACAAGTCTCTTTTAAAATGATAAACACAATTTATTCACACACACAGTAAAAGACAATTAAAAAAACTTTCATCTTTAAGTAAAACTCTTCAAAACTTTCAAGCGTATTTTTAACATCGATTGCATCAAATAAATCAGACACATGACATTTTAAACATGGACTATCAACATTCAAAGTAACGAAGTCACGGGTCAAGTTTTCCCAATTAACATTAAAAAGAGCCTGTTCGAAAAAAGTGTCGAACTTTCGACCCCTTGTTAATGATTCACATTCATGCACTCTCTCTCATGTAAAAAATGAATCCATTTTTACAATCCACACATTCTTTTTAGAAAGGTAGTTTATGTTGCATATGAGCTCATCAAATAGTCACTTACGTAGAGAATCAGCCAGTTTACGAACTTCTTGTGATGTATATGTGCTGATTTTATCACATCGACAATCACAGGGATATTTTTTCTCAATTTCCGAAAGGATGTACTTTTTTAGAGTATAAGTCATAAGTTTGTCTTTGATACTACGTGAGATACAAGGGGACGCGTAGCACAATTTGTCAATCTGGCTTTCCAAAAGTAGAATTCTATCAGGCATCAACTGGAACACTTCTCGTTTCAGTTTGAACAATCTTTGCACACTAACACAGATGTTACCATTCGCACTCGACTCTCCTTTTTTTTTTTATAACAAAAGCGAAATCACGGTCTTCGATTAATTTTTGATTTATATTTTTACGTAGGCTTGAAATAAGTGATCTCCACACATCTGGTTCTAAGGAAATACCATCCTTAGTTGGTCGAAGAATACCATCTTTCCCACACGTATATCTTCTAATATGCACGCATGTACGTTTCCGAAAAGTATTCACCTAAAGTGAAAATACAATCACCCAAGTCTATCATATCATCAGGCTGTGGAGAAGCCTCAGTGTTCATTTTCATGTTCGTTGCATCCCATCTGTTCATCTTCAGGCTTCAAAGTTTCAGAATGATTTTCACCAGCCTTAGTCATTCTTAACTCTCATAGGATTAAGAGTCACAATACTAAAACAACTTCCTGCGAACTTAAAAAATAAATCAAACTAGGTTTTAACACTAGCGGGTGAAGAAAAATCCTAAGTACATAGAATAAAATTTCACGACGTCTTTCAAAGCTCAGAATCACTCTGAAAATGATTCTCCAAACATCCACTATAAACCAATGAATATTCACTTTAACCAATGAGAAGTGTACATAAATCTCTTGCTACTGACGTCATAGAATATCACACGAACTTTTGAGCAGAATTGAGTTGTTTTACACAGTATTCAGATTTTTAGAAAATGCTAACACTTTGACTTCCAAATTCATCCTGACCTACTACGAGTAATTTTAAGATGGTAGCAGGTTTTCACATCACACCGAATGTCGATGACGGTTTAGCATCTCATGCAAATTGACATGATCAATTACACGTGATTGACCATGTCATGCGCAAATGCGAAACCGTCATCGACATTCGGTGTGATGTGAAAACCTGCTACCATCTTAAAATTACTCGTAGTAGGTCAGGATGAATTTGGAAGTCAAAGTGTTGGCATTTTCTAAAAATCTGAATACTGTGTAAAACAACTCAATTCTGCTCAAAAGTTCGTGTGATATTCTATGACGTCAGTAGCAAGAGATTTATGTACACTTCTCATTGGTTAAAGTGAATATTCATTGGTTTATAGTGGATGTTTGGAGAATCATTTTCAGAGTGATTCTGAGCTTTGAAAGACGTCGTGAAATTTTATTCTATGTACTTAGGATTTTTCTTCACCCGCTAGTGTTAAAACCTAGTTTGATTTATTTTTTAAGTTCGCAGGAAGTTGTTTTAGTATTGTGACTCTTAATCCTATGAGAGTTAAGAATGACTAAGGCTGGTGAAAATCATTCTGAAACTTTGAAGCCTGAAGATGAACAGATGGGATGCAACGAACATGAAAATGAACACTGAGGCTTCTCCACAGCCTGATGATATGATACACTTGGGTGATTGTATTTTCACTTTAGGTGAATACTTTTCGGAAACGTACATGCGTGCATATTAGAAGATATACGTGTGGGAAAGATGGTATTCTTCGACCAACTAAGGATGGTATTTCCTTAGAACCAGATGTGTGGAGATCACTTATTTCAAGCCTACGTAAAAATATAAATCAAAAATTAATCGAAGACCGTGATTTCGCTTTTGTTATAAAAAAAAAAGGAGAGTCGAGTGCGAATGGTAACATCTGTGTTAGTGTGCAAAGATTGTTCAAACTGAAACGAGAAGTGTTCCAGTTGATGCCTGATAGAATTCTACTTTTGGAAAGCCAGATTGACAAATTGTGCTACGCGTCCCCTTGTATCTCACGTAGTGTCAAAGACAAACTTATGACTTATACTCTAAAAGAGTACATCCTTTCGGAAATTGAGAAAAAATATCCCTGTGATTGTCGATGTGATAAAATCAACACATATACATCACAAGAAGTTCGTAAACTGGCTGATTCTCTACGTAAGTGACTATTTGATGAGCTCATATGCAACATAAACTACCTTTCTAAAAAGAATGTGTGGATTGTAAAAATGGATTCATTTTTTACATGAGAGAGAGTGCATGAATGTGAATCATTAACAAGGGGTCGAAAGTTCGACACTTTTTTCGAACAGGCTCTTTTTAATGTTAATTGGGAAAACTTGACCCGTGACTTCGTTACTTTGAATGTTGATAGTCCATGTTTAAAATGTCATGTGTCTGATTTATTTGATGCAATCGATGTTAAAAATACGCTTGAAAGTTTTGAAGAGTTTTACTTAAAGATGAAAGTTTTTTTAATTGTCTTTTACTGTGTGTGTGAATAAATTGTGTTTATCATTTTAAAAGAGACTTGTGTTTTGATTGAGTTGTTGAATATGGTTGATGGATTATACTTTGAAATCACTCTTACATATATTTTTTAATTGTCTTTTACTGTGTGTGTGAATAAATTGTGTTTATCATTTTAAAAGAGACTTGTGTTTTGATTGAGTTGTTGAATATGGTTGATGGATTATACTTTGAAATCACTCTTACATATATTTTTTATATGCACTTTATTGTAAGTAATCTTTATACTATCGGTGTTGTCTTCATCTTATTGTATGGTTTTGTAATTAAGACTGAGTGAAAATATAATTTTTGTAATATTTCTATAGTTTAATACATGCGAAGGACTTCGACTAATGCTAAGTGGAAAGTCAAAATTAGAACCGTAAAGCTTAAACATGTCAATGGTTTGAAAACAATACACAGTTATATTCACATACACAAACTCGTACGTATCAATACACTTACATTAAAGAGAAATATTAAAGACTTATAAATTCTCATATGAGATAAGAACGCTCTTTCTTAACTTAGTTGGTCACATGATCGATAAAAGATCCTCACCTATTTGTGATTTGTCATGAAATAATATACATCGATAGATATGTTACTAAGTGTGTAATAGTTTTTATTTTTCTTAAATTCAAAGTTAAAACCAATTTGTTAATTGTAGGATTATATTAAGTGCTAAAAATGTGATATTTTCGCTTATAATTTCGGTTGATGTGTAAAGTTTTATTACAAGTTCCCTCACACGAATGAACAATAACATGCTAGATGGATATTTGAAAGCTTGAGTGAATGATTTGTAAGTATCTTAAACATTATTATTATTATTTCTAATGCATGTGTGTTAATTAATACTTAGAGTGCAAAGAGTAAATGGTTAAGTGCTATTGGTTATTAATACTAAGAGTAAAGTGATATTGAGTTTTAAATTTAATTAAAGCATTTCGTTTAAAGATTCAGTTAAAAAAATTTTATTTTGTAAGTTTGAAAATTTTTGAAAAAAAAAAAAAAAAAAAAAAAAGAAAATAGTTTTGCGAAAAAAAAAAAAAGATTGAAAAGAAAAAAAAATAATATGTTACAAAAATATTATTATTATTTTGATTTGAAAAAAATATTTTTGCGGAAAAATTTATTGTTGTAAGATTAAAAATTTATTTTTATATGATTGAAAAAAAAAATTGATTTTTTTTAATTAGTGGAAAAATATTACAAGTTTGAGAAATTATTTCTTAAAAACATTTTATATGATTAAAGAAAACAAAAATTTTTGATTTCATTTTCTAAGTAGAAAAATATTACAAGTTTGAAAAAATACTGTTTTGAATCAAAAATCTGTTTTTGAAAGAAATATTCTTACAAGCTGGAAATTTTTTTTTTATAAGTTTGAAATGAAAAAGAAATTAATTCGAAACTACGAATTAAAATCTAAAATTTTGTTTGGAAAACCTGACATCAGACTATTGTCGATCTATGTGCTTGATATTTGAGAAACGTGAACTAATTTTAATTGGTCAGAAACAGTGACATCACTTACAAGACGTACTTGCTAAGGGGTGAATCATACTCGCACGTGGGGTTTGTTATCTGTTATCGGTAAAGGGTAGATAGAAATATTGATAAAGTCATTTCCTCAATTCGCACCGTTGTGTGTGGACCATCCGAAGTGCTGTAGGATTACGGTAGTTTTTTTCAACAGCCGAGTTGATTTGCGATTTTACGGCATGCCTTCTGCAAATCGACGATGGGCAAACAGCCGTATGCAGCGATTTCAAATAAAACATGCGTGTTGTTGTAATTTGTGAGATTGAGTTATAATTAACAATCCACTTATTACAATTTCATTCACTGTTTTTAAATAACTTCGCGATAGCTGGTACTTGAGAGATTTCACCCCAAAAAGGTTAGTCTTTTGTACTTAATTTTAGTCAGTATTTAGCTTTAACTTAATTTGTCAAATTTTAGATTAAGTTTCTTAATCTAACGTATAGCTGTCCATTTGAATGTATCGTTCGAAAAGGATAAAGACTAAAATAAATGATATCGATTTTGTTAAAGAAATTAGTTGTTAAAGTAAAATATTATTGGGAAAATGAAATAGTCAAAGTGATTCTAATTCATGAAGGTTGAAAATTTTGTTTTATTCTAACAAGAGTGCTTGTATGAAAAAAAAATAATAATAAAGTAAACCACTATGCGATAAAATGACTAAGTTAAATACTAATCAAAAAATAATTAATAGAGTTGATTAAATAAAATGTGATAAATTAAATGAAACTCTTGAAAAGCATATAAAGTGATGAAATGTAACTTGAGTGCGAAATTTGCTTACTGGAAAAAAAATTAAATAAGTTGATTTTTTTAAAATCGTGAAAATTTGATAATGATAAGTGTTAATTACTACTAAGAGTAAATTGATTGCAAGTTTTTAAATTAACTTAGTTGGATGAAAATTGTAGACTTGATAATGTTTCGAAAAATTTGTGTGTTCGATTCCTGTTACTAATTGTGAAAAATTTCTAAGTTAAAAAATAACGGGGAAAAAAAAACGATAAAGTAAAAACAAGCAAGAAAATGATTAAGTTAAATACTAAGCGATAAAATGACTAAGTTTAATACTAATCAAAAAATAATTAAATAAAATGTGATAAAATGTAACTTGAGTGCAAAATTTGCTTACTGGAAAAAAATTAAATAAGTTGATTTTTAAAATCCATGAAAATTTCTTAATGATAAGTGTTTATTAATGCTAAGAGTAAATTGATTCCAAGTTTTGAAATGAATTTCAGTAGAAGTTATTTTTCGGTAAGTCTATTTTTAAAATTTGCTGACATGAAGTTTTGATACTCGACTTATAATTTTAACATTTCTTGGGTACTTCATTGATGTTTAACATTTTTGTGTTATGTGTTTTATTTTACCGTAGGTAAAAATAATTAAATAAAAGTGAAATTTATAAATTGTAATGAAAATTCTGTTAATGAAATTGGTTGGTTGTAAAGTAATATTTTGGAAAAGCTGTAATGAATGATAAATAGTAAAACGCAGTAAGTAAAATAGTAAAGTATGGTAAAGTAAAATAAAATATTCAGAGGGGATTTAATTCATGAAAGTTGAAAATTTTGTTTTATTCCATCAAGAGTGTTTGCATGAAAAAAAAAATAAAGAAAGGAAAATATGATTAACTTAAATATCGATGATAAAAAAATAATTATTAGAGTTAATTAAATGAAATGCGATAAATTAAGTGAAACTCATGAAAAGCATATGTAGTGATAAAATATAACTTGAGTGGGAAATTTGGTTACAGTAAAAAATTATTTAAGAAGATAATTTTTAAAATTCATGAAAATATTTGATAGTGATAAGTGTTAATTAATACGAAAAGTAAATTGATTGTAGATTTTGGAAAATTAAATGGATAAATGTATAAAAATAATAACGTATGTGATAATTTAAAATATTAACAATGAAAAAGAATCAAAGACGATTAAATGAATCTAAATCATAAATGAGTTGCTATTTTAGTAAACTCAAACTAGAGTGAAAAGCATTTTAGTAGGAACATGTTAAAATCTCTTGTGCTAAGAAAAATAAATAACTTTTAAGCATAATTTTGTAACTGGAATAAATGTAT
Source organism: Uloborus diversus (assembly GCF_026930045.1). NCBI lineage: Eukaryota > Metazoa > Arthropoda > Arachnida > Araneae > Uloboridae > Uloborus > Uloborus diversus. The sequence goes on from NC_072736.1 coordinate 138,981,955, forward strand.
GATAAAATGATTAAGTTAAGTATTAATGAAAAAGTAATTATTAGAGTTAATTAAATGGAATGTGATAAATTCAATGAAACTCTTGAAACGTATATGCAGTGTTGGAATGTAACTTGAGTGCGCAATTTGCTTACTGGAAAAAATTAATTAAGTTGATTTTTTTAAAATCTGAGAAAATTTGTTAATGATAAGTGTTAATTACTACTACGAGTAAATTGATTGCAAGTTTGACATGATTGCAAAAATTGAAGACATGATAACGTTTTGAAAAACTTGAAGGTTCGATTCCTGTCACTACTTGTGAAAAATTTCTAAGTTTAAAAATATCGGAAAAAAACGATAAAGTAAAAACAAGCGAGAAAATGATCAAACTCTAAAATATACTAAAAAAATCGAAATCACGAAAAAATAATCTAAGTCTGAAATGCTTGAAATTAGTTAAAGACTAAAAAGTTAAGAAAATAGTTAAAGACTGAAAATAATTGAAAAACGCTAAAATAGTGAAAAAAAAAATCAAAGTGCTAAATGACAGGAAAAAACGTTAAAGTTCAAAATGTGTGAAAGAATATTTAAGTTAATTATTTCTTCGAAAATTTAACAAGTAAGAAAAAATATTTTGTTGTATGAAAGTCAAAAAAAAAAATTAGTTAAGAAAATTATTTCTTCGAAATTTTTACAAGTTAGAAAAAATATTTGTCAATTTGACAAAGAAAAAAGAAATTAGTTAAGAAAATTTAACAAGTTAGAAAAAATAAAAATGATAAAGTTTGAAATGCATGAAAAAGAAAATCAAAGTTTAAAATATATTTCAAGTCCACAAAGCATTGAACCAAATCTAAAATCTCGAATGGGTTGTATTTAAATAAATCTTTACTTAAGTGAAAACTTTGTTATTATGAAAAATAATAATAATGATGATAGTTTCAATTATGAGCTGAAATACAGTTAATGATATGCCATGATTAGTACTAAAGAGTGAATTAACTGATGGTTTTAAAATTAATTTAATTGTAATATTCGTTGTCATGGTACAGATTCACATTAAGACTGAAAGTGTAATGGGAAATATAGCATAGTGGTTAGCATACGTTTTTGCTAACTCAAAGTTTGGGTGTTCGATTCCCGACACTCTGTAAAATAAAAATAATTAAATTCGCGAAACTTTGGTTGTCTTGATAACCATTCGTCGAAATTATTCAAAGTCCGAAAAAAAAAAGAATCACCGAAAGAATGATAAATATAACAGAGTTGGGATTTATTTTTACAAGTATAATAAATGCATGAAAATAATAAAATGACAGTGTAAACGATTAATAACGCGATTAAAACATAACTCATGAAAATGTATAAATCATATTGAATATTAAAGCTGATTGGTACTATGAAAAAAAAAAAGTTTTGTGAAAAATATTTAAAGTTTGAAAACGCTCGAAAATAATCAAAAGAACGAAAGACGTCGAATTAGTCTAAGACCTGAATGTAAAAAATATTCGAACTCTAAAATGAATAATCAAATTCATGAAAAATAATCCAAGTTCATAAAGCATTGAAATAATCAAATTCGCGAAAAATATTCAAAAAATAATTAAATTCGCGAAACTTTGGTTGTCTTGACAACCATTCGTCGAAATTATTCAAAGTCCGAAAAAAAAAAGAATCACCGAAAGAATGATAAATATAACAGAGTTGGGATTTATTTTTACAAGTATAATAAATGCATGAAAATAATAAAATGACAGTGTAAACGATTAATAACGCGATTAAAACATAACTCATGAAAATGTATAAATCATATTGAATATTAAAGCTGATTGGTACTATGAAAAAAAAAAAGTTTTGTGAAAAATCTTCAAAATTGATCTGCATTTGTATGCAAATTGCATTGGCAGATGAAAAGAAGTTGATGGGGTGTATTTAATACACCGGGCTGGTTGGTGGGACCGTCAACTTAAAACATAAATTTATTTTGTAACAAAGTTCAGAAACGTAGGGAAAATCTTTCACGGTAAAAAAACGACAAAGTCCAGTATGTTTGTAAAAAAAAACACTGGAAATAGCTCTGTACAACTTCATGAGGATGGCATGACAAAAAGTATCACACATTCTTATGACAACAATTGTGACGTTTTGTCATACCCTAAACAGGTTGCCACTCGAAAACCATCGTATAAGGTTACGGAAAAATATTCTAAGTCCAAAAACTTTTCACGGTAAAAACGACAAAGTCTAAAAATATCCCTGTAACCTTTCACGGTGCGAAAACGTATCCGAGCGGAAGCGAGGAAGGGCGAAAACGAGGAAGAG